>NC_051160.1:149217843-149256083 GCF_013339745.2 Dermacentor silvarum
CCGCCTCCCCATTACGACGACAGAAGAGAAGTGAAATTCTATGCTGCATTGTCGAACCAGCTCCGAACCAGCTAGTCGAACCAGCTCCGACACGTTCACCGTAGTCTCTACGTGTCTGAACAACGTTACAACGTCATCCTTCCAAACCTCCTCGGCATGCGTGGCAGAGGCTGCAGCCATCGCCTTGGCCACTCAGGACGTCGAGCGCCAAACCAATAAGGTTGCCATATTATCCGACTCACAAGCAGCTTGCCGCCTGTTTCAAAATGGAACGGCACCCTAATCAATAATCAAAATTTTGGGCAATCGACTAGAAGGGCACCACACTATCATATGGTGCCCAGCACACGAGGGACTGGCAGGAAACGCGAGGGCAGACCGTATTGCTCGAGGATTAAACGTCCGAGCAACGGCTGGGCCCTGCGACGACCTTCCACCGAATTCTCGTGATATCCTTTTACAGCAAAGGCACCTGCGGAGGCGTTATGAACATCCTCACTCGAATTTGAATAGCCAACAGGAGAGGGACTGGCGTCGTGTTCAGACGAATACATACCCCGACTTGCACCACCCACACAGAATACGCCCCACGAGGTTCATTGAGGAGTGCCTTTGGTGAACAGAAATACCCACACTAAAACACATCACATGGGAGTGTCCCAAGAGGCCTCCGCACATAGACAGCCCAATAATACTGAAACATCCACTCATGAGGAATAGGCAGTGGGAGGCATGGCTTGCCGACGAGGGCCGGGAGAGCCAATTGGCTCTTCTGGACCAAGCCCAGCGAGCCGCTCGTGCCAGTAGAGCCCTGAAATAGGGCCCAGAACCAGCGTGCCTTCTTTTATTTATTTATTTTCTATAAAGTTTTTACTCACTCACTTAAGCTGGAATGATTAGCAGCAACGGGGCCAGCTGAAGGAACACCACGACGCTCGAGCCATCGCTGATGATGATAGTTTCTGCAAACAGGCGACAGAAAGACCAATCGTCTCGCCATATACAGCTTCGCTGTAGAAATCAGCCCACAGCTTCGACAGCTATGAGGGTAGTAACAACACTTCCAAGAACCTTGCGTTTCGTTCAGTATAAAAGGCCAGGTCGTCTTAGCTGACTTCACATGGGATTGGCAGATCTACGATCCGGGTATCTTGCAACCACTTCCAGAAAAAAAACGGCCCTATCGCGCCTCCAGAGTGCCGTATAAAATCTAAAAATCTTTCAAAATGTAGGTTTCGCTAAGACAAGAAGCAAAAACACGTAGTAGATTTCTTTACTTTAACAGTAGGGCTTAATTACGTCATAATGTCAAACGATAAGCATATTGCTACAGCCTTACAAATAGTGTACCGCGGTAGATATAGATATGTTCAGGTTATGTGGCCGTATGGCACACTATTGGGAAATGTAACGAGTTCGCTTAGACAAAGGAGGACTCGCACGAGGCATAGGTGTATGGAAGGCGGTTTCGGCGTTGCGCACATAAAGCGAGAATCAGTCGCAGGGCTGGTCACGTTAGTGGTACGAACCTAATTAGCACCACTATAGACGACAATTAACCACATCACCATACACTGCACTATTTGTGGGTCGCAGACTTGGCCTATTGAGTAAAAATATTGCTCTAGCGAGTGTCGACGATTAAGAAATCATTGCCATGGTAATATTGCGTGCAATATGGTATGAAGATGCAACATTACTGATTAACGAATATGCAAAATAGACAGTGTAGATAGAATAACGAGATATTGTGGGCATTTCTTAGTGACTTCTTCGTTGGCTGCACATGTTCATCATCTCATCGGCTTCGTCGTCTTCATCGCTTGTGGGGACTCATCTTGAGACTGATCTGTGCCTCGAGTGTGATCGGTCCGCCGCGTCTTCGGGGCGTATTAAAGGTCGTGTAAACGCTACGTCGCAAGTGGTGGAGGTTGATCCTCGGTCCCCCGTCCTCTGCTCGCCCGCTCTACCTCCTGGAGCTTCGCTCAGGTCGCCGTTTGTGCCAGCTGTCCGCCAACATGCCGCAGGACGAGCCATCGGGCACTTCTACGTCTACAATATTGGCTCCGCCTGCCGCAGCCTCTCCATCTTGGATCGTCAGTGGGCCCCAGCGCGACCCCCATCTGTTCGCTGGCTTCCGTGGTGAAGATGTGGAGGATTGGCTTGACAACTACGACCGGGTGAGTTCTGCTAACCACTGGAACGAGGTGATGAAGCTACGCCACGTCTCCTTCTACCTCACGGGCGTAGCGAAGACTTGGTTTTTCAACCACGAGATCGACCTCACCGACTGGAATATTTTCAAACAGCAGCTCCGACAGGTTTTTGGTACTCCGGCTGTTCGTTCCGCCATCGCGAAGAAGACACTCGACACTCGCAAACAACAACTCGGCGAGTCATATACCTCGTATATAGAGGATGTCCTCGCTCTGTGTCGACGCGTCAACGCTTCCATGGCCGAATCAGACAGAGTACGCCACATACTAAAAGGCATTGGGCCTCTTGCCTTCAATGCGTTGGCAATCAAGGACCCGGCTACCGTCGCTGATATTGTAGCTACGTGCCAGCGCCTCGACGAACTCGAATCTGTCCGATTGCCGCCCCCGGACACCCCTGACAACAACCCTATCACCGATTCCTCGTTGCGCGCAATGGTCCGCGCAATCATACGAGAAGAGCTGCAGTCTCTTGGCTTCTCGGCAGGTCCCATTCCTGCCCACACCCCCAGTACCACATTGCGTGACGTTGTCAAGGAGGAGTTGGCGTCTATGGCGGGTACTGCGTATACGGACCCTCTAGTCCCTAGGCCCCCACCAACGTACGCGCAGGTAGCCGCAGCTGCCCCAGCCTTCGTGCCATCGATGCCTCCGAAACCAACGCAGACGCACTTGGCTTCGATGTCTACCAGCACACCAAACCAAGCTTACTTTCCGCCATGGCGTCCAACCCGACCTATTTGTTACTACTGTGGATATCGTGGCCACATCGCACGTTTCTGTCACAAGCGGCAGCAAGACGAACGGCGCGGATTTGACACCTACGAACGGGACGACTTTTGTGCTGGGGCCTCTTTTCAACGCCGTCCTTATGCGCCGCGTTCCGACCGCTCGCCGTCACCACCAGCAACCTCCGCGACGCCTTCTAGCTACCGTCCTGCCAGACGCCGCTCGCCGTCACCCCTTCGTCGCTCCACCACGCCACTTCGACCAGCCTCTCCATTCGCCGACCGTCGACCGGAAAACTAAATTATGCAGCTTTTGGAGGAAAAGCTGCATTGCTCGACAGGACAGAAATTCCTCCAGCGCGTCCGCATAACATGCTATCTGTTTTCGTAGAAGGAGTACACGTGGAAGCTTTAATAGACACTGGCGCTAGTTTGTCAATTATTCACCGTGATTTGTGTTCGCGCCTCACGAAAGTTACCACTCCTTATGATGGACCTACGCTACTCGCTGCTCCAGGGAACGCGGTTCGACCTGCCGCCATGTGCACTGTTCGTGTCTCCATTGATGGAATTCTGCATTATGTACAATTCGCAGTGCTCAGTTCGTGTACCCAGCAGCTGATATTAGGATGGGATTTTCTTTCTACGGCGTCCGCTTCTATCTGCTGTCGGAAACGTGTTCTCCACATGACCGACACCGCCTATTCGCTACATACAGATGACGCACCACTTCGTTTGCTTGCTGCAGAAGACACCGAGCTACTTCCTTGCCATCAGCGAATTGTTGCAATCGCGTCGGATGTCATTGACCATGGTGACGTGTTCGTACAACCATCTGCGCACTGTCTCAGCAGAGGGATAGTCTTTGCATCAGGGCTGGTCCGGCTTGAGAATGGCTCCGCATTCGTCTGCGCTACCAACCCGACATCCGAAAAACTTCTGATCCCTAAGGGCACTACGTTGGCTTGCGTCACTAAATTCGAGCATCTCTCTGTTGTTTCTGTTGAAGTGGCTTCTGTTGGACGTTCCGCGCCTCTCTCTGCCCTTGAAGCTGCCATCAGTTCCGACCTGACCTCTTCACAGTCACAGCAGTTGCTTGCTTTGCTGAAAAAGTACGAAACTTCGTTTGACGCACATGCCACTTCATTGGGACAGACTTCCGTCATCACGCATCGGATAGAAACAGATGGCGGGTCCATTGTTCGCCGTCGACCATATCGTGTCTCTCTCGCCGAGCGGAAAGTCATTGAAGAAAACGTCGACGACATGCTGCAACGGGGGATAATACGCCCCTCCGCTAGTCCTTGGTCATCCCCCGTCGTTCTAGTTCGGAAAAAAGACGGCTCTGTCCGGTTTTGCGTTGATTACCGGGCACTCAACAAGATCACGCGCAAGGATGTGTACCCTATGCCGCGCATAGACGATGCCTTGGATTCACTGCAGAATGCCGAGTACTTCTCGAGTCTTGATTTGCGTTCAGGCTACTGGCAGATACCTATGCATGAGGACGATAAAGAAAAAACTGCGTTTTCAACACCAGATGGGCTCTACGAGTTCAACGTAATGCCATTCGGCCTCTGCAATGCACCCGCAACATTCGAGCGCATGATTGACAACGTTCTGCGTGGCCTAAAGTGGAAGACTTGCTTGTGTTATCTCGACGATATTGTTGTTTTCTCTTCCACCTTCTCTCAACACCTGCAACGACTGGACGAAGTTCTCACGTGCCTTGCCAACGCTGGCCTACAGCTAAACACGAACAAGTGCCGTTTTGCCAGCAAGACAATTAAGGTCTTGGGTCACATTGTGAGCAAGGACGGCATTCGTCCTGATCCCGATAAGGTTTCAGCGGTTCTTCACTTCCCTCGCCCCGAACGGACCAAAGATTTGCGCAGTTTCCTTGGCCTCGCTTCTTATTTTCGCCGCTTCATACGTGACTTCGCCTCAATAGCTGCCCCGTTGCACAAATTACTCGGGTCGGGTGTTCCCTTTGAGTGGTCTCCCGAATGCGAATCAGCGTTTACCCATCTGAAAAACTCCCTCACATCTGAACCAGTACTTCGCCATTTCGATGAAACCGCACCCACACTCCTACATACGGACGCTAGTGGTCATGGCATCGGTGGTATTCTCCTACAGCGAGATGAGTCTTTACGTGAGCGGGTCGTCGCCTACGCAAGCCGCGTACTGACGCACACCGAGAAGAATTATACCATCACTGAGAAGGAGTGCCTCGCTGTCGTTTGGTCGGTACAGAAGTTTCGACCTTATCTTCACGGCCGCCATTTTACCATTGTTACGGACCACCATGCCTTATGTTGGCTTTCCACGCTCAAGAACTTGTCTGGATGTCTTGGTCGCTGGATTATCCGTCTTCAAGAATACGACTTCACTATTATCTACAAGTGTGGTAAAAAGCATCAGGACGCAGATGCGCTTTCTCGCTGCCCCCTTCCTACGACGCCATGCCATGGTTCTGCTCCTACCTTCCGCGACAAGCTTTCGGACCGTCCTTCTCCGCATGTGTTGTCTTTAACCGCTATTGACCAGACTCCTTCTGATGATCATGGATCGCTCATAACTCACCAACTCGCTGACTCCTACTGTCGACGCATCATAGACCGCCTTCAGGGAACTTCGCGCCCGCCCAACGCCCGCCTTCGTCGACAGCTGACGCGATTCAAGCTCGACAACTGCGCCCTGTACCGCCATATCTATCACCCTGACGGTCAACGCTGGGTGCCTGTTCTACCTCGCTCTCTTCGCGCGCATGTCCTTAAGGCCTATCACGACGACATGACTGCTGGTCACCTTGATTTCCAGAAAACGTACGACCGCATCAAAGGTCGCTTCTACTGGCCTGGCTTATCCACAAGTGTAGCGCGGTACGTCGCTTCCTGCGCCATTTGCCAGCTTCGAAAGCTACCCACATCAGGTCAAAGCGGAGAGCTCCAACCACTCCCGTGTCCGTCGGCACCATTCGAAGTCGTTGGCATTGACCTGTATGGTCCCCTTCCCACGACTCTCACCGGCAATCGATGGATAGTGACAGCCGTCGACCACTTGACACGTTACGCCGAAACAGGTTGCGTGACTTCGGCGTCGGCTTCTGAAGTGGCTGCGTTTATACTTCAAGCATTAATCCTGCGTCACGGTGCTCCTCGTGTCATCCTTAGCGACCGTGGAAAGGCTTTCCTTTCACAAATTGTAGAAGAATTGCTCCGAGCCTCCGGCACCACCCACAAGACAACCTCCAGTTACCACCCTCAAACCAACGGCTTGACTGAGCGCTTTCATCGCACGCTCTCCGACATGATAGCTATGTACATTCAACCTGACCACACAAACTGGGACGCAATTTTGCCATTCGTGACTTTTGCGTACAATACCGCCGTACAACGCACAACTGGTTACTCGCCATTCTACCTCGTATATGGCCGTTCGCCCTCTTCTTTTCTTGACGTCTCTTTCTTCTCCGCCCCGGTCACTCTAGCTGCATCCTCTTGTGAACAATATATATCACGCCTCCTCCACTGTCGCCAGCTCGCCCGCATCAACACTGAAGCAAGGCAACATGACCGCAAGAACCTCTATGACGCATCCCACCGTGCAGTGTTTTTCCGCCCGGGCGATGAAGTGCTACTCCGGACTCCAGTTCGCACTCCTGGCTTATGCGAAAAGTTTCAGTTTCGGTTCATAGGCCCATACAGAGTCTTAGAGCAGACTTCTCCCGTTAATTATCGCGTTCAACCTATTGTGGTTCCAACTGACCGCCGCTGTCGCGCTGCCGAGATTGTCCACGTCTCTCGCATGAAGCCTTTCACAAGGCGTTCGCCGTCCCTTTAAGTTGCGGCCAGGCTGGCCGCTCGCACGTGGGGGAAATTAGTGTGGGCATTTCTTAGTGACTTCTTCGTTGGCTGCACATGTTCATCATCTCATCGGCTTCGTCGTCTTCATCGCTTGTGGGGACTCATCTTGAGACTGATCTGTGCCTCGAGTGTGATCGGTCCGCCGCGTCTTCGGGGCGTATTAAAGGTCGTGTAAACGCTACGTCGCAATATACTCAATAGTTAGTTACCGAATCATTTCAACCGCCACAATCGTCGACTTTATCTTGTTTAATGCAGGCTTGTACAGCCTAAATACCAAAAGCAGCTAGTTACAATTAAAAATTATGTGGTTTTACGTGCTCAAACCACGATCTGATTATGAGGCACGCCTTAGTGGAGAACGCCGGAATAATTTAGCCCACCTGGGGATCTTTAACGTGCATCTAAATCTAAGTAGACGGGTGTTTTTCCCATTTCGCCCCCATCGAAATGCGGCCGCCGTGGCCAGGATTACGATTGCTTCTTTCAAAAATATAACTGATTACTGCACCAACCACCACCCCACAAAGGTAACTGAGCCATTACTATAAAGTAAACGATTACTGAAACGTTACTTTCCTTTCTACCAAAGTGCAGAAGTGCCTATAGTGTTGTTTAGTAAGGAGGTATTAGTTATGACTCAATGCAGAATAATACTTCGGATTGAATTTAAAAAAACACGAACATTTCATCTCTGATTGTTTGCAAAATGATTTCCTCCGTACCTCTTCGGCTTCTTCTTTGAATATATTCTATACGTTTGCTGTCTTTCCTACAGCATTTGACAGTGGAACGAAGTAGCATCAAAGAAAAAAAGTAAACAAATAAACACACAGATGCGCACTTCGCACATACAAATGAGGAGCCTCGATGCGTTTCAGCCGTTGAGCAAATTAGCATATACTAACGGTTCATGACCTATTTTACCGCTATGTGCCAGCTTAGTTGCGATGCCCACTCGTAGTTACATTTGTTTTCCTGTGTTGTCAGTGCAGCGTTTGAATTGGTATTTATTACTTTTAGGCAACCGGCCATTCTGGGAGTGTAATATGCACATTGATCGCTTAGTTGTGCAGTGTACAATATCTGTGAGTCAAAAAAGTAATCAATAGTCCATACAATGTAATCCTCCAGTGATCGGTGGATTACTGGCGAATACCTTCAACGTCGCATTTGCGTTTTCGCCACTGCTCATCTGTAAATGTGGCACCAGCAAGGAGGCTGATGGAACTAACATTATGGTTGACTCTTTAACAGTGGATGATGTTCCCGCAATAATTGTAGCCAGGGTGTCTAACCGAACAGAAAATGAACTTAAAACCCGAGTTGACCCGTTGTTTTTAGATGAACCGGAACCAAAGGAAACAGATACTTTTTTGCTACCTTGTAACCGAATCCTAACCGGATATTTGTAGAGTAACCGATTCGGTAAGATAAGGTTCAGCAGGTCATGGTCAGCAATGTCGGGGTGTGCGTGAAGGGGCAGTGCGCGAGGGGGGGGGGGGGGCAGTTTGCCGAGAAAACTGTGCTGCACAACAATAACGGCAATGATAAAAGTGTTACCCGTTTGCAAAATGTGCAGGTGAAAGCCTGCCAGCTGTGGAAGAAGGCGACGATGAACGCACGAGCAGCGCACGAGCGCGAAGGACATTATGGGAATGCTGGCATGATCAGCGGCATCGGAGCCAGCTGTGGAAGAAGACGGTGACGAGCACGTCTCTGGAAACACGTTACGTGAGCAATCAGGTACGCACTAGGCACAGCTTTAGTACTCCCAAGCGTGGAGCAGCTGGGGCTTCAGGAAAGCGTGCTCGTCTCGCACCGCGCAGGTGCGTGTTAAATTCCCACCGAGACCAAAATTTACCTAATGTTTGTTTCAATGCCACTAATTTACTTTGTTTACATTAACTCCTCTGAGAAATGTGTTGTCAATCCGATCATTTTAGACGTGTTTTTGCTCATTTCGGTATCGGCCATTTTTTATCACGGTGAACATTCACCAAGGTCACCGCAAGGTCATCGCCAACATAGACACCTAATGTTTTCGTCCTAATATTTCCACATGGTGTGACAGAGCAAAGGACTGAGGAAGAGGAGAACGAGGTTCATCTTGGCACGCTTGCGCTCAGCAAAATGCTAACGCCCGCAGAAGCACTCAGCGTGTACTTCAACAGGTTATATGCGACAATTTTGGTTCAGGTGCTGAGTAAATTCGACGCGTGCAGGAGGCCCCACTATGCATCAAGAACACCGCCCCACAATAGGAGCTGACTTCAGTTCACCGCACAAACGGGTGAATCCGATGCCTCGTCCCAAAACTTGGAAACCTCCAGAAATATATGACCACTGCGAACACTGCGGAAATGGTGACGCACACTTACACGACGCTGCTGAACCCCCGATTGCCGAGGGCTTTTCATGGCGACACCTTTGAAGACGTGGAAAATTGGCTGGCTGAGTTTGAGCGCGTAGTAGCGCTTATCGAGTGGGACAACAACACCGAACTCAGGAACGCCTACATCAGCCTCGAGGCTGGTGCTCGCACGTGGTTTATGAGCCGTTAAAGTGTCCTGTCATCATGGCCTGAGTTCCAGCGCAAGCTACTGAAGACTTATTCCGGCGCCGATAGCCGGGAAAAAGTGGAACGAGCCCTTCAGTCACGCGTTCACAAGCCCAACGAGAGCGTCACGATGTACGTGAAGGACATGACGCGTCTCTTTCAGTGTGCCGATTCGAGCATGTCGGAAGAGGAGAAGGTGCGTCGTCTGATGAGAGGCCTAATGGAACAGCTCTTTGGAGATCTTGTTCGGAATCCACTGTAGACTGTTACGGAGTGCCTTACCGAAGCCACCGCTACGGAGAAGACACTTCAGCAGCGGTCCAACATTGACAACGGACAAGTAAATTCCGCCTTCACTCCGCATACGTCAGTAGACCTCGAGTGCGACGTCACCTTGCTTTGTGATCTCATTCGCTCAGTCGTTCGCGATGAGCTGCATAAGCAACACGGTACATCGCCTCATCCAGTCAGCTCCCTCGCCAGCGTCGTACGCAACTATAAGTACAGCACCCGCTTGGGGCATATCTTTCCAGCAGTCAAACACTGCATCTGCCAAGTGAATCCCGGCGCGAGACTTACGGGGAAACATTGCTGCATCCCAGCAAGCTTTCTCACCTATTTGTGTTGCTTCACCAGTCGTGTTGCTCTGGGTGTAAGCCGCTCAGACAAGTTCGCTGCCGTACTTCGACGACCGCCGAATAGCCACCAGGAAATCAGAAGTTTGGCGAGCACCAGATCGACGACCACTGTAATACTACTGTGACAAAGCTGGTCATGTGTATCAGGGGTGTCCTTCCAACGATTCGGACTGCGGGATTATTCTATCGATTTGCCCCAACCAAGGTCCGGGTAGAGGCCTCCCGACATCGCAGAATTCCTCGGCCAGCAGCGCAGGTCGGGCACGTCGCCACGGCAGTCACGCTCAGCCCGCCACGACAACATTTCCCTGCCAGTGATGCCGCCTCGAGGACGACGCAGGGGTGGTCACCAAGTACACGCCGGGAAAACTGACGTCAGCTACCTTCCGAAGAGAGACCGCTGATACTCGACGCGCTGAAGGCCTCGTATCTACCCGACTGGCGCACACCGAAAATACGACGGCGCCAGAACTGGTCCCAGCAGACGAGATTTCGTCGGACATACCTGTGATGATCGATGGCAGATAAATGAGGGCACTTCTATATATACTGGCGCAGGTTACTCAATTATCAGTACATAGCCTCCTATATACTTTCTGTGCCTGCTCGAAGGCGGCTAAGCCACCGTCCGCTCTCGCTAGCCGGTTGACGCCGTTCCCCACGAGGTGGCGCTACCAGCCCTGGATAGTGGAAAGACGAAGAAACGAAGGAAAGACGAGAAACGAAGGTAAGAATTACTCAAGCAACCGCCAAGATAATCTGAAAATAAAGGGGAAGCGGAATGCAGCATTAATGAAACACAGAGCACTGTGGGGCCACAATAAGTATGAGGTGGTGCGTGGAATCTGGAAAGGAGTAATGGTGCCAGCGCTAACATTCGCAAATGCCATTATAAGCTTAAAACCGGATATATTGGCGGGTTTGGAAGTTAACCAATAATCAGTAGGCCGGTTGGCTTTGGGAGCACACGGTAATACGACAAATGAGGCAGTGCATGGAGACATGGGTTGGGCCTCTTTTGAAGTCAGAGAAGCACAAAGCAAAATTAGTTTTGAAGAAAGGCTCAGGAACATGGATGACAATAAATGGGCGGTTAAAGTGCACAAGTATCTCTACATGAAAAGCGTGGACACAGAATGGAGGAAGAGGTCAAGGAAGTTGGCAACCAAGTACAGGATAATCGAAACTGTAAATAGACAACCAGGGGTCATCAGAAAGAAAGTGAGAGAAATAGAGACCGTGAATTGGATGCAAAGAATGGAAACGAAAAGGACAATGGAGATTTACAAGAATGAGAAGAAAGAAATTAGAAGGGAAAATCTGTACGATAACACAAAGGGCAGTGCCTTGCTATTTGAGGCTCGAGCCGGTTGCCTAAGGACGAAAACATATCGGAACAAATATTCGGAACTAGATGAGACATGTGCATGCTGCAGTAAAGATCCAGAAACCACTCAGCACATCCTAATGGAATGCGACGGGATCCACCCAGCGAGAACCGTACGTAACGTGCAACTCCCAGAAGCGCTTGGGTTTAAAGTGGAAGGAAAAATAAACAGATCAGCCGTAGAGATCAGCAAGAGACGATTATAGTACTGGTGGAAACAAAGCAGGGAAAAGATGGATACGACCTGATCTCTTAAAATCATAGGCAGCGGTACAAGGGAAATTTTTGAAAAAGAAAAATAATAAGAGGTATACAAAAATGCTAGATAAAGAACATGTATAGTATACCTGATTAAATCAAGCAGGCTAGGTGACTATTTGTCGCCGCCCCGTTTCAAAGGGGATGCCAATAAATCGTCATCATCATCATCATCATCATCATCATCATCATCAAGTGTGCGTGGAATTTGCCACATGCTTGTACGTCAAAACGTGTGTTGCGCTTCTGCGACTGGAGATTTTATTTGTTCTTGTGATGCCATGGCCTACTGTTGTGTTCCAAAGTGCAATTCGGATGGTAACCATAAGTTACCTGGAATTTCGTTTCATGAGATTCCTAGTGACAGTGAAGCGAGAGCAGCTTGGCTCAAAGCCCTCGCTAAGAATTGACTGGACGCCTAATAGGACATCACGTTACTCGGTTGTTACTCGGTTACTTAAATTCTCGGGTTTTACGTGCCAGAACCACGATATGATTATGCACGCCGTAGTGTGGGACTTCGGATTAACATTGACCACCTGTACGTGGTTCTTTAGCATTCACCTAAATCTAGGCAGACGCCCACATCAAATGCGTCTTCGTGGCCGGGAATCGCACCCGAGACTTCGTGTTTAGTAACGCAACGACAAAGCCGCTGAACTAAGGAACCATAAACAGTACTGTCATGTGCAGCTATAAGTATTATGAATTCGCCTGTGGAACTCTGGGATACTGAAAATTTAAGATAATTGTCAATAAATATCCGTTTTGCGCGTTAATCATGAATGTATGATGCGGCGCGCGCACAAGACGATGGGATATTGAGGGTAGACCAGCTTTACAAACGCAAGCTTGCGACCTACATGCATACAGAAATAAAAAAAAAGACCGTCAAAGTTGTGAATTTTCGTTCATGGTAATGAATCGAAGTTCTGATCTTAGAACAATAAAATACAGATTACCAAAATTGCGAACAAAGTACGATGAACAAAGTCTAAAATAACAAACACCCAAAGTTTTGAACGAGAATAAGGATCTTACCCCAATAATAGAACGGCACTCGTCAGTAGCTGCTTTTCAGAGTGCTTTATAACCGAAGCAATTCTCCTGTAAACTAGTGTTGTTTTAAACATACCCTTCCCTTTTTTTCCCTTTTTTGTGACAGATCAATTTTTCGCGTTATATTACTTGGTGCACATGTACACCTGTGCCTGTGTGTCGCGAGATAAGACGTGGATACCGTCAGTGTTTTGAATTCTGTTTTTTTTTCTTTCTCTAATGTGAGTAGATATTGAAATAAGTTCTTGATTTGTATATCGCTGTTTCCTCCGTGTACAGCTTGTATAGGGCCCCGGACCCAGTCAGGTTCAAGGAAGCACCTTTTGTCTTGGACCCTTTGGTTTCTTGTATAAGGAAACTGGAATGAAAATTAATAATAATAAAAAGCTAGATGCAATATTTTCATGTATTTATATTGATAGCGTAGATACGACTTTATTATGACATCCGAATGCGAAGTTAATGTTCACTAAGAGATGGCACAAGTAGTCTAAGAGGATCACAAAACAAGTTTCTGCATTTACGTCAATTAAGTTTGCGTTTTTTGCGATGCTGACTAAGCTAGCAGCGAGACGACTGCGCTGCTCCGTCGTCTGCACTACCCAGGGCGGCAGGCGTCACCTGGCCGCGCACTTTCGAATTAGTCGCGACGGTGCGAAAGAATGGGAAGTGCAGTGATCCAGCAGGCATAGAAAGTATATAGGAGGCTATGCTCAGTGGTATACTGTCGAGCGTTCTGAAAAAAAAAAACGTTACGGTGCACTGGACTGGTGCGCCATGTAGCATGGCAGGAGGCCACTTCAACACATTGCTTTGCTCATGCACTTAGCACTAAAGCAGATTTTGTAGCATGGGGCGCGCTTAATTTGTGAACTTTGTAAAGTCCCGAAGGCGGCTTTCTCTGCAGTAAGCGTCAAGTTAGGGAGAAGCTAACTTTGAAAATAAATTTGTGGTTTAAACTTAAATGCTTTTGCAACGCAGAAATTTCATATATCGGTGAACTCTGATATAGTCTCATTTAACGTTATTGCCATAAGATTTCACTGTTGTAAGAGAATGCATTTATTTTGTGGAATTTCCTATATTTGTCTATTGCGACATTTAAAGCTCCTACAAGAAAACAAAAAATATTCAAAGCTTTATGATTACAAGTTCCTAGCAGCACGGCGTGAAATCACAGATGCCTTGTGCATTTGCGATGACAATGTTGTAGATTTGTTAAATTGTGCCATAAGTTGTACCATTCTGAAGTAAAACAAAGGAATGGAATTGAAAAGAAAGAGAGAAATAAAAGGAAAAAGGAATTTGAAGTCACCGGTCAGATCACCTACCTTAGTGACTTCATTCCCAATTCACTCGTGTACTGAGTATTGGTTCCGCGTTGAAGAACATCTACTGATTAAAATTATTTTCCTGCAGGTTTCATTGGTATTTTCTCGCTGTCAGAAGAATATCGTCCGTATTCCAAATTGATTATTTGAATTTCGTCAGTGTCATTGAAGAGCAACAACTCGCATAAAAAATGAACGAAGGTTGAATAGAAAAGAGAACGCGTGTAACGCTGGCCCAGAAAGAAAGATACAAGAAAAAAATGAGGTAAGCGCCAGCGGGGATAGAATGACGAAAACCGGGTTAAGTGACAACTAGCAAAAGCTGTAAAACAATGTACACACAGACATGAGCAGTTTAAGAAGCAGGTTCTTTGTTCCAAGCTAGGCAAGACGAGAAGGCCCATAGCAGAATGCAGAACGATGGCAGTCAGTCTTCATAACCATACGAAGGCCGATATTTAAGCCGATCAAAACAACCCGCCTCGCTGATAACGTGATCCTGATTTCGCGCAATAGTGTTCGCCATCTCTCAAAACTTGCGCAGAACTTAAACTCCACCGAGGTCACATGGCCGTGTAGCGCTTCTGAGCGATTTCCTGAGTCACCGTTCGCTCTTTTTTGTTCCTTTTCATTTCTTTTTTTCTGTCTAATATGGAAGAATGAATACTTAACAGAAAGTATTATATGAGGCGCTCCGAGGTACATGGGAACAGAGAAATTGATTTTCTTGGCAACAGCGCTTGATGAGGTGTTCTTGCATTATACGTACGACAATTTCAAACCGCAGTTACTGTTCTAGACTAAAATTTATTTTGGTTGTCAGCTTCTTTTTAACAGGTTATTGAAAGCTACAACAAAAAAGACCCATCTCTCAAGTTTACAACTCAAACTTAGCAAGAAAAAACGATATCCCAATTGTTTACGCTTCTCCAAACAATACATCTCAAGCGCAATAATGTGCGCTTTCGTGGACTTCCGCAAAACCCTCGTCAATTTACCGATTTCACGTAAACTAAATGTCATTAAGCAAGCTTGCCCGCTTTAGATGCTCTAACAGATGTAGTTATGCCGTATCAGTTTATTTGCAAAGTCCAGGATTTGCAAACATCGTGTTTAATTTATTTTCAGTCGGAACACTTTATGAGATTTTTATCAAGAGTTTCAAGCCCTATATAAAAATAATTCAGCTTACTATCGTCACTCAAATACTTCTTTTCTTTTTCGAAAGCCAGCAAAGTGTAATCAAATTAGTCTAGGGGACGTTTCAGAGAAACATTTCTGCATTTTGCGTGTATCTGAACAGGTGGCATCGGCATTGGCCCCAAGCTATAGCTTCATTTTAAGGAGGTTACCGAAATAATTGATATTGTTGTAAGTGAAGGCGCCACTAATATAGAGATAAACAAAACAGCGGGGTGCTGCGGCGCCTATTTCTCGAACAGCGTGGCCGTCCTCTTTCCTGCTTGATTACTTCGTCGTGAAGAGAGGGCGTTGAACTCCGGCTTCTACAAAAGGCAGACCTCCAGCGACGTCGCGGTGTTGGGAACAGTATCGTGGCAGGGATGTGGTGGCAACAGCAGTCTGTTTACAGTCGTCTGCAGTTGCCGTCTGCTTATGCGGTAACAGGAGTGTCGTCGCGCTTTTTTTTCTTTGTTCGTTTGTATAGTTGTTTTCTCGTTTGTTTGTTTGCTCGGTTGACCGCTTGCTTGTTGATCTCGGATCCCTTTGCTTTTTCACGACGAGAAGGCTCCCTTACTCCTTGTCCGTGGGCGTTTTCGCGTCGCCACAGTGGCTGGCGGCGCTGACTCTGTTTCGTCGACGACGCCGGTGACGTCATTTATACGACGCGGTGGCGCTTCCGGAGTGGTAGAGTGGATTGCTTCAAGAGTGGTGGAAAGAGACTGCGATACGTCATGGATACCTGGAAATGCGACTCCCTTCTCTATTCCAAGGCCGTACATCATTTGTTTTTCCTTAATTGTTTCTTTCCAGATTTTATACTTAACTGAACACGAGGTCTCCTATCAAGTTTATCGGTCCCACTGCTTTTGAATCACACGCCTTGTTGTTTACTGTATGTTCGTTTTCATCTGTTTCATTGGTGCTGCCTAATGTTGTGCTGAGACATGGCGCATCCATGGTCATAACAAACCGAGGCACCGCATTCGCAGCCGCGCTTTTAGATCAAGTCCTAATGCTCAGCGGCACGACTCATCGAAAGGCAACAGCCTACCATCCACAAACAGACAGACTAACAGAGCACCTGAACAAAACACTCGAAGACATGCTTTCAATGTACGTGAATATAGAGCACAAATATTTGGACGAAATTCTGCCTTATTGTACGTTTGCTTATAAAACGGCTAATTAAGAAACTACACGGATGACTCCATTCAGCCTTGTCCAGGACGGAAAGTAAGGACGATGCTCGATGCCATGCTACCACACGAACATGACGACGTTTATATCAATGATCAATAAGGCTTCTACTGAGGCTAGTTGGTACGGAATGCTTCTGTTGACTGCGCTGTACTTTTTTACAAAGGACGAAAAAAGAACTAACACACATGTGCACAAACGTTCAACTGTTTATTATTCGCTAGCGCACGTCAAATAGATACAAGAAAGGTGACTGAAAGAAGAAGATAAAGGCATGAAAAGAAAGACGAAAAATGAAGCGAATCTACGCACATATACTTTCACAATTACTGGTATATCGCTTAATCTTATACTTATCTATGACATTAAAAGCTTTTTCTCCCAGAGCTAGAAATAAACTTTTATAATTTCATCTGCTTTTTAGAGCTGCAGCGAGCCAAAGCTTTGGTTTTCTCAACGACAGGTTTACAGCCATAATGTGCGCAGTGTGTCGCCAAATGTCCTGGTGACTGGAGAATATCTGTCGCATACCTGTGCTCTGTTAAACTAATATTGATACAGCGGCCTGTCTGCCCCATGTATGATTTTCCTCATGAGAAAGGTATCTTGTAGACAAGGTTATCTACACAGTCCAAAAATTAATCTACGCGGTTTATTTCGCATTTTTTCGCCAATTTGTTTGTGTCGTTATTTACTTATTTACATAGGGCTTTCATTTTTAAAGGAGCCGAAAAAAAAACTCTCACGCCGTGCCTTTTGCCAATCTTTTTGAGGCCATGTGAAATTTTATGCATATAAGGTATCAGTTACATTCGTATGCTCGCCGTCTTTTGGAGCTGCATTCTTTTTGTTACTTAAGCCTCTCAAAACTTTTTTGACGATGGACGTTATAAGTGTGATGGCATAACTACTATCCCCAAGCATCGTAACCTGCCGCTGCAAACTATCGTTGATCCTAGAATCCCACGATTTTCCGATAACTTCGTTCATGCTCGAGGTGGCAATTACTCTCTTTATTTATAAAGAATGCCCTAAATCATAAGCAGACTTTTTTCACTTCTCGTGTTCTACTCCCAACAAGTGTGAGTTGCATTGAATGTCAATTTCAAGTAGAATCATTGGAGGCAATCTTTATCAGTAATTTCCACCGTAAGCTCCAGCCCTTGGTGGGCCAGTCTGAACATTTCCACGCTTTCTGTTTCCGTAACATCTGCGAACTGGTCATATGGAAAACAAAGAAGAAAATCATCGACGTAACGGAAGCATCTGACCGCTCTAAGGCTATGTAGCTTTCTCTGTAAAATCCTGTCCCCTTTAGGTAGAAATATATCACAAAGTACTGGAGCTAAACATGACCCAATACAGATCCCGGCTTTCTGTAAGAACACTTGTCCTTGAAACAAAACGAACAGCGATTCGAAGTATAACCTTAATAGATTCAAAAAGGAATCAACATTCAATCCACTATAATTTTGGAACTTCACTACACCGTAGGTGTTAATGCATTCAACAGCTTGCAAAGCTGTTCTTGTGGAACATTGTAAAATAAGTTTTTTGGCATCTATGGAAAAGCACTTAACTGGTTGTGCTATACAGATGAAGTCGACAACTTCTTCCGAGTTGCGGACGTGGAAGGGGTCATCCAAAGATAACACGGAAAGTTGCTGCTTCAGAAATGTTGCCAAAACACCTGACATGTGCTCCTATCTTCAACGACCGCACGAAAAGGGTTTCCTGCCTTATGGGTCTCCACGGAGAACAATTGATTTAGTGTAAGCTTTGTAGTAGTTTTAATTTCTTAGACTAATTTTTCCATGCCTGATTCTTCACATTGCCTCACAGCTTTTTTGTTGCTGCAAGTCTTTTTTTTTTTGGTCAGGGTGGACTACATCTTGAAACTTTTGGTTCATTGCTTCTTCAGCTTTGTTTTTTGTATTCTGCATCATCAAATATGACAAATGTGCCAGTTTTATCAGACACCCCGCTGAACACAAGACGCTTTGTAGCTGTCTTGGACCATACAAAATGCTGTAGAACGTCTACAACTATTCAAGAGGGCTACAAAACGTCTTTTTATGTACGTCCTGAGGACTTCCTGCGAATGACGCCAGGAAGGCATCTTGTTAAGTTGATTTAAGTTCACATCTTGCTCAGACGGCTAGAAAGCGGTTTGTAAAAACGTCTCAAATATATCTGTGTGGATCTTTATCCAGACATATGTTTAAAATGTAGACTTCGGTGCTTTCCTCTGCTTTATAGGGTTGTTACATATTTAGTGCCCGTAATGACCACACAGCCTGCACTTAAAAAACACGTAAATGCACTGATTTTTTTTGTCTGTCGTTTTATCATCCTGCTAGGTACCACATTTACATTAGCCGCACACACGTCATTGCGCTGTAGGTTCAGTCATAGCTTCTACACGTATTTCACGAAGTAAACGTAAAAAATAGCGCTAGATTGAAGTCAGCATACATACAAGACCTAATGCATTTATCCATGTTAATTGAGACAACAGAAAACGTCAAAAATAAATCCAAGGGTTATACGTGCCATAACTATGAAGCAGGCTGCAGGTGGAGACTCCGGATTAATTTTGACCACCTGCGATCTTTAAAGTACACTTGAATCAACGTACAAGACCGTAGTTGCGTTTCGCTCCTATCGCACCCGCGATCTCTAGCACAGCAGCGCCATGCTATAACCACTAAGCTACCGCGGCGGGTAACAGAAAATGCGTGCCTACACTCAGCAGCTGCGCAAATTTAGTGTGAGCGCTAGTTTCAGAGATATGGATCATCATCATCATCAGCCTATATCTATGTCCAATGCAGGACGAAGGCCTCTCCCTGCAATCGCCAATTTGACCCCTGTCTTGCGCTAGCTGATTCCAACTTGCGCCTGCAAATTTCCTAACTTCTTCACCCCACCTAGTTTTCTGCCGTCCTCGACTGCGCTTTCCTTCTCTTGGTACCCATTCTGTAACTCTAATGGTCCACCGGTTATCAATCCTGTGCATTACATGGCCTGCCCAGCTCCATTTTTTCCTCTTAATGTCAACTAGAATATTGGCTATCCCCGTTTGCTCTCTGATCCACACCGCTGTCTTCCTGTCTCCTAACGTTAAGCCTAACATTTTTCCTTATCTCTCTTTGTGCGGTCTTTATCTTAGATGGATAGATGGATAGGTAAGTGAAATGGTATATTCTTGAGGCAGAAGATCGCGTGCGGTATCTCGGGATTCTGCTTGTGCGATTTTCCACAGGCTGTCACAATCGGCGTTTTTCTCACGGTGCTGGCTCAACCTCCATGCCCGCGCATTATTCGGCAGTTTTTAGCTTCTACCAAAATCTGCACATTCAGCTGCATCACAACTGCGATGTCAACTGTTCAGTCAAGTAGTTAAAAACTGTGGTATCGCAAGTTGATCAATTCTCAATTTATTACGCTTTTCACCGTCGTGTACTCCGAAGTTAAGAGACTGAATCCCTCATTCCTTCGCTCTTTCAAATTAAATACCTATGTACAGGCGCGCATCCAGGGGGGATGTCCTGACCCCCCCCCCCCCTCAGATTTCTGCATCGCCCCCTCGCTGACGGGGGATGGCCCTGTCGCAAAAAAAGATGGCCACCAGCATTCTTCAAAAGTATTTTCGCGAGTACCAGTGGTATCAGCCATGTAGAAGTAAAGCTAGCTCACTCACAAGCTTAGTTGTATTCCGTAGGAGTGTGGTGTCGCGAAGTTGCCGTAGTTATTTTTTCTCATGAACAGCTTGGACCTCCTGGCGCCTGCCGTGCCTTACTCGTCCCATCGGTGGCGTGGCATGAACAAGGGGACGTCCCATTTGCCAAGCACGCCAAGGTCCGCTCGAGCGCCTTCGCGCCTGATTTCGCCTTGGGGTGTCAACGGTTGCCTCATTGGCTGTCATCGGTTCCGCGACCAACCCGCTTAATGAAAGAGATCTCTCGCTGAACTGTTCATATATGAATAACAACAACTAACAGCTAAACTAAGAACTACGCATAGGCAACTTTTCTTTAACTGTAGCACTTATTGTGATCACAGTTACACGTTGACAATATCCAGTACGAGCACAGTGCCGTTCGTACGCTACAAGTTTTTCATTGTAACTTCGCAGTTTTATTGTCCTACATTAAGCATTGGAGGCTCAAGCCCGCCGGATCCGTTTATCTGAGTGGGCGTTCTCGCGGAGCGGGGCGAAGCCTCGAGCCGCGGCTGCGAAGAGGGGGAGCGTGACGTCAGCGGCCAACGCCAGTGCGCGGGCCTAGGATGGCGTCGCGTGGTTAGAGAAACGGGAGCAGATGCGCGCCTTGTGTAAAGGGATGACGTCGCGTGGGAAACAAAACATGAAGACGCTGGCTCGCGCTCTCGGCTACTACACCACATCGTTCTTCTTGTACGGGGCGTCGTGAGTCTTCATACGCGGTGATTCGCATATCGTAAACAACCAGCGTAGTGGTTGCTGCGTTGGAGCGAAGCGTTACGCCCGTATTCAAGAACGTTCCTCTAGTCAACACACCACCACGACTCAAGAGAAAAGATGGCACCGCCATCCCTCCACAGAAGTGGTCACTGAGCTTCATGATCATTCACGGGAATTCTTGAGAATTGTCGCGTCTTTATCAGTAGAGAAGCGGCGCTGTGCTCAACAAGGTAGAGTGGAGTAAGAGCTTCGAGTCGAGGGCTGTTTGAGAATACGGGAGTTAGTCCTCCAAAGCAAACGAAGGTGTCTCAGCCGAACACAAAGAATCTCCTTAAGGAAATCAAGGTGTCCCAAGAGAACTCCAAAGACGGACCCGTGCTTACGCATTTATAACGAACCCGCAAAAGATCATTCCAAATTTTATTTTAAGACACAATACAGGCTAGATATACCGGGTGTTCAAAATTAAGCTTTATGGTTTTCTTAAGATTATGCACTGGGAGGCACATGCAGACCACCTGCGCAAATCAGTTATGTGGCCAGGCGGACACAAAATGAAATGATAATTATCGCTTTTAGCAGCCCAATTAACCAAAATTGAATAATTAACTTTTTATTGACTGCAGTAAGTGTGTATGTTTGCATTCAAAAGTTAGAGGCAGTCGTGTTTCTACACAGTTTCACTTGGAAGACTTCTAGCGTATCTTGGCTCCGAGATATCCATCTCCAAATTTTAATTGTCGTTCGCATGATTACGCATGCAAGGGAGTGAGGCGGTGTGACCTCCCTGATGTGACGCGGCTGTTGCGTGCGGCGTTTAGTCTGACAACTGGGTGGAGGTATTGGCAAAGATAATAACTGTCCACCTTCCCCTCACGGCTGGCGAAATGAAAAAAAAATCTAAGAACCCGTAACCGCTGTCGTAACACGTGACCGCGCAGCCTGTAAAGATGGCGGCAGCTGCCATGCCGAGATAATGGCGCGAGCGGAGAAGCCGGAGGGCAGTACGCGTGCGTAATTGTGACTGGACGACAGGGCACGGTCCTTGTCTGGGCTACGCAAATAAAGTTGCTACTGATTTTCAAGTATTGTAAGTTTTATTGAAACCAAGAGCAACAACTGCACCATCAACAGCAGAAACCTTTTTAGCTATGCTAACGAATATTTCATACTGCCGCTTTAAGTTGGGCCTCCTCATGCACAAATCTCATGACAACATTTCACCCATCAAGATGTCAATGCCCTAAAAATGTCCAAAATGCCTCCCTTCCACAGCAACGCAAAGCATAAAGCGCTCTCGCGTCGACTCGATTATTCTGCGCAGTACGACAATTGAAAGTTGGAGTCGGATATCTCGGAGCACGGACACGCTAGGATAATTATTCCGAC
The DNA here is from genome assembly GCF_013339745.2 of Dermacentor silvarum. Taxonomy (NCBI): domain Eukaryota; kingdom Metazoa; phylum Arthropoda; class Arachnida; order Ixodida; family Ixodidae; genus Dermacentor; species Dermacentor silvarum. The sequence continues at coordinate 149,240,102 of NC_051160.1, forward strand.
TGATACTGTTTAGAAACACGACTGTCTCTAAGTTTTCAATACAAACATACCCACTTACTGCAGTCAACCAAAAATAATTGTTCAATTTTAGTTAATTGGGCTGCTCACAGCGATAATTATCATCTCACTTTGAGCCCCCTTAGCCACATAACTTATTTGCACAGGTGGACCTCGCGTGCCTCCCAGTGCCTAATTTTAAGAAAACCATAAAGCTTAGTTTTGAACACCTTGTATTAACAGGCGCAGCCGCCAAGCACATGGTTGTATTGGGTAACGTCCTTTTCCTATACGCTCGGAGAAACCGATACCTGGCTTCGCTACAGGTCTTCTTCCTCTTTCTGGGGTTTTACGTGCCAAAACCAATTCTGATTATGAGGCACGCCGTAGTGGAAGGCTCCGGATTAATTTTGACCACCTGGGGTTCTTTAACCTGCACTACAACGCAAGAACACGGGCGTTTTTGCATTTCGCCTCCATCGAAATGCGGCCGCCGCGGCCGGGATTTGATCCCGCGATCGCGTGCTCAACGCCTGAGCTGACTGAGCCACTACGGAGGGCTACAGGTGTTGCTCTAGCCGTATAAAACGCGGGTTTATCGTGCGCGAAAACGGTAAATTTCGGTAAATAAGAAAGGCTACTATCATCATCATCATCATTGACAGAAGGTGACTCTCCCCCCCCCCCCCCCCCTCAGAAAAAACCTGGATCCGCCCCTGTATGTATATGCTGAAAAGCTACCGCTAAAATTGGCGCTGTAAGTATCCATGCGCACTTTGGGGGGAGAGCAGCGCACCTCATGCGTTTCATGTATGCGTGTTCGTTTTGCCCAATTATCTGCAACAAGAGCATGGTGATTTTAGAAGTGCACCACATATTATAGTAAGCGTTTCCATAAATTGTAATACTGCAAAGTTTATTTGTGACGTATTTGCAAGGTTTTGAATGACCTTGCTTTTTATATTTACATGGAATATTTTTCACAATAAACAGAAGCGCGAACTTAACAAACTCGTAACTCTGCACCAAGACCGATATTGCAGTTACCAGGACTGAGCACGATTGGTCAGCTGCTGAGTACAGCCATATACAGCGGATGCATGGCGGAGGGGGAGGGGGTATTTTCAAGCGTATACCTAGATTGGAGCACTTAAAGCCGGCAAATTTGCGCTACAGATAAGTTTGCAGTCCACGTGAACTTATCACAACGTTCACAAAGGCTCTGCACAAAAAATCACATTCCATAACTAGTGGTATCTTTCAGAGCCGCGGATACTGAATCTATTTTGTCTGCTTTGGATGTGTTATTAGCTTCAGGTTGCAAAATTGTGATGACGTTTAGTGTTGATATGTCGCAGAGTTGTAAACTTGATACTTTGCAATTTTCAAGACTTGCGAAAGACAGTGGCGGCATTAAATCAACGTCTGCTTCCAGCACATACTTGATTTTACATTTTATTTTGAATGCAACAAACGACATCGAAATTGGTGTAGCGATTGCTGGGAATATGAATTTCGCCATTTCTATGGATCCCGAGCTGGCGCAGCATGCGTTGCGCATTTCAGAGCGGACGCGCTACTCAAGCACTTTCCGGAGTTTCCATTCTCCGTCCTTACGAAAGGAACGGCACCGCGACTAGCAGACATGGAAGGAGGATGAGATTCGAATTTTCCACCCTCCCCTATGACCGACGGCCCTGGCTGCATAGCGCCACTTCCTCTTCACAACCACGCTCTTTCTCTCGCTCTCTCGACGCCTCCAACTATCAAGTGACCGAATTCCTTGAGAGGACGTTCCATTGGTGTGTGAGCTCACCCTCGCACTGCCGTTCTCTTTTCCTACCTGCCCTTCCAATCTTACCCACTTTCACATATTTCACGGCGGGAAGCGGCCCCAGTTGCTCGGGCAACTCGGTTCGCGCCTTTGTTTTGAATTCAGAACGATCGCAGAACATGCTCACCATTTTGTGTGTTCAATGCGTTAACGAACGCACATTGTTGCCCTTGTTGCCCTCGTAGTACGCGGCGTCGCTTCTCTTGCTTCGTCGATGCCTGCGTTTCGCCGACAAAAAAGCGAGTACTGCATGAAAGTGCCTTATTCCCGAGAATTGTTACCCTGAAATGCCCTTTGTATGGGCATGTTGCGCTTGCGCGACGCCCTCGAAAGGTATACTGTGTGCTCTCCTTGGGGTCAAATTAAGCGTTGATGCATGATTTTTACCGATAAAATAATGCTTGCTTTTCCCACATTGGGAATGACCATCTCTCGCGTTTTCGTGTTTTTCTCCGTGATCCTGACGCGTGCGAGATATAGTGTTACACAGACAAATATATTTCTTTATTATATTGCAGTGGTCTATGGTCCGTGGAATGCGTTCGCGACAGTTAGTATCCCTGTACAAGGACATTATGGAGATTTGATGGGGGCGAAATGCGAAAACACCCTTGTACTTAGATTTAGGTGCACGTTAAGGAACCCCAGCTGGTCCAAATTATTCCGGAATCACCAACTTTGGCGTGCCTCATAATCAGATCGTGGTTATGGCGCATAAAACTCCATAATCTAATTTTGAAACGTTAAGAGTTAAATACTCATGACAGGCTTATCGCAGCTGGTGCTGTACGCATGCCAAAACTTAAGGGCTTCAACTAGTGTCGCACGTTTGGCGATACACGGGTAGAACTACGCTGCTTGCTGTCAGCCATGTGTGATGACGATGGCACGCTTCAGTTGGAACAAAAGGTTATTTATTGCAATGGAAAACTAGAACTTAGCGATGTCATGTGCTTCGGCTCGGCGCCTTCCTCCTGAATGCCTCTGCGCCTCCTCGTCTGCTCTCACAAGTCAGCTATAAATGGGCTCCTTGATGCCAGGTGGCGCTAGTCATCCGTAGTTGACGCGGTCCCTAACACACCCGAGCTCCTATATAATGCGTCCTCGCATTACGGTAATCTGTCACGAAATCTTCGAGCCAACGCGGTGGTTTTCTTTGTCTGCGCTGCTCACAGGAAGCCGTTGGGGCTTGAGTAGTTAGGGTGGTGTCGTCTTGCAGTTGTGAAGTTGTGTCCCGTGTTTTCTCATGGAAGCACTTTAACTGCGTTGCGGTAACCAACCTTGTTTCTGTGCGGTTGTTCTTCGTTGTGGAAATAGAGTACGTTTCCTTGTTGTGGTGAGTTATCGTATATGGTCCCTCATACCAAGAATCAAACTTCCCAGCTTATGCAGAAATCTCGCACCATGCTTGGTCGCCTACTTCATACGGTGCTGGCGGGTGCTTTCGGTCGTGCTTGGCCTTCATGCTACTTAGATAGACTGTTACGTTGTCAAACGCTTCTTGCCTGGCCTTGTCAATGTCTTCTTGGGGCGCTTGGATGTCTACTTCCAGTTGGTTGTCAATTATCCTTGGAGGTGTATAAGTAAATTACAGTTCAAAAGGTTAATTCTTGAGTCCAGCGTGGAACTGTGTGTTGACTTCAAACGTTACTTTGGCAAGGTATTCACTCCAGTTGTCGACGTCGCCATTGACATTCTCGCGCAAAGGCGGGAGGGTTGGACCGTTTGCTCTTTCAACAAGTCCATTGGTGCCTGGCGCGTATGGCACGGTGAAGACATGTTCAATGTGACAATGCTGGAGGTAGTCATTAGTTTTGTTTGACGTGAACGCACTCCCATTGTCACTGAATATGGCTCTTGGAAGGCCAGATTTAATGACGATGTCTTCTTCAATGGATTGGATCACGTGTGACGCACTCTTACTCGGTACTGCGCGTGTCACAATGAATCTTGTAGCAGCGTCTATTGCAGTTATGAAGTACTTGTTCTCGTCGGGTGCGTTGATTGGCCCTACGTGGTCGATGTCCACTGTATGGAAAGGTGTTCGTGGTCCTTCCCTTGGATTGAGCGTTCCTGGTTGTACCTCCGTTGCATGGTTGTGCTGTTGACACGTGCGGCATTCTCACACGTATTTTGAAATGTATTTGTCTATATTATGCCAGTAATAACGTTTGGACAGCTTGGACTTTGTTCGCAGGGCGTCTCCATGACCTGCATGATCGTGGCTACATTGTGTTACAGCAGATTGAAGTGATTTGGGCACCACAACACGTTGCATGGTCTTGCCGATTTGGGTTTTACTGTGCATTAGTATGTCCTTGAAGATCTGGTAACTTTTCCCAGCTTTGCTTTGGCCTCCTGCTTCACCTCGATGTCTGCAATAATGGCGACCAGTTCTGAATCTTTGTGCTGGGCTTCACGAAGGCGGGAGTCATTTGCCTTCAGCACAAACACTGCATTGACCATTGTTGATAATGCGTCTGCCGCCATATTTGTCTTGCCAGAGGTGTGACGCACAGTGAAATGGTATGTGGATAGGTCTGGAACCATGCGTACAAATAATCTGTTAGGGTTCTTTTTTGGCATAATGTGTGCTACAGCCCAGTTGTCCGTAATGAGTTCGAAGTGTTCTAGTCCTTGAAAGTAAGGATTGAATCGTTCCGGTATGGCCCAGTGAGCTGCAATTGCCTCAAGTTCTGCCGAGTGCTTGTGGCTGTCACTCTCGGTGACTTTCTTGCTTGCATATTCGACTACTCGTGTGGTGTCGCCGTGTGTTTTGGTAAGGACTGCTCCAAGCGCTGTGTTGGAAGCGTCGACATGTACTTGTGTCGGTAGACTTGGATTGAAAGTCGCTAGGATAGGTGCCTTGGTTAGTCATTCCTTTAGCGTGTCCATGGCATCTTGGCATTCAGGTGTCCACTGAACAATTGCATCTTTCTTCGTGAGAAGTGTCAATGGTCGAGCAATTTTTGCGAAGCCTTTTATATACTTGCGGTAATCTGACGCAAGTCCAAGAAGGACCTCACCTCGCTTTTTGTTTGTGGCACCGTGTAGTTCGCTATCGCTGCAATGCGCGGTGGATCGATCGTCACCCCTTCTTGTGACATCAAGAGTCCAAGGAATGGTATCCCTTTTTCTGCAAACATGCACTTGCTGTACACAACACGCAGTCCTAGGTCATGAAGAGCGTTCAGTACCTTATCAATCACTTCGATGTGTTCCTCAATGGCGTCTGTGAATACGCACACATCGTCTATGTAGACAATCACGTGGCCGTTGTCAATGAGCTCTCGAAGACCTTCATTCGTGACACTCTGCATTGTTGCGGGAGTGGTGAATAGGCCAAACAGCATTCGTAATGGTTCGAAGTGTCCATCTTCTTTTACGAAAGCGGCTTTAGAAATGCCTTCTTCGCGCAGTGGTATGTTCAAGAAGGCTTTCTTAACATCAAGCTTTGACAGATATCGCGATCCCGCAACTTTTCGAATGTGTGTGTCGACTTTTGGCATGGGGTAGGCTCGCGCCACTGTCTTTGCGGTTAAAAATCGGTAGTCCACACACAATCGTTTTGGTCAGTGGCTCGTGGTGCGGTTGGTCAACAACAATTACTGGCGAAGCATAGGCAGACCTTGATGGGCGGATGATGCCTTTCCTAATCCACTCTTGTGTCTCCTGCCGTATGAACCTCCTATTGGCATCACTTGTGCTGTAGGACTGGATCCTAACCGGTTTCTGGTTGGTGAGTTTAAGTGTGTGTTCGACGTGCGTGCACAGGCCCATGTCGTTGTTAGGGTGGGTGAAGACATTAATGTTGTTTAGCAGAGAAGCCTTCAACATTTCTGTCTGAGTGTCCGTGAAATGAATGGGAACAGGTTTATGTTGAATCAATTGGGCGATTTCTTCTGCTGATAGTGGGTGCTTACCGTGCAAATGTTGCCTTTGCGTCAATGTCTCCGCACACTTTAATGGGGTCTGTCGAGAAAAATTCTGCCTGATTGCAGGTTTGCTTCGATATCTCGATGCTTTCACTCTTTGTGAATTTTTCTGGGCTTTGAAGTTCTGTTACAAAGTTTGACATCGATGACTGTGGTTCCGGGACATTCTTTGTCAGTTCGTACACATCTTTTATTTCGTTTCAGAATATATTCGATCGTGTGGATGCCGTTGTAAAAGCACTCAATACAGTCGAATGGAATGGCTTGTCGTCAGTCGAGGCCTACCATCACCTCATAGTGAATGTTCTTGATTACTTTTGCTTCCACTGTCGCGCAAGCGGCACCAATAACAATGCTGACATGAGTCACACCAGTAGGTATGCACGAGTTGCCAAATGGACCGCCCAATAGAAAGTCCACATCCGTAGCAACTTCAAAGTTGAGGTTTTGTGCAAACTGTTCATCAATAAACATTACTGTCGAGCCTGTGTCCCAGAGTGCATGTGACGCGATGCCACTTTCATTTTCTTGCAGCAGTACGATCCTGCGCCCACCTGTGTCTGGAATGGCGACACTGTTGATGCCTTCCGGTGAGATTTTCGCTTGACGACGTCGCTTTTCGCTTCCATGCGTGTGTCTGGATCGAGGCAGTCTATCGCTCTGTGCCCCTTCTTTTTGCAACGGGCACATGTGTCGACCGGTAGACGTGTGTATTTCGGCGCCGTAATGTTGGCAGAGTCAATTGTATTTCTTTTTGTCGGCTTCGGAGTTTTGCTGAGTGTTGCAGGGTTCCTGTCGTCGTTCAGTCCAACATCTCGCCGGTCTAGTTGTTGCGCGTAATGCAAGCACTGGCTGATAGTTCCGCGTCAGAGATCGTGAAAGGCTGCCATTATTGGCTTTGCACTCGCTGAACGCACTCCCTGTACGAGCCAGTCGACCACGTCGTCGTCAGGCAGTTTGTATGAACCACGTCTGATGCGCTGGAGGCGTGCATACATGTAGTCCGTCATGCTTTCGTTTTCTCGCTGTGCTCTTGCGTCAACGTAAGCAACTCATTGGCAAAATAGTAGTGGCTTGTCGAATTCCTTTTTCAGCTCCGTCGCACATGATTCCCAATAATTGTATTGCTTTCTTGTCGTTTGGTGCCAAGCGGCTGCACGGCCCCTAAGTCGTGAAAGCCTGCGTTTAGCGTCGCTGCTTCCATCTATGCGCAACGATTGCGCATTGATTCCACCGCGGTTTTTCACTGTTCAAAATTGTCCGACTCGGTTCCCGAGTACGTCGGCAAAGTTCCTGTTAGGTCCGGTATTGTCGTTATTTGCAGTGGAACGCTGGTACCACTGTCGTTCGACGTGCTGGATGGTGTTCCCAATTTCCTTTCGAGAAGTCGTGCCATCATTCGTAACGTTGTATTGAGCATCGCGAGCTCCGTCATTTTGCTCGAGTTCCGCATAGTTCCGTTTTCGTCGTGGTTCGTCCGCGTCGTCAAGCGAGTTGTAAAAGGACTGTCCTTGAAGTTACCTTGAGGCGTCGTAAGCTGCAGATCGTTGGTGCCGGAGCCTGCTTCGTCCATGATCAGCGTAGAGTTTTTTACTTCTGGGTGATCGGTTTCCATGCTGGTCGTCGTTGCTGGCTGCTCTCGCTGCGGCTCGCCTAGGTAGGGACAGCCTCGCTTTCTCGCTTCGTCTTCAGTTTCCCGTCCGCCTCAGGTTCGTTTTAGGGGCGAAGCACCTCAGGGCTGAGCCTTGTCTCTCTCTCGCCGCCCGTCGTCCGTAGCTCTGGCTTGCCTGGAGTCCGCTAGGGGCGCTGCGGTGCACAAGGGGGTAGGGAGCCTACATGCAAGCGCCGTTTTAGGGTGGTGATAACTCCGAAATTGTGAGCGCTATTTACCGCCAAATTTGGTGAGTCGCCATTTTGATTCCCAATTTCGCTTGAAGACGCGGCGCATTCCTACTTTCTTTTTGTCCAAGCTCTGATGTATCCATTTTGGCTCGCGATCTATTAAATTTCTTTAATTTAGTTTTGCACAAATGCGCGCACGAAACCTGCATACATCTTTAATTTACTAGTTGCATTTTTCGTTTATTTTAACACATCAAACTTTTTTTTCCATATTATGCAAAGCAAAAGTTATAAGGCATGGTGGCGTGCTCGTGGTAGTATTTTCTCACGTCAAGAATGTGAACTGCAATAAACATTGTCGTTGCCTTACAGTTGTACACATGATATAAAGTGTGTTTTTCGAAGTGTGCTGTAATAAAAACTGTGCTTAAAAGCCTCGGCGAAAGCAACCACCTAGAAGCGCGGTACGCGCGAGCGGCGCAGCGTGACGCCAGCGGTCGAGCGCTGTACGTGGGCGCAAATAGAAATACCCGACCCGGAGTCTAGGGCGCGGGAAGCTGCAGCAAAACGGCAACACCGGCAAGCGGACCCGGAGCTGAGGGCTCGTAATGCTGCAGCAGCATGGCAACGCCGGCATGCGGACCCTTAGCTGAGGGTTCGCGAAGCTCGCGCTTCATCCGAGCATCGGCGCCACCAACCTCAGGTAGAGAACGCTTCCGGCGTTTTGCCGCCGCTTCCCGCGCTCTCGCGGCCTTTGGGTCCGCTTGCCGGCGTCGCGCTTGAACCAAGCATCGGCGCCACCAACCTGAGGTAAAGAATGCTTCCGGCATTTTTCCTCCGCATCCCGCGCTCTCGCATGTACGGGGGATTCACGGTTACCCGAATAATCCCCCGGTGCTTCGCCCACTCATCATCATTCACTTCGTGGATATGCGGTGATCTTTTGAGTCCTCGTCGCCATGTCAGCCATGTGTGATGACGATGACACGCCTCAGTTGGAAAAAAAGGTTACTTATTGAAATGGAAAACTAGAACTTTTCGGGTCGGCGCGTTCCTACCGAATCACTGCGCCCCCTCGTCACAGAACACCCATACAAACTTAGAGAAGGGAAACTGTACCTTCTACAGTTCAACGAAAATAAGCGTAGCGGTGGCTTTCTGAACTAAAGTATGCGACCGAGAGATGGCACTGGCAAAATCAAAACTAACATCATCATCATTACGCAATGAGCAATATGGCCGCTATGGTAGTGGTTCGTAGGGCTCGTCGCGCTGCTCGCTCATTAGTTTTGGGCGTTTTGTTACCGCTTTCGGGGGGGTATGCGTGCGTACTGTACTCTAACATGACTACAAATATTTTTATTATGTCGCCATGTGACCGAAAGGCCTCAAATGGCAATAAAACACTTCAAACAAGTTAGCTTACATTGTTTATTGTCAATGGTGAATGAAGCAGTACATGCTCACAATTTTCGTACAGGTCAGGTGGACTTAATGTTGTTCGTCACTGAGTTTACGACATACAGAAACACAGATAACCACCAATTTAATAAAACCCAAAGCTGAAATTGAGGAAGTTTTCTGAACGTGTTCGGCGTGGCGCTAAAGCAGGGAGAACGAAGCTTCAGACAGTGATATTGATGCCGAGCTACCCTCGTACTTGTATAGCATACAGAGCTGGTTGACATTTTATAGTCTCTGCCTTCAACGATTTCAGCTATATTAAAGAAATGAACATAAAAAGTTACTTGGCAAAGAGGTACTGTCCGCAGGATAAGCTCGAGCTGCAATGTCCCATTTCTCTCATAACACATTGGCGAGAGGAACTAAGTGTAGGAGGAAGGGGGGCGGGCGTTATGCTAGATTTTACATCACATATTTTCTGCTCTTGATATTCTTCTGCTGCACATTTAGCGTTCAGGTGCGGCAGTAAAGGCTTTGACACAAGTGGCGTACTCGTACTCCAAGGAACGTTATGGAGACAGCAGTGCTTACAAGGACTTCTACAAATATTGTGTGAAAAAACAAGGACAGTAAATCAACATATAAGCAAGCCCAATTAATTCTCACAGATCCTTGGAAAACGCAACTTGCGGTTTCATGTTGAAAAAGAATCTCGGTATATGTATTGAAACAAGGCAAAGAGTGCAAGGAGATGAACACTTCAGTTGAGTAACAGAGGTGATCAAGAGAAACCACAGCTTGGAGCCAACGTTTCACCAAGGAAACATATTTGTTAGGGCCGAGACAAAGACAAGTTGCCAAGGTTGAATGCTAGGCGTGTTGGTATAGCATACGAGAGATTGAATTGCACAACATTTTTCACGAGACGCACAGGGAGAAGACAAGTTCCCAGGCTGTGGTTTCCCTTGTTCGTACACTGTTGATTCGCTGATTTTTAAGCCGAACTTATTCTGCGAGTACATTTCAAAATCTTTTTGGGAGCATGCTCGGGTTTGTCATCTGCTGTTTGAAGAGAAAGAAAAAAATGGTTTTAGTGATTTCTCAAGTTTGTGAAATGTGAAATAGGCTGGCCGGTTGTGTGAGCTTGCCTTTTCTAGCTATCTCTTATGGTGAAGGGCTAGCCTAGTAATTGATTTCATGCAAACTGGCAATGAGCCTCTTATAGTAAATAAACTTAAAATACGCGTATCCAGATCTAATAGGTGACCCGTAAAACGAGCAATCGCAGGAAATTGTGGGGAGCGCCGTCTGCTAGCAGCGTCCGGTTCGACGGACGACGCGGTGGCATCGGCGGCATGCCCGGCGCACGTGTTTTTCTACGCGGTTTCAACTGTCAGTCGTGCGAAGCTTTCCGTCCACTTTGTCGACCAGCAATGTCGTACCATTCATGCTCCTGATTTCTAGGTTTCAGTTCACTCTGGGCGCGACGATGACGAGCCAAGAAAGGCAAGGATACGCTTTTATTCATAAAGGAACTCTGGTTTTCGTTTCGGCGGCATTTTTTGTTTCTGCCAGGTTTAGCTCTACGACATTTGCCGTTGCTTGGACGCATCGTCGCTGACTGCTCTGCCTGCGGGTCAGTCAGACAGGTGAAAAAGTTATCGTTATCCGATAATTTATCAACCGTATAGAAGCATTACTTAGAAAATCTGGTGCTGAAGCGATGGCTACAGCGGTGAATGTTGTTCTGTTATAGTAGCTAGAAACCGATATCGTCGGTATCACGGTGCAGCTCGCGCTGAAAATGAAATTTTGCGTGTTGTCAACGGCATTTCTCGGTCGAAACTTTAGGTTCATTTGAAGTGGTACGTAGTTAGACGTTCTCGCTTTTTTTTTTGTCAACAATGGCCGTATCGCCGTCATATTACGGCTGCGCATTATCTCTATCTATGCTGAAGGAGCTAAGGAGGGCTAGTTGGTTAAGATTATTATGTATGTATCTAGCTATGTCCCGCTTAAATTTGCGCCGTAAAACCTCGTTTCATAATACCTCTATATGTGCATGCGAGTACTGACATAGTTCTGGTTGCCTGAGTCAATGTTACAGGAAGAAATATCTTGGGCAATCATTTCGTGCAGGCCCTTATACACAGCGAATCGCCGCCTGATAAGTGGCACTGTATGTTCATTTTATTTTTGTTCACGGATGGTCTCTGCCTTGTTACAGTTTTGGAAGTGGCAGCCTTCCTCTGATGTTTGTGTACAGCTGACTCAGCAAGGGTTGTTGCAAGGCGGTATTTACATGCGTTCACCTTTAACGTTTTAATTTGAGCAGCCAAAGGCTGAACCGCCGACGATGGTTTTGCTAGGCAGCTGCAACCGGGTAATCTTCGAGTGGGACTAAGCCGGACTGCAAGCGCAAGTGGCTCAGTCAGCTAAGGTGTTGCGCTGCTGAGCACGAGCTCGCGGGATTGACTCCCGGCCGCGGGGGCCGCATTTCAATGGAGGCGAAATGCGAACAGGCCCGTGTGCTTGCGTTGTAGTGCATGTTAAAGACCCCAGGTGGTCAAAATTAATCCGGAGCCCTCCGCTACGGCGTGCCTCATAATCAGATTTAGTTTTGGCACGTAAAACCCGAGAAAGAAGAACGTACTGCAAGCGCATCAATGGAATTCAGCGGCGAAGCAGTGGCGGCGGCTGCGCCGACTCGAACCGGAAGCAGCTAGCAGACGGCACATCCCACAATCCCTCGCTATTTTACGGGTCACCTATTCTAATCCTAGCACTTGCCATGTTAATAACGTTACCTTGTATTTTGTCATGTGATATAAATATCTCGGTATAGACATGACAAATAACTTAAATTGCACCGTTAATATAGAGTACGTCATTAGCAATGCTAATCAAATGCTCGGGTACTTATGGCACAACTCTTCCAAAACACTGCCTACTTTAGAACTACAGCTTTAAAAGACTAATTCGCTCGAAACATGAATATGCATCAGCAATACGGGATCCCAGTCGCGTTAATCTTATTACTTCGCTTGAACTAGTACAAGATAACTCTACTCGTTTCATTATTTCTAATTAAAACCGCTACGTGACCATAACCTCAATGTAAGCTAACCTAGCACATATTCCACTAGCGAATCGCCGCAAAGTCGCCCGTCTTTTGCTATTTCATAATACTTTCCATCGCACCACACTTCATGACGACTTCATACTACGGCCTCAGTGCATTTCAAACTGTGTCGATCATCGCAGTAAGGTAGGAATTGATTCATGTAACATGAAGTCTTTCTTTCAATCTTTCATTTCCCGTACATCGCAGAAATGGAACCATCAAGTTGCGTAGCCATCACAGATAACAAACTTTTTTGCAAATCATTAGCTTACATTGTATAATCAGGAGAATTATTATGTTACAAGAACTCACTGCACTTGTTTGTTTTACACTACTACTTTGTAACCACTCCCCTCTTTAATGCAATGTGGCCCTGAGGGTACATTAAACAAAAATAAAAAAATGAAATGAAAAGTAACTGCCACAGTTTCAGTCAACATGATGTATCATTTCCTTAAAACTGCTCTGAGCGCTTTTGATCGTTTTAAAATTCTTTGCACTTTCATGTAACAAATTATCGCTGTGAGGGAGCATGTGATATTTCGTGGTACTAATGCCTGTCAGACTGATTTGCAAGGAGCCGATGACAGAGTTTATGCATTAGCAAGTAGGAACTTGCTACTTGCTTCTGTTCTGGTCATCATGGCTATAATGACTGGAAAAGAAACAAGGTGGGACTCAACATGTTACTTCACCGATTGTCAAAAAGAGCCCTTAAAAGCAACTAAGCTTGTATGTCAAATTTCTCATTCCCACTCGGTATGATACTGTAGACTGCTGCTTTCCTAATAGAGATCACATTTCTCTATCTGGTGAGGCACGTAATTCGAGAGGACCTGTTGTCATTATGGTGACAGTTGAGCTTCTCGTGGCTTAGCGTGGGCAGCTTGCAGACCAATAATCTCTTTTTTGTCCATCTTCCTGAAAAGAGAAATGACAAAGGCATGACACGCATGCAAGCAAAAATTGTTGAAACAAAAGTTAGTCCCATATATGAACAAATCACGGTTCTAGTTGAAGTGTTCAGAAACATACCCTGTGAGGATTCTGGCCCTTGGTGTTACTTCCAGTGGTGACATGGTCACTGTTGACTTGTACAACCAGAGAGACTATAGAGTCCAAAGTGATGAGTCCAAATATGAGCAGCGTCTTGGAGGCTGCAGTCGAAAGAAAAAAGAGCCTCAATTACTATGGTTCAAGTGTGAGTGAGTTTGTGATTCATGTATGACAAAGAACAGTGCTCCATGACAGAGAAGCACATACACACACAACACTGTTTTTAGTGTGCATTTCTTTCAGTGGTGTCCTTGTGTGGGCTGTTGTTAGTCAAGCTTAGATTAGATGACAACTGTGTCTGCCAGATACTAGTAATACGCACTGTCATTTTGTTATGTCTCAAATGCAGGTAATCTAACTATCACCAGAAGTACATTTGTCAATAATATGCAGTGAATTCATCTTGGTGTATCATTTATGCAGAAACAGCCAAAACGTTTTTATTTATGCTGTACTCACGTTAGCAATTGTAGCAACTTGGCAAAATAGCAAGAGCCTCGTTTTAATTGCTTTGGAAAGGCACTGACTTTATAATTATTACTATTTTCTACTTTTAAGAAATGACGACAGGAATCTGTTTTATCCGTCTCGCACGAAAAGAAATTCAAAACTGAAAATGCGAAGCACTGCTTTGTTACTCACCGGCGCACACGCCCAGGGGCTGCAAGGTTAATTCGCTTTCGCGGGCAGTCTTCAAGAAGACTGTGCTCGGTTCCAGCGATGAATTTTCGTGCTGGTCAGCACTTTTTTTTTTCAAGCAGCACGTCATTACGCGGCCGGAAGCGGCAGATCACTAACGGCGGAAACAGTGGTGGTGGTGGTGGCGAAACTTTATTGCCAAAAAGGGTCCTGAAGGACACCAGACTGTTCGTCAAGGTGTAGAGGGCACCTGTCACGTCGGGCCGGGGAGCCCTAGGCTCTCCGTGCATGCAGCCGTTATGCCAGTGAAACGCCGCAGCTGATAAAGTTCACCGTCCTTAAACACGTCCGCTTTGTATCCGCTATCGAATGTTGGACGCATTAACTGGCTGAGATATTATTGATATCTAATTAAAACGAACCTGCGCGATGCTGCTCAAAGGAAACAAGCACTCCGTTCGCAAATATAACCGTCGTACAATTTGAATCGATAAACGGCACCGACTGCAATCGATACCAGTGGGCTGCTGCTGATCACACGTCAGTGATACTCAGTGAGGCCTCAAAACCTTTATTCATGTAACAAAGCACGGACTTTAATAACAGAAGTAAAAAAAAACAATATACTGCTTATTTTGTAAAAAATGACATCGTAATTATGTTTGTCGCTCATTATATGTACATTAACGGATCAAATATTGAGCCGCGTTGAGCACCCCTAACAGAAAATATAGGAACTAAAGTATGCGACCAAATTACAGTAGCTCCACTTGCGCGCTTATGCTGGAACGCGCCGCGGTTAATTTTTCGCTCTCTGTGGCAGTTTGGTGAACTGGAGAGTATGCGGGGCCCACCCTCATGTTCGCTCTCACAAGCCAGCACTAAAAGGGCTCCTCGGTGCCAGGTGGCGCTAGTCGTCCGTTGTTTACGTGGTCCCTAACATTGCTCTTTCAGTGGCCCACCATTCGCGCATTGTTGGCGATCACGAACGCGATCAGGCAAACTTGCGTAGGCGAAATAACTTGTTTGGCATGTTTATTGGTATTCAATACCTGGGTGGCGCGGTAGCGCCGTTCAAAAATATTCGTGCCTCGAATCTTAATCCCCTTCGTTCTCGCCCTAAATCGCGCTCTTGCTGTTAACAGCAACCTCTTTTGTTTCAACTCGTATTGTAGTGGTTGCGTGTGACACACCTGTTTTATTCTTTTCATTTGCGTTTGCTGAATGTGACGTAACTGTGTACGCCACGTTCTGTCGAGGTACTATCATTCACGCTTCGAATCTATTGATTGCTGGTTAGCACTACCAAAATATTGCGATCCTTTGTGAATGCCTGCTCATGGATGCATACTCGGGAACACGGCGCTTCGCGCATAATTTTCCTTCGCACCATCCACTTGACCCACTAACTCTGCATGGCCTAAGTTAATTCACATCGGCGTTCGTACCGCAAGTCATGAGTCTGAGTATGCTAAATCTCGCGGGCTGAAAACGCAACTTTAGGCGATCTGGAAATCTGGGGTTTTACGTGCCAGAAGCGCGATATGATTATGAGGTACTCCTTAGTGGGGGACTTCGGATTAATTTTAACCACCGTGTACAGCATGCGCCCAATGCACAGCACACGGGCATTTTTGCATTTCGCCCCCATTGTAATGCGGCCGCCGCAGACGGAATTTACGCACGTACAGCACGTCCCTATCTACGACCCTTCCTTGTGTCCGTATATGTTTTTCTGGTAAGAGAAATATCTCCAGGCTATCTACGCGTTGCTACGCTGTTGTGAATTGCTGCTTTGTTTCTTGTTACCGTTTATTTTATCAGCCCTTCATGGGATCGCCGATGCAATGTTACTATCCTGTAGCGGTTTCCTCCAACGCTCTTCTCTGGAAGGGAAGGTAAATTGAAATTTTAGGATTGCTATAAACGTTTAACATAGCGGTGTACGTATATCGCTGTATACCGTTGCCGCGACGGTCTCCGGCACAAATCTGGTGGCGCATGCTCGCTAAGCTGCACCAGTTGCACGCGTGGCCTTGTACCGCTACCTATGATTTTAAGAGATCTGGGGTGCTATGCAGGATGCGCCGAGTTTGGCGAAACTCAGGATCTTCACGAGCTCTGGCGACGCCCCAAGATGAAAGAGCTAAT
>NC_051160.1:149256183-149299450 GCF_013339745.2 Dermacentor silvarum
AGGGAGGAGGCGACGTTTAGCTGCGGCACCAAGTGCCTATTTATATCAGAGGCTCCAGCAACAGTCACCAACGCCGCACGCATTTTGAGCTAACGCGGGCAAAACGCCGATGGCGTCGACAACAGTTCTGCGTGTTGTTGCTACCAAAGCCGCTCACCTTACTTCGTATGACATTGCTGTGTTGCTATCGCATTCATTGCTTCGCCCTTAGGGCGAAACTGTGACATTTTTTTTCATCACAAGCACGACACACTAAACAATTGCAACACCTTCCTGCGTTGGAAGACTAATTTTCTAACTGCACACAAGAGCCCTCACCCGCCAAAATGCGATAACTGTGCTGTCGTTACGATATCCATCTGCGATCGCTGTTAGCTCAGCAGCAGAGGCAATCGGCAAGCACATTGGTGAGAACAATTAACACACTCAAATTCTGCGTACATGCGCACGGAGGCACCTTCAGTGGGCAAGCGGTGACAAGCGATGCGTCGCTTTGCAATGCATCGCGGAGACTTCGCGCACGCAGATTAACTGGTGCATTTTCACTGTGCTGCCTCACTACAGACCCTACAATACCGCACAGCAATTTTGCAGTGACAGCCGTTGCCCCCGTCTCTATGGCTAGAGTGTCGTTTCAGTTGGTAAAGCGGCGGCCTTAATAGCCGCCTCAGTGAAAGCACCTGCGGTGAACAGCCATGCCGCAGCGCTGCGTTGCCATTCCCCTAATAGACAGGGATTGGAAAGATCATTGTCAAGACTGACTTTATGCGTCATTATCGCATCGATTTTATCGAGAATAGCACTGCAGCGCCCCTGGCGACTGCTCCCGGTATATGAACTCCCTTGTGCATGCGAGTGCGACCCTCTAGAATGTATCCGCTTGTAAGCTTTCGCCTCACTGTCGCCACTCACGGCAAAAAAGTGACAAATTTAATAATTCACTCGATGTCCGTTTGTCATCACAAATTTATAGCATTCAAAACGAAAAACCGATACTTTAAGAAATAAAATGTTTGTTATTTTATTTGCTGTATTTCAATGTATTCGATTGGGGGAAAGTGTAGGTGCAAGAATGCACCGCATGTGCCCTGTTCGCATTCCACGGAGGATAGAAAGATAATGCTCGAAAGAGGAGGCACGCACTTGACGCGCCCGAGAAAGGCGTGGCAAGCGGCTCACGCCAAGTGTGCAGATAGACAGCGGTACAGTGACGGTATTGCTAAATTGCGATAATACGTTGATAACAATACGCGGCGCTGGCGCGTTTTGTTGCGCAGTCCTCTGTGCTTGAAGCGCGGAAGCACTGTGCAGCGCAGGGTGCGCTGATGTTCTCATACGCGGCTTTATCTCGACATTTCTTTTTGCCTGCTGTTATTGCTAAAGTCCCTATATAAGAAAAGTACCGAAATCCTTTGACAAATGCCGCTTCGCTCTCTCCTGTGTTATCCTGTATCTCCGATTGGACGATGATAGCGCGCGCTTTTCATTTCTTTATATTTTCTTTTTTTCCGCCTCAGAGCCATGTTGAAAGTCCTCTGCGCAGCCGCAGTCGCCGGCGGCGGTGGCGGCGCGCCCCGGCCTGAAAGCTTCAACGTGGACTTTCTAGGTGCGCCACCGTCGACTTGGCTTTCGCAAGCAAAAAGTCAAGAAAAAGCAAGCGCTTTAGGAGAGGAGGCGGCGGAGGAAAGAGTAGATGGCGGTACTTTTCTTATATAGACCTTTTCAGAAATCGACGTTTGAGCAGCGCCATTTGCCGACGCGGGCGACGTCTAGCGTCAGAACATGTTATGCCACCATTTTGGACTGTGCGCCTTGCGAGAGCAGGCCGGCCGCACTTCGGTTGTGTGATCTTCGCCGTGCATTATTTCGATTGTTTTCTTCCGTTTCGCTTGTCTTGTGCGGCTTGACTTGTTACATGTTTCACGTGCTCGCGTGAGCGCTCAGTGTGGTGTGCCATGGCACCAGCAAGCCCAGCCAGTGGATGTGGTGTTTCGTCGTCGGTAGCGGCAGCAGCCGCGTCGGCTTCGTCGAGACCTGGCGTGCTAATCAGTGGTATATTTCATTATTTCTGGACACATGTGACCGTATGGTCGATTGAATCTGATCACCATTAGGTTTCGCGGTTGAGGGTTGCCTCATTTAGCGAAAGCAGGCGCGTACGTAGCTGTCTGGCAATGCTTAGAACCAGGCGCCGGCGGCCCGACGACGCGTGTCAGTGCTTGGTAGATATGCGGTAGTTACTCCATACGATTCCGACGCAACTGAACAGCTCAATCATGCAAAATTTATTGGATCTGGTGCGGTGCAGTGTGCTTATAACCAAATGACAAAGCAAAATTAAGCGTGGCGACCGAGCAGTGCGGTACCTGAAGCGAACCGACGCGCGACAGTGATCACAGATGCCAGCGCAGCTGATACAGCCCAGGTGCTAGATTTTTATTTTTAGTATTTAGTAGTTATTTATTTATACATACTGTCAATCCCAATAGAGATTATAACATGAATTGTTATAAAGATATATTTGTTTACCTATTTTTTACGTTTGTTTACCTGGAATGGCTTTTCTTTCGAATGTCTGAATTTGGAACAAGCTTCGCTCACGGTGAACCTTAACGTAGATCGTGCGCGAAGTTTGTATTGAAGATATCGCGTACGGAAGGAATTGTTCAAGTGCGCTATCTCTGAAGCGAAATAAGCCAATAATATTGCAGCGTTAGGGCCATCTCTGCTCTTTCTCTAGTTTCTGTGCAATGTTCATAATAAAGTAATGTTGAGTCTTGACAATTGTCGAATAAATACATATGCGTACGACTGCAAACCACTACTGACCGTGAGTTAAAAGCGCTTAGTGGTCAGCGAAGCGATCACTGCACGCACGTAAGTATTTCACTTGATTGACTGTGCGAATAATTTATTTTTTTTCGTTGCTGTTATTCTTGAAAGTATGATGCTATTGTCCGCGCGTACCCATGCGAATACCATTTTTTACGTTCTAACTTGCGCGGGCTCATTTAACGTGTTTCTACGCCATGCACAGTTAACGCATTACGGTTCCCGAACTCTAGCACTGGCGCTAGGCCGCGCTGATGAGGTTGACACGTTCGTTTTTGCATTCTCTTGCTGCCCAAGCACATAGACAACGCTCAAATATGGGTGAGCTCGATGCAGCACCACACTGTTGAAGTTATTAACTTTATGGGTAGGGCCGCGCAGGGTGCGTGTGAACGCAGAACAATGTGTTGGTGGACATAGGGTCTGCATACATCTTCCACAGGACACGATTTTTCCAGATCGTTGCGAAGTGTATTTACCGACTAGTTCTCTCGCAGAGTGCTTCAATTTGTGTTATACCGGTGTCACACAGACATTTTGATAGCGATCGAGACCGATCTGGATCAGAATGTTCGACCGCGATTGGCTCCCTTCCGCAGATTGAGCAAAGAAGCCAATCGCGACCAAGAAATTCGACCCATATCGGCCTCGATCACGATCAAACGTGCGCCGTGTGGCCCCCGTATTAGGCAGTGGAATGAAGTCGTGTTTGAAAGAATAACAAATGTAGCCTCTGCCACTACATACGAGAAAATATTGCATCGAAGAGCTGACAATTCTCGCAACCTATTGGGAAATGTGCCGAAAAAGGTTTACCAAAATGCGTTATTTTACTTATGTGTGCATTGGATCACATTAGACTGAAATGCCAAGTCCTCAGGTGATGCAGGAAACCGGCGAAACGTGAACATATCACATCGGCAGTGGTCTCGCGGAGTGCTGTGTTGTGGACACACTTAGTCCCCAAAATCGTTATTTTCCGCTGGTTGTTTGTGCACCCATAAACTGAACAGTGCTGGCCTGTAGCCTTTTGATGAGTATATATGCCATTATTTACGAGCGTAAGTAATTCGTGACAAAAATAAACGGAAATATCGAAGGAAAGCTACCACTCCGCAATGCAAGCGCAAGGCAAGCTCAAAGTCCAGACCGAACAGGCAACACTGACACATACTCTCCACGCCAGACCGTCGGGAGCGCCCTCGTGAAAACGCCTATAGGGACTTTAGTTATTGCACGTTCCTTGCTATCTCCGTTCACTGATTGCCATCGAGCAAACTCGGGTAAAACTCGGGCGAACGAGAAACTCTGCGCATCCTGCATAGCACCCCAGGTTTCTTTTCCATTGCCCCCACACATGAGGTTATCTCAGCCTCTCTGACTTTCCACTTGACGTTCCTTGTTTTTTGTTGTCATGCTGCTCACCGTACCGGCCGCATACTGGCTGGTAAGCTTCCTAGTTCTTTTACTCGACTGTGCATCAACGTTTTTCCTGTACAAGCATTTGAACACTCTCTCAGCGCATTTACTTTCTTCCATAATTCTTAGTCGTTCTTCATAATGAACTTTACTCTCAGCTTCCCTCACTTCGAAACTTTTCCAGCCCATATCAGCCTGCACAGCTTCATTTGTAGTCTTCTCATCCCTTGCATGTCTGGTCACATGTGGCCCTTACAGACAAAACACTTAAGCGCACATAACACACTTAAGCATGTCAAGAGCAGGCTACGTTGTCCTATTCTTGACGTCAGCGCATACGCGGTATAGTTCGCTATCTTTTAGTGTGCGCTCTCACCGGATAGTCGACTATCCTGAACACGGTACCACGACGATGCACTCACGGTACGCCAAATGTCCGCGTGGGTGTCGTCTTCTGGAGCTGCCGCGCCCGCGCATTGGGGAGGCGCGCTCACCGCTCTGGCCTCAAGGAGCGCGATGGCCAGTCGGCGACATGGCCCGTCCGCTGGCTCCTGCCAGCGTATTTGGGCCGGCAGCACCGCTGGCGTCCTCACGAACTGCACCGCCGCTCGGTCTCGGTGGCGGCTCTCAGAACGGACCACAGGCACAGCCATCAGGGCGGTTCGTCAGCCGCTGGACAGTCACCTGGTTCCGATGAGCTTCGGATGGTTGCATAGCCGCTCGTGTGTTGGCTGGCCCGGCTGTGCTCCAAACACAGGCGCCAAGGCCGACTGGTAGCCGTCCCAGTCGCCACTGGAGCACATTCTCCAGGCCGTCGCTGGCCGGCGCTCGCGCTTCCGAGCCGTCGAAATTCGAACCGCCAGCACGCGCTCTCCTCGCTCACGACGCCACTGCGCACCACCGCGCACACTTTCTCTTAGTTTACTTCGTCCGCCCAACATACTCGTCCATCAGACTCATATGCGCTCGTCACACTCTTACTGATTATTTGTATCACGTTCTCAGTGTAGTGCTTTACTACGCTAAGCATTTCTTAGCTGGCAATCCAGCTTTATTCCACACTGGCGCCATCTGAGATTGCACTCCAATGAGTACATCTGCATTAGGGGAATTCGAGTGGATAAATAAACGGGCCTTGCGTGAGCGTGAGGACATGAGTGCATAGTAATAATGCGGCAGTCGGTAGATATCTGATACTGCTTTGGAAGGGTGTTTTATGCAGAAATATTTAGCAAGGATCATATGTGATGTCGCCGAAGGCTGTCAGCCGCATTAACCGACCGCTTCTCTTACGGAGACATGTGTCTAAACATACGTGTCGATTGAAAAGCATTGTCAAGCTGTGGAAATGTTGCATTACTTTTGCGCGAAGAATAAGAAACGGCTGTCAAAATTGGCAGTAACGGCCCGTACAACATTTCGGGTCGGCGGTTCATTTAAGGCTTTTTTCGTTGTTAATAGACCAATCGCAAAAGCAAATCATTGTTGCAGCACTTCCAGGCATACTATGCAATATGGACAATAACTTTTTCGTTCTGATAGAGGCGTAAGTTTTAGTTGAAGGCGATATCGCATCTACCATGTCTCTGCTAGACGTCGGTGCAAAGCTACAAATGTGTCTGTGCGTTAACACGGCAAAATATGAACGGGTAATCATGGATCGGCCTGGCGTAGTGGTAAGATAGTGGTTGTGGGATTGGGATCTGTACAGTGGTAGTTCGAATCCTGACGTCTTTTTTTTCTTTTTTATTGCATTACAACGTTCTCTGTTTCTTTCTGTATTCGAAAAAAATATATAAGGTAGCCAGGCACCATGTATTTCTCGCTCTAGAGCGGCATTTTGCACCAGTACCCCGCATCCAGCGCCTCCCAGTATGCCGCGCCTTGCCAGCGCCCCAGTATCCAGCGTGCGACACTGGGCCCATAATCAAGCATGGCACGGGGCACTGGATACTGGGTTTTCAATAGGGGAGCTGAATACACGCGTGCATAAGCGGCACGGTACGCAGCCTAAGTGTCGGTCTGGGCGCTGGGTTCACAGCATTGCAAGTGCGGAGGCGTGGGGAAAAACAAGGCGGGAAGTGATGTCTATCACTTCACGCCTTCAAGCAAACTTATGAGATGAGCCAGAAAAGTGGCTGCCACATAGTGTGTTAACTAGCACTAAAAAACGTAGGGTAGCTCAAGGGGACGCACAAACTGGGCCGATGTTCGTGGCGCTCCCTGGACAAAGAGCCAGGACCATCGTATTGCTTGACGACAAGTCTGAAAAGAATGAATGCGCATTTTGCAGTCACAGTTTCGCTACAGACATGCGCACTACACAGTAAAAGCGACATGATTGGAAAACTTTTTGTAAAAGCTGTAACAGGCGCACTAAACCGAACTCGCGGGTATAATAGTGTCAGAATGGTAACACTTACTACAGCTGTGCAGCGAAGAGGTGCGAGCAGATAAAAGGCGACAACTATCCTCGTGACGTTTGTCCCTCTTTCGAGCTTTGATTGAGCCGGTGCTGTAGCGATTAAAAATTACTGAAGAACAGAATGTCAGGGATATCAATTCTCTGTAGAACAGCTTAGAAATATGGGGCGCTATAACGTAAAATGATTCCAAACTCCTGACGTCAAAGTTACGTAAACACCGACGCAAGCATCGGGCGGTGACCCGCAGCGTTGTCTGAACAGCCGAATCACTCTCCTCGTTTATAGGAGGTCACCTTTGTTCGCTTTCAAAACAATAATATTGTCTACACTCTAATTGGCTGACAAGAGGCGAGGAGCATGCTCTAGTGGAGAGGGTTTCGATGGGGCTGGGCCAGCACAGTGAAAATAGACAACCGCATGAAGATTGTGGGGCACACCCACAGCCAAGGCTGCTGCACAGGAGGCCCCATCCACCCATGCCCCACCAGCTGAGGGCTTCCAGCTGGTGCTGTCCAAGGCCGATAGCCGCCGCGCAAGGGCACCAGTGAGTGCTGCCATCCCGGTGGACCCCGCCGTCATTGGCACGGCCCTCTTCCGCCCATCTGTGGTGGGTGGCACCTTCAGAGGAGCACCACACCTCTCTCTTGCGGCGGTGCTCTCAGCGCGGCCGGGTGTTGCCGCTGTGAGAGTCAATCATAGGCGCAACATCGTGGCCGCCGACGCCACCACCCAGAGGTGCTTGGAGGAGCTGCTGGCCACCACGGAGCTCCGGGGAATACCGGTGACTGCCCGGCAGCCTGCCGAGCGAGGCAGGAGCACTGGTTTTGTCCACGGCGCCGACGGCATCCCCGCAGACGCGGACCTGCTGGGGGCCATCGAGTCGGGAGTCCCAGTGCTGGCTGCTACCAGGGAGGCCGACACCATCACCATCCGGTTCGCGGGGCCGGTCCCCCCTGAGCATGTGAGCCTCTACAAGCTCCGGTTCAGGGTGCGGCCGTCCAGACCGCGTCCACTGCAGTGCCAGCAGTGTGGCCGCTTTGGGCACGTGGCTGCCTCCTGCGACTCGCCATCCAGCTGCCGTCATTGTGGGAGGTCTCACGAGCAGGGTGACAGCTGCCCCAACGCGGCCCACTGCCGCAACTGCGGTGGCCACCACCCTGCAAATACTCCTGCCTGCCCCAGGTGGCAGGAGGAACGCAGGGTGGCCACCATCTTGGCAACTGCCCCTGCTCCCCTCTCCCGCCGGGCAGTCCGCGCTGGTGTCCGGGAGGAGAACCTGCAGGCCAAGGCCACCTCAACGCCTGTGCAGGGCCTGTCTTATGCACAGGCACTGGCCGGCCTCCCACAGGCGCCCCAGCAGAAGGCAGCCCCCCCGGACGGCCCCCCACACCGGCCCCACGGAAGCAGTGACGCCAGCCGCCTGCCACCCCTGGGAGCGAGCCCACCACAGCCCCAGCATCACTGGCAATGCCTGGCCCGGACCCTCGGGACCAGATCATTGCCAGCCTGCAGCTCGCCCTGAAGGCCATCGGGGAGATGCTGCCTGCCGAGAGCCCCCTCCGAGCCATCTGCCTGCAGGCAGTGGCAGTCCCGACCACAGTCAACCAGCATGGCTGATCCCTCACCAGCCACAGCTGGGAAATGCCGTTGCCGCCCGAGTGTTCTCCAATGGAACACCAACTCACTGCGGCGGCGGCATGCAGAGCTGTGCGCGCACCTCCTGCGGTGTGATTTCGACGTCCTCGCACTGCAGGAGGTGTACACTGTGACCGAGGACCTGCGGCTGCCGGGATACACGGGCTACTCTGGCGCCACCACCTGCTCGACGCAGAGCTGCACGGACGCTCCCTGCCTGGAGGGTGCCCACAAGAAGGGGAAGCCGAGGACTGCCATCTACGTCCGCAGCAGCCTGGCCCACTCGGTGACCCCAGTCTCGGACGTCGTAGGCGGCGCCATGGAGTGCTGTGCTGTCACGGTACGCCTTGACAGACAGGACACGACCGTGGCGAGTGTCTACGTTCGTCCTGGACAACAGTGGGACCCCTCCAGCCTGGTGCGGCTTGCAGCACGCCTCGGCGGACATGCAGTCCTGTGCGGTGACTTCAACGCCCACCACACCGACTGGGGCAGCCGCAGGTGCACCCGCCGAGGCAGGGACCTCTGCAACGCCATCAGCCGAGCAGGCCTGGTGGTACTCAACAAAGGAGGACCCACGTACGTCCGCCGTGGGGTGAGCACAGCCATCGACCTCTCCCTTACCACTGAGCAGCGCTCCTATGACTGGGCTACAACTCCCGACACTTGAGGATCTGATCACTTCCCCATCTTGATCACCCCCGGGTGTGGGAGAAGGCCGAGGTCACGAACATACCACGTCACAGACTGGTCCCTGTTCAGGAAGCGCTGCAGTGAGTTGGAAGATGGCTGTGACCTCCTGAGTGCCATCATGGAATGCGCCCAGGCAGCCACAGTCCAGTGCTCTGCTCTGCCCGATACTCCTGCCCCGGATCTGCTCCTGCTCAACCTCCGTGCGTCCAGGCGACGCGTGGAGCGCCGAGCAATCCGGACGGGCAATGCAGAGCACTGGACCGAATACAGGAGAGCGGATGCCCGCTGCAGACGACAGGCCAGGCGCAGAAGGAGCCAGAGCTGGGGGAGCCTCTGCGCCACCATCGAGAACCGCTCCAAGGGCCCCCTGGCCTGGCGCCTCCTAAAGTCCCTGACCGGCAGGAAGGTCAACCGCCACCCCGTCCTCGCGGTGGCTATCTCGCCGGGCATCAGCGAGGCGGCCCTGGCGGAGTTGCTAGCGGACCACTTCGCCCCCCCGGCTGCCCTCGCTGCAGCCATCCTGCCGGTCGGACTTCCCCCTGCCAACCCGCCTACCTGCCTGCTGGAGCTGCATCCGGAGTGGGCGACCAGCCAGATCGCGGCCATCTGCCAGGACTCACTGACTCTCCACGAGCTGCAGACGGCCCTGAGGAGGGGCAAGCGTCGCAGTGCACCGGGAGCAGACGGAGTGACACTCCAGATGCTCCGCAACCTGGCCACCAGTGAACAACGACGCCTGCTCGACTGCTACAACAACATCTGGTGGTCAGGACAGGTGCCGGAGGCCTGGCGCACAGCCATCGTGGCCCCCATTCTGAAGAGCAATAAGCCGGCTAACGAGCTGTCCTCATACCGACCGGTCTCTCTCACCTCCGCTGCCTGCAAGGTGATGGAGGCCATTGCTCTGGCACGGCTCGAATGGGTGGCCCGCGCCTGCGGGTTCCTCGCGGACCAGCAGACAGGCTTCCGGCGCCGAAGGTGCACTGCGGACTCCATCGCGGACGTCGTCTCCACCCTGGAGGACGCCAGGGCCAGCGGAGACCTTGCCATGCTCCTCCTCATCGACGTCAAGGGGGCGTTCGATGGCCTCCCACATGCGGTCGTCCAGCAGGCTCTGGACCTCCTGGGCATTGGCGGCAACCTGCGGCGGTTCCTCTCATCGTTCCTGAACGACCGCACCCTCAGGGTCCGCGTGGGCCATGCAAGGAGCACTCCCCGTCCGGTCGCAGCAGGCGTACCACAAGGGTCAGTGGTGAGCCCGTTTCTCTTCAACCTCGCCCTGGCCCGGTTGCCTGCTGCACTGCCGACCGACCCTCACTACAAGGTGGAGTGCTCCATCTACGCGGATGACATCGCCCTGTGGGTGCGGGGACCGCCGCAGTCAAGCCGCCACGTGTGCCTGGCCCTCCAGAGAGCCCTGGACACCACGGCCGCGTACCTGGGAAGCATCGGACTCTCGGTTTCGACGGGGAAGACGGTGGCCCTCCTCGTCCACCCGAGAGCAGCGGCACGGCGCTCAGCTCCCCGGCTGCAGCTGGAAGGCGTGCGCATCCCATGGAGTACGACTGTGTCGTACCTTGGGCTGCGCATCGACCACCGGCTAACCTGGCGACCGGCAGTCGGGGCCATGCAGACCCAGACCATCAGGGTCCGCAAGGCCGTGTCGCAGCTCCTTGCTCATGGAGAGGGCTGCTCGGTGAAGTGGGCCCTGCGGCTCTACGAGGCGGCGGCCACATCACGCCTGCGGTACGCCCTCCCGCTGGTGGCGCTGCCGCCATGCCGCCTCGAAAAGTTGGAGCTGCAGCACCGGGCGGCCATCCGACTCTGCCTGGGCGTCCCCCGGAGCTCCCAGATTGCCGCTACCTTTGCGGAGGCTGGAGCATGGCCCCTGTCGCTCCTCTTCCTGCAGCAGGGGCTGAGGCACGTCGACCGCCTCCACCATGCTCCTGATGGCAGAGGCCTGCTGCGTCGCCTCCAGTCCCGGCCTTCCTCAAGGATGGGTCAGCTGTGCCGCCTCTACGAGGAGGTGGTTGGCAACCCACCGCCGAATGCGGTACAGCTGCCCCCACCGCAGAGGCCTCCTGTCCCCATCGCCACGGAGCTGCCCGGGATTTCGAAGAGGCGCTCGCCCGCTTACGCCCTGCAGCAGACGGCCGCCTGCCTCCTGGACGAGACCCTCGGAGACCACCTCCTGGTGTACGTCGACGGTTCGGTGGTACCGGACACCGGCTCTGCCACGGCGGCCTGCACGGCTCCAGCCCTGCAGAAGAGCAGGCAGTGTCGACTGCCCAGACACGCCAGCTCGACTGCAGCGGAGGTGGCAGGCCTCCACCTGGCCGTCGACCTACTCTCCGAGGAGCTTCCTGGGATACCAGCGGCCATCCTCTGCGACTCCAAGGCAGCCCTCCTCGGCCTGCAGAGGCCAGAAAGCGCCAGCCTTGGAGTCGCACTGCTGTCTACCCGGCTGACAGCGCTGCAGGACGCAGGCCACCCGGTGTCCCTGCACTGGATCCCCGCCCACGTAGGGATCCCGGGCAACGAGGCAGCCGACACCCTGGCGAAGGACGCCCACCACACCACTGTGCCCCTCAGTCGGGCCGTGACGGAGGGCGACTTCACTGGACTGAGGCTGCGGCGACACCTGGCGACCCACCACCCAGAAAAACGGGTGGCACTGGGATGCCCCCCACGACCACTCCCCCAGCGACGCCTGGCTCGCAGGGAGACCTCGCTCCTTCTCCGGCTCCGCATCGGCTGCAGCTGGACGGCAGCACGCAGCTACCGACTGGGACGAGCGACGTCCCCGGCCTGCAGCTCCTGCGGGGAGCCGGAGACAATCGAACATCTCCTGCTGGCCTGCCCGGCGTACCTCCAGCAGCGGGGCCCACTCCTGCAGGAGTTCCGCCGCCTGGGCCTCCCCTCTGGCAAGGAGGAAGATCTCCTCTTCCCCGGCCGACACCACCTTTCTGCACTTCGAGGCGTCGTGGAGTTCCTTGACTCGTCAGGGCTCTCCGCACGCCTCTAAGGACATTTCTACAAGCGGGAAGGCCTCACGGCCTCCCACCCCACCCCGGGCCTGACCGGCCTGGCACAACACCCCTGCAGACTCTGCAGCACACCAAGGCCTTCCATCTGGGCCTGATACGTGCCGCCTATGCCTGCCGGTTTTGCTTCGCCCAGCCATGGCGACTCCACTCTATCCCTTCTTTCGCTCCCACTTACCCCTCCCCGTTGGCGCTGAGCCGTGCTCCCTCAAGGGCTGCAGAAGATAGCGTCAACGTTTCCCTTTCCCTCAAGAACCACTTATCATCATCATCATCATCAAGATTGTGGGGCCGGCTTCTCCGATTGGTCCGCTTCGCCTTACTTAGCTTGCGGTAGCTGGTCGAAAATCGCGGTGGCATGCAACGGTAGGATAATAATGCCGCTAAAACGGATCCTCAGCAAGGAAGAGTTGGCACAGCGATGTCGTATTCATGCCGAAAGGGCTCGATAGCGTTTTACTGCCACGCAGAAAGGTTTATCATGCGGAAATAAATACATACTCATTAGCAGGTGCGAATAGCGACGGCCTGAGGGATCGGCGGGCAGTCATCTTCTATTCCTTTCGGAACGGGGCAGTCTGTGGTTATTCAGAAAAAGTTTTCAGTTTTGTTCGGCATACTAATGCTTTTTTTTTCGTATACACGTCACTTTGATGTGGTGAGTTTTCGTGGTTTTGTGACGTCGCGTGAGAGACAGGTGAAGAGGGCGTAGCCAAAAATTATTGGACCAATAGCAGAGAGCTAAGGGTTAAAAGGCGTCAATCAGGAATGATTATTTTTTGTGCGGCTTATTCATGAATAATCAGTGTGTGCACGTTATATGAGATGGGGAGCTATCGCGGTTTTGTGACGTCGCGTGACAGACAGCCGAAGTTGGGAGTGGCCCGAAAATGTTTTGACCAATCGTGAAGGCTGATTTCAGAAATTATAATCAAACCAGTTTGGAATCATTATACGTTATAGCGCCCCTGGAGCCCATAACAGTATCCATCGAAAAGAAGCCTATAGCACAGGCCACGGGCGTCACTCTATGGGATGGGGTAGGCAGGGGAGCTCTAACAGGTTCTGAAGCTGCCCTGTCGGTGCACTGTGACCCACGTTGGCAAGTAAAGGCAGCGGACGCAATGTAAGCCTTAGTCTTGTCGTTGATATTGTTACGGCGCAACAGACAGCGGCGCCAGTAAGAATTCCACTGCCATACGTCAATGGCAGTGGAATCGGTCTCGACAGCCATCTTGCTAATGTATCATTGCCGCTCTTGTGTCTATTGTAAATACATATTCATCTGTGACTGCCGCATCGTAACAAATTGATGTAGGTGCGGGGTAACCATGAGATACAAAAATGGAGCTCCCAGTGGTCGTCACCTCGGAAGGGACAGCATAATAGACGAAACAGGGCCCGAAATCACATCAACGCCTACAACCCGGACGGTTCTCCTGGCTCAGCCGCGGTATCCAGGAACGTTTAGCGGCGCCGACCACCTCGACGTAGAAGACTGTAGATTCTATCGCCAAGTATGAGCGTGTAAGTGCCCACAACAAAAGTAGTCTGACGATTATGCTGGCTAACTTGGTGTTCTAGCTAAAAGGCACGGAGAAGATGTGGTATGACAACCACGAGAAAGAGCTTAAACACTGGGACAAGTGCAAGCAGAAGCTGCGAGATTTGTTCGGCCGTCTCGCCGTGTGGAAGGGTGCCACTAAGAAAGAACTAGCGACCCGCGTTCAAACGTCCGCAGAATCATACGTCTCTTACATCCAGGACGTCATCCAGCGTCACCTTGGCGATGTCAACTAAGAGATCGCCCTGGTGGACTCGCCTGTTGCCACTGACGTTGTGCATGTGTCTCGGCTGAAGCCTTACTTTGCCGCGAGTTCACTTCCCTTATAGTTAGCGCCTAGACTGCGCCTTTACCGGCGGGGGTTATGTTACGGCGCAACCGAGAGTGGCGCCAGTCAGAAGACAGTTTGATGTGTGGCGGTGGAATCGGTATCGACAGCCATCTTGATTATGTATCTTTGCCGTTCTTGTATATATTGTAAATAAATCTTTATATGGAGACTTCCGCATCGTAACAATATTCTGACGGGGATAAGAGTAGGCAAAACAAAAAGGGAAATGTGTTGACGGGATATATAAAAAGTGAAGCCGAGATGGCGGAACACCAACCACACGAGCGCTTCTTCGATCGTCGTCTTCATCCCCTTGCTGCCGCTTTCTCCAATGTACGAGAATGGCCTGTAACATATGACCCCTGTAGGTGGAAGGGCCGTCTCGGGGCTTAGGGAAAGGAAGGGTTGTTGTCGGACAATAGGGCTTAAGGCGGGTGATGTGAACGATATTACTAGGAGGTACGGACGATGACGAGCTACCGTCCACCAGGGCGATCTCGTATGTGACCTTATACTGAGCTGGCAGAAAACCTTACAGCGGCCAGACCAGCGAGACAGAAGCTTCGAAGACAGTTACACGTGGCGGAAAAGTGTCTAAAGAAGGATCAAAGGGCCTGGAGAGTAGTGAACGGGTATGTGGAGGCTGTCTTAGCGGGACTTTTGGGATATCTGTGAGGCAGAGAGACAATGTCGAGCAATCTGGCGCGCTTTTTGAGCCGGAGCAGCAGCATCGCGGGCGTACTTTGTAGGAACGTAGGTAGCTGCTGGCAGGAGAGTCTCAAAGAGCGGTGTTGGGTGGCGGCAAAACAACAGGTAGAAAAGAGAAAAGCAGGCGGTGTCGTGGTGGTATGAGTTGTATGGAAATGTCACGAAAGCCAAGGTGTTGTCCCAATCTCCATGATGTGTGGAAACGTACACAGGCAGCATCGTGGTGAGCGTGCGATTAAGACGCCCGGTAAGTCCATTTGTTTGCAGATGGTAAGGTGTGGTGAGTTTGTGAAGTGTGGAACATGAACGAAGGTTGTCGTGAACGACTTTTGAAAGAGATGAACGACGGTGAATGGTCAGCAGCTGTCGTGGCGCGCCATGGTGGAGAATGACATCGCGAAGCAGAAAGTCCGCGACATCAATGGCGCAGCTTGTCGGCAGGCCCGGGTAATGCATATTGTGTGGTGTAGTCAGTAGCTACGCCAATCCATTTGCTCCCCCTTAAAGACGTCGGAAATGGTCCAACCAGATCTTCGCCTACGCGATAGAACGGGACAGCTGGGATCTCGATAGGCTAAAGTATACAGGCGGGCACCAAGGATGGGCGCTTGCGACGCTGGCAGGAATCACGAGCAGCAACATACCGACCCACAGAATGGTCAATGTCTAGTCAGTAAAACAGACGCCGCACCCGGTCATATGTGCGAGACGCTCCGAGGTGTCCAGTGGTTGGCGAATCATGTAGCTGTTGTAGCATGGTGGAACAGAGAGTTGTAGGAAGTACAAGCAGAAAGTCTGAGCCGCCGGAGTTAGTATTGCGTCGGCAGAGAATACGATCACTTAGCACAAACAGGCGGTGAAATGGCTCGGAGTGGTGAGAACGTAGACAGTGGATTATGGAGTGCAAGTCCGCATCATTGAGCTGTGCCTCGTCGATATCGCTAATGTCAGAGATGGTGCGGACGCGCGCGTCGGCATCTTGGGCAGCGAAGTCAGGAGGATCCATTGGATGACGGGAGAGGCAGCCGGCATCCTGGTGCATACGGCCGGACTTGTAAATTACATCAAAGGTGTACTTCTGAAGCTTCAATGCACAGCAACCAAGTCGTCCAGTGGTGTCTTTAAGGGAGGACAATCAGAATAGTGCATGGTGGTCTGTGATGACCGAAAACGTTCGGCCAAACAAGTATGGTCGAAATTTTGCGACCGCCCAAACTAGAGTGAGACATTCCCGTTTAGTGATCGATAACTTGCCCTCTGAAGGGGAGAGGAGTTTACTGGCATTGGCAATGACGCGGTATTGTATTTCTTGCCTCTGGGCGAGGACAGCGCCGACTCCATGTCCGCTGGCGCCAGTGCAAACTTCAGTGCCTGCGGACGGGTAAAAATGGGCCAAGATTTGTAGGGCGATAAGTAACAAGTTAAGGACCGCACAAAGAGCGATGGAACGAAAAATCTTAGGACTAACGTTAAGAGACAGAAAGAGAGTGGTGTGGATAGGAAAACAAACGGGGAAAGCCGATATTCTAGTTGACATTAAGCGGAAGAAATGGAGCTGGGCAGGCCATGTAATGCGTAGGATGGATAAGCGGTGGACCATTAGGGTTACAGAATGGATACCAAGAGAAGGGAAGCGCAGTCGAGGTCGGCAGAAAACCAGATGAGATGATGAAGTAAGGAAATTTGCAGGCGCAAGTTGGAATACGCTAGCGCAAGACAGGGGTAATTGGAGATCGCAGGGAGAGGCCTTCGTCCTGCAGTGGACATAAAATATAGGCTGATGATGATGATGATGAAGTAATCTGTAGATGGTGCGAAAGGCATCACCTTGTTATGGATCCCACGGAAATGATATGTCCTTCATCAGGAGTTGCGTTAACGGATGGGCAATGTCTCCGAAATTCCTGACGAAGCGTCGAAAATAAGAACACAGGACGATGAAGCTCCGGATGTCTTTAGCCGAACGTGGTACAGGAAACTTTTTGATGACACGAATTTTGTCGGGATCAGGCTGTATGCCACGACCACTAACAAGGTGGCTTAGCTCATGGATTTCACGATTTTCATGGGTTAAGCTGAAGCCTGCTCGCCTGAAAACATCAAGAGCTGTCGACAGTCGTGTAAGGTGGCTCTCAAATGTGCGGGTAAAAACGATAACATAGCACGAGTGGTGACGCCCAGGAACTGCAGGAAGGCTAAATGATGTTTTTCGTAAGCATTGTTTTGACCTTGCGCTTGTCGATCATAGGACACACCATAAGGACGTCGTCGGACGGGGCTAGCGTCTCCATTATGAATACGGTGAGTTACGACAGATGTCTCGTCCAAAGGGCGGTCATCAAAGTCAAACATGTCGCGATAAGGCACCAACATGTGCCTGATATCGGCACCCGGTGCTGGAAGGAGGTCTGGTGGGATCATCTTGGTAATATTACGATCGGCTGTGTGGCCTGAGGTGGCGAATGCAGCGAGAAGCGAAGAATCGCCTACAACTAATGCAGAAACTGCATGCTCATCGACAGAAAAGACGGATAAGTTGCGTGCAACAGCTGAAGTTGAAGATCGGAAGGGCCGCGCGGTTCTTAGTAACGGTGAGAATGATATGAGGAACGAAGACATTTGTGGCCTATAGAACGTCAACACTGGGAGTCGGGCGTAATTGCCATCGGCAAAACAAGGGATATAGAGTAAGTTATCATACGTGACGGATTGAGGTGCCAGATGGATATAATCCACGGAACACAAAAGCGGTTGACGTGCGGTCGTAGCGTCATAGTAGCGAAGTATAGGTCAAGCTGAAGCAAGCTGGCTCCGAAATCAATCAGGGCGAAGTGGTCAGATAGAAAGTCCATGTCCAGAATGAGTCGGTGGTAGCAGTGCTCCAGCACATCAAGCTAGAGCACTGCACGGGCCGATTTTTGCGGCCCGGGCCCGGGCCCATTTTCACATTGGGCTGCCCGCCCGAGCCCGATCAAAACGTTTATGGTGAGACCCGGGCCCGGCCCGGGCCCGGAAATAATCTACGTTACCCGCCCGGCCCGGCCCGCCACCCCTTTACCTTAAGCCCGAGCCCGGCCCGAGCCCGACCTGAAACCGGCCCGAACCCGGCCCGAGACCGAAAAATACATGTTTTGCAGAGTTGAGAAGCCCGAGAATAACTCGCAGAAAGCCCGAGCCCGGCCCGGGCCCGCGTCAAAAAACCCGAGCCCGGCCCGGGCCCGGGTCAAAAAGCACACGCCGTGCCCGAGCCCGGCCCGAGCCCGTGAAAAAACTCCTCTACCCGGCCCGGCCCGGCCCACGGGCCGGGCCGGGCCCGGGCTTTCGGGTAAGCCCGAGCCTGTGCAGTGCTCTACATCAAGCAATACAGTCGCACAGCAGCCGGCAATACCTGTTCATGCGTTGCACATACCAAGGACGGGAAGCGTTCCCACGTCTGCGACTCGGATGAGCAGTAGCTTGAGTGGCGTGAGGGCCTTCTTAAGTGGACGGCGAAGCTCCGAATGTATCAGTGATATATGTGCCTTGTGTCAACAATAGCAGTGAGAAGTGTCGCATCCACCTTAACGTCAATTAAGTTGCGTCTAGTCGGCAATGTGGTCAGGGGATTGTGCGAGCAATCGTCAATGCAACTTCATCTCCATGACATCCATCGTCCAGTTTTTCGGAGGCAGGCGTCCGATCAGTGATTAAGGGCGGTGGAATTGAGGGGAGCGAGATGATGGGCGACGAGACGACGGCGAACGGGACTAGTGGCCACGGGGAGATGAAGAACGACGGTACGAAGTATTCAGAGCGTCATCGCCATTGACCTGAGGTGACTTGCGGAAAGGCTGTAAGCGGACAGGATCGGTCTCAGGACGGCGCTTATGACCACAGGGCGCATGAGGCCAAGACCACCGGTTACTGCAATGTGGGCGACATGACCAATCCGACGGCAATAAAAGCAGATGGGCCGGTCGTCAGCAGTCCACAGTAGCCCGGATTGCGGGGACGTAGCTTACGAAGCTGGGAATCGATCAGTCGGGCAGAAAGAAGCGACGGCGCACACAGTCCAGGCAAGCATTGAATAGCTTCTGACGAACGATGGCTTGGACAAGTGGTATCATAGTAGAGCTGAACTTGCAGGCACGGGAGCACGGGGAAGCAGGCATAGCCTCAAGTTCATGTGGTATGATTTTCGTCACGTATTCCGCCGTTAGCAGCAGCTGTGGCGACGTTACGTCTTCGCACGACGATGTTGCTGCCGTGTGGGGAAGTCGAGTGAACTGACGGGCTTTACGTCGACTTTTGGCGTTAACGCTTGCACTCCCGAATGATGGCATCCACCGTGTCACAGTCCTTGCAGATTAGCACATTGAACGCATCATCTCCTATCCCTTTTAGGACGCGTCCCACTTTATCAGACTCAGCCATACCCTCATCCACATTACGGCAAAGGTCCAGCACAATACAGGTAGGATTCCGTCGATGTTTGGGCACGTGATGCTAACTCCTTCTTCGCCGCGATCATTCAACCAAGCGACTTGCCAAACAGAGCACGCATCGTTTCCTTGCAGGTATCCCAACTTCCGATTTCCTCTTCGTCATTCTGGAGCCACCCCCTTGCTGTCCCTTGAAGCTAAAGTAAGATGTTGGCCAACCTGACCGTATCACCCCATCGGTTGTTCTCGCACCGCTCGTAGATCTTCAACCAATCATAAATGTCGACATCACCAGACCCACAAAACGTGCCTGGGTCTATTGGCTAGGTAACGACAACTTTTTACGTTGCCACTGTTGTGATGGAAACCGTCGCTTCTGTCATTGTGCGAAGAGCCAGGTGTCCGCCGCTGCGAAGCTCCATTGTCTCCAGTTGGTACCCCGCAGCTCCACCAAATGTGACGGGGTAACAGTCAGCAAAACAAAAAGGAAATCATATTTACCTCTGATATACAGAGAGAGGCCGAGATGACGGAACAACGACCACACGAGCGCTTCTCCGATCGTCGTCTTCATCCCTATTGCTGGCGCCTTCTCCTATGTACGGGAACGGCTCGTAACAATAAGATAGAGCTTACCGTAGCAGTATCCACTATATATAGCATAATCATTGAAGCTGTCATGACAGAATAAATACAGATATCAATAGCGCTCGGGTCGCTCTGTATATTTAACGAGATCCCACTGGCTTACAATTTCTTGAAGATATATACGTCTAGTATCTAAAGTGTTACGGGGAGGGGAGTCTTCAATTAGTGTTTAGGTGAAGGCCGATTAGCTACAGTACTGGCTTCTGTAGAACAATTGCTGAATTGTATCTGTTTTCAAATTGCAGGTATTGAAAACGAATGAAGATGTGTTCTTGTTCCGTGCAACATCAGACTGGAAGACGGATTTAACTCGTTGCATAAATTCTGCATTTGTCCGAAATTCCAGCGATAAGACGTACGTGCGGAGGCTGACGTTTCAAGGACGTAATAGCAGCAGGTATGTTTACAGCGCTTATTCTTACGATTTACTTGAAACAGTGGCATTATTTCTAATTGTAACTGCTACTGTAGTATCGCCTAGATCAGGTTTGAGTACGCTTGCCTATCGCAGTTGGCGCTTGCACAAGTTCACAATGAGCACAAAGAAGCCTGTATGATCGTGTTTTACCGAACACCATTGAAGGGACTGCACGCCAGTGGAACAGAGCTATCAACGCATTTGTAATGCCGCTACTCGTTGCTGAGACTTCATTCCGTGCATTTAACGTAGACGACAGATGATGGAAAATATACGGACGTGCGGTAACATCAGCATGTTCTGCGGCGTTGTTGAACGGTGCACGCTTCTTTTGTGACGTAGACACCTTAAAACATTATTACCCAGGGAGCTGGCACCATTACTTGCAAATTTATGCAACTGAGATGAGGGATCGAGATACCGTAGAGTTAGTAAAGCTCTGATAATGTAAACAAAGTTTACCTCCCGTTGCATCGAGTGTGCTCCTTTTCTCCTACGTATTCTGATAGTCGCTTTCGTTAGTGTTGCGACGAGCCTATGCATGTGAAGCACCCGAAATAGCCGTCGCTTTTATCATTACTAATTTTTCGACAGGCATGTGCGTTCACACTGGATACATTTGTATTCAGAATTCACATCACAAACTTCAACAGAAGACCAGAACACAAACAAAGCAAGTATTATTTCATATTGTCATTAAAAAGACGAAGACCAGTACAAATATAGCACAAAACACGTATAGACCGTGAGTGGTAGCATGACACAACAAGAAAAATACGAAATAAAACTTCGCTGTGACTGCGATTACACGCTATATACTTTCACAAGCCTTGAGGGCGGAACAGTTTCTGATATAATATACCATGGACACAAATATATTTAGACAAGTTAACAAAAGCTACCAAAACTTAAACGTGCACGATTGCCACTGTGCGAGTGTTGTGCTAAAGATTTAGTGTTCGTGCAAACAAGGTCGTGATAGAAACGACGGTGCGATATAACTACCAGCCAAAATTGCCAGAGGACACACTGGCACTAAGACCTACGGAAACAGTAGATATGGCAGTTCAGCCAGTTATGGGAAGGATGAGCAGTACATCATTTTGCATAAATTTCGTCGTTATAGCTTCAAAGAGCCTTGTAACTTTGCAACTCGATCGTCTTCAGCGAAATATTACGTCTTAGGCACAACAAGTCGCAATAATTACACATAGATGCGGGACGTCTAATTGCCGTGCTTTGTTTAGGAAACCATGCGTGTTTGAAAAATTATAACAATAAAGCGTTATTAATGACGCCACGAGAGCGTCTGAAGCCGCAGGAACGAAGATTAGACATTCCATGCATACTCGTCGCAGTTAAATGATTGCACCGTTTGTTTGCAGGAAACTCCATGGGTGAGAATACGAGCTCTTGTGACTTGTGTCCTAAGACACAGGCAATGTGTTCTGAAATAAATTTTGTGCGGCGAGAGTCACCAATATTACTCTATAACAACCAAAACATAGAGTCATGACCACAGTACTACGCATGTGCCTGCGATCTGCTAAAGGTAACGAGACAACAATTTGTTACTGTCCGCACACGCACCGTAAAACTCGGCTTCATTGAATTATATACATATTTTCATTGGTTATTTATTTATTTACCAATACTGCTGATCTCACGCGAGATCATAGCAGGGAGGGCAGATGCATGAGTACAGTGTAAAAGATACATAAGACAGGTATGTAAAACACAATGCAATACAGTGTTACAATAATTTTTGATCAAGCCAACTGTAACAATATAAAGGAAGAAAGTGCTTGGAACACAGTAAAAGTAAGTAAAACAAAACTAAATCAGCAAAAAGAAAGGAAGCACAATTGTGTCACAAGTGCGAAATCAGAATACATAGCACCTAATACAGTTCAAAAATGTACATAATGAGGTGTAAGATTAGTGATGAACAGATATATGCACGTATTATTTCCTCGACCAACACTACAAAATTTTATAAAGTCTCAGTGCTCGTGAATGAAGGGTGCAGTTGGTTCCAGTCTCTGATTGCACTGTTAAAATAAGAGTTGCAAAGCGATTTATTCACGTGTAAACGTCAAGGAATACGAGAAACGTCAGGCGAACGTCAAGAAGCGGCGAGGCGGCCAGCAGCCAAAATCCGGGCAAGCGCAAGCTCGGGGCGCGTGGTTCGCACTAACACTGTGGCTTGCTTGCTGACTGCTTCGTCGTCGTCTTGTCTTCTTCATTAGATTGACCCCCGGGAAATAGCGTAGCCATCCTGGCGACTTAAGGCGTTGTCAGTATAGAGGGGTCATAATTGGGCTTGAGGCGACTCACGTGAACGATTTCTCGACCACGACGACGTAAGTCTTGAGACGGTGTCAAAGGCTCAACGTCATAATTGACTGGAGATGTCCGAGCGAGGATGCGGTAGGGCCCATGATAGTAGGCCAATAATTTAGACGAAAGGCCAGGCGTACTCGGAGGAATCCAAAGCCAAACTAGGGCACCGGTCGCGAAAGTATAGTGAGAGATCGGTCGGTGTCGTGCCTGAGCTTCTGGTGACCTTGGTCCTCGGTTGTCAATGAACGGGCCAACTGTCGACAATCTTCGGCGTACTTGGCGACATCAGAAATTGCAGCGTACTCAGATGAGTCAGGTGTGTAGGGAAGCATAGTGTCCAGCGTGCATGATGGCTCACGTCCGTACAAGAGGAAGAACGGCGAGAATCCTGTAGTCGCGTGCGTAGCAGTGTTGTACGCATATGTGATGAATGGAAGGACGGTGTCCCAATTTGTCTGGTCTGACGCCGTGTACATCGTCAGCATATCCCCCAGAGTGCGATTAAATCGCTCAGTGAGGCCATTAGTTTGCAGATGATATGCACTTGTCATGCGACGAACGATGTTACACTGCACGAGCAAGGCTTCAATAGCATCTGACAGGAAAACACGTCACGTGTCGCTTAAAAGCTCACGGGGAGCACCGTGGCGCAGTACGAAGTTGCGTAAGATGAAAAACGCAACGTCTCTTGCTGTGGCTGTAGGCAAAGCTGCAGTCTCGGCGTAACGCGTGAGGTGGTCCACGCCGACAATTATCCACCTATTCCCAGAGGTGGTCGAGGGAAGCGGGCCGTATAAGTCGATACCGACGCGGTCGAATGGACGGGCCGGGCAAGGGAGAGGCGTTGTGGTGGAGTCTTGCGCCGCTGACAGGCAGTGCAAGCACGTATGTACTTGCACACAAATGCACACATTCCGCGCCAGTAGAATCGCTGCCGCAAGCGATTGTAGGTCTTGAGAACGCCGGCGTGAGCGCTTTGTGGGTCAGTGTGGAAAGCAGCGCATGTGTCCGTGCGCATGTGGCGAGGTACCACTAGAAGCCACCTCCGGCCATCAGACGCGTAATTCCAGCGATAAAGGAGATCGTCGCGAATAGTGAAATGGGCGGCTTGGCGCCGCAGAGTTCTTGAGGCGGGATAAGTAGATGTGTCAGTGAGAAAGTCAAGGAATTGACAAATCCACGCATTCTTGCGTTGCTCCGACGACATGTCTGCAAAGTCAATAGGCGACAAGGGAGCCGAAGAGGCTGACGGAGAAGCCGTGTCAGACGCTAGCGGCGAGCGGGACAGTGCATCAGCATCCGAGTGTTTGCGGCCGGATCGGTACACAACATGGATGTCGTAATCTTGCAGGCGAAGCGCCCAATGACCGAGGCGTCCCGAGGGATATTTCAGCGACGAGAGCCCGCATAGAGCATGATGGTCCGTGACCACGTCGAAAGGGCGGCCATAAAGGTACGGACGAAACTTAGCCAAAGCCCAAATTATAGCGAGGCACTCTTTCTCGGTGACAGAATAGTTACTACTCGGCTTTCTTGAGCGTGCGACTCGCGTAGGCAACGACGTATTCTTGGTATTCTGGTGTTTTTTGAGCCAATACCGCACCAAGGCCAACACCACTGGCGTCAGTATGGATCTCCGTAGGCGCATTAGGGTCAAAGTGACGGAGTATTGGTGGCGACGTTAGTAAGCGCCGTAGCGTTCGAAAAGATTCGTCGCATTCTGTTGACCAAGCAGACAGGCCGTTAGAGGCGGTCAGAAGGTTGGTAAGAGGCGCGATGATGGTAGCAAAGTCGCGCACAAATCGACGAAAATACGAGCACAGCCCAATGAAACTTCTAATTGTTTTCAAGGAAGTGGGCTTGGGATATTCGGCTACGGCACGGAGCTTCGCGGGGTCCGGAAGAACTCCCTCCTTGCAGACGACGTGGCCTAGTATCGTCAGCTGGCGTGCAGCAAAGTGGCACTTCTTTATGTTAAGTTGAAGGCCAGCAGAGGTGAGGCACGTGAGAATCGCACGAAGACGAACAAGGTGAGTTGGAAAATCGCGAGAAAAAATGACGATGTCGTCAAGGTAGCAGAGGCAGGTATTCCACTTGTAGCCACGAAGGATGTTATCCATCATCCGTTCGAAAGTAGCTGGGGCGTTGCACAATCCGAACGGCATCACGTTAAACTCATACAGTCCGTCAGTGGTGACAAAAGCCGTCTTAGGTCGGTCAGGGTTGGCCATTGGAACTTGCCAGTAACCCGAGCGCAAATCCAGTGACGAGAAATATTCTGCCCCTTGCAAACAATCGAGAGCATCATCGATGCGGGGCAACGGGTATACATCCTTCCGAGTTATCTTATTGAGGCGGCGGTAGTCAACACAGAATCTGATAGAGCCATCCTTTTTGCGCACAAGTACAGCAGGAGAGGACCAGGTGCTCTGGGATGGCTGAATGACACCACGCGTAAGCATATCATCCACTTGTTCATTGATAATACGCCGTTCTGCCGCTGAAACTCGGTGTGGTCGTTGGCGTAAGGGCGCATGGGAACCGGTGTCAATGTGGTGTGTGACGCTTGTTGTACGACCTAAAGATGGTTGAGCGCAATCGAAGGAGGAGCGGAAGTCTCGAAGAAGGGCCAGAAGTTCGCTGCGTTGTGTTGACGGTAGATCGGCAGCAATAGAAGGGTGGAAACTGTCTGGACCCGAAGGTTTGGGCACAGGTGATGTCATGGCATTCAGTTGAAGATGGGGTTGGTCCTCTGCAAACTCGAGGGAGCGCAGGAGATCGGCACCTTGAATGTGACCCAAAGATTCTCCACGAAGTAATGTAACGGAGGATGGGAGCCAGTTGGAAACTAACATAGTAGTAGCACCCGATTCAACCGTAAGTACAGCAAACGGCAGTCGTAGGCCGCGACGGCGGAGAAGTACCTCCGATGGGGCAAACAGAACAGTTCCGTCAGGGGCGGCCGTACAGGACAGAGGCACAAGGGTCGACGTTTCAGGGGCAATATCTGTGTCCGCAGCAACCACCAGTTTGTGAGCGTCGGGATGATTATCCACCGAAAGAGAGGTTTGCAATGGCGTAAGGGCCACTTCTGCACGGGAGCAGTCTATGACGGCGCGATGACGTGAAAGGAAGTCCCATCCGAGAATAACGTCGTGGGAGCATGACGGCAGCACGAAAAACTCGATGACATAATGTTCACTTTGAATAGCGACACGTGCGGTGCAAACAGCTGAAGGCTCAATGCACTGTGAGCTGGCAGTGCGGAGCATTATTCCCGAGAGCGACGTGGTCACTTTTTTGATCTTGCGGCATAGGTTTTCGCAGATAACCGAAACAGCGACCCCCGTGTCAATAAGCGCTAATGCGGTGGTTCCTTCAACGTCGACGTCGATAATGTTTTGCGGCGAAATAGATGGAGGCCTTGGGCAGTTCGACGCACATGCAGCTCTTGCCTCCGGAACTGCAGCGATCAGTTTCCCTCCTCCGTAGGAGGTCGGCGACGCATGGGTGATAGGGAGCGTCGTCGCGGAGATAGGGACCGGCGGTTAGCATAGGCTGGCTGATCGTCAGGGAGGTACCTTGGTGGCGACCGGGCAGAGGAAGGAACAGGGCTGCCCATGACGTCAAATGGCGAAGGTGGACATCGGCGACAGTGGCGGGCGACGTGTCCAGCGACACCACAGGCGAAGCAGATGGGCCTATTGTCTGGCGTTCGCCACGCGTCGGGGCGGCAGAGAAACGGAGCCGAAGGTCTCGCGAAGGCGAGCGGCGCAGCATTCGCGGTCGTCGGCCAGGCATGGGTCGGCATCGCAGGTCGAGCATACGGCGCAGGATGTTGAGGGGGTCGAGCCGCGACGGAAGCGTAGGTAAGTGGCGCAGTGACGGGTGGTTGGTGAGTCACAGGCGGGAGGGCCTCAGCAACCTGGGTCCGAATGACGTGTTGAAGGTCTGGAGCCAAAGACTGCGAAGGCTCGTGCGTGAGAGGCTGCAATGAAAGCTGACGTGCTACCTCTTCCCGGATAAAGTCCTTGATGGTAGAGAGCAGCGGCTGTTGATCGGCAGAGTGGGCAGCTAGCTGCAAGCTCGATAGTGTGTCTGGCGTCATGAGGGCTTGGCGGGCGATCGTGCGCTGCCTACGCAACTCGTCAAAGCTTTGACACAAGGAGACGAGTGCCGCGACTGTGGTGGGATTTCTCGCGAGCAGCATCTGAAAAGCGTCGTCCTCGATGCCCTTCAGGATGTGCTTGATTTTCTCGCCCTCTGTCATGGTAGGGTTGACGCGGTTGCAGAGATTCAGCACATTCTCGATGTAGCCCGTGTAATTCTCCCCTGGATGTTGCGCACGTTCACGCAAGCGCTGCTCTGCGCGAAGCTTGCGGGCCGTAGGCCGACCAAAGACGTCCGAAATGGAATTCTTAAAAACGGACCAAGTGGGTATGTCGGTTTCGTGGTTGCGATACCACAGTTGCGCGATGTCCGCGAGATAAAACATGACGTGACTCAACTTCGATGAATCGTCCCATTTGTTATTGGCGCTGACCCGTTCGTATGTCGACAACCAGTCTTCAACATCGGAGTCACCTGAGCCGTTG
The DNA here is from genome assembly GCF_013339745.2 of Dermacentor silvarum. Lineage (NCBI taxonomy): Eukaryota > Metazoa > Arthropoda > Arachnida > Ixodida > Ixodidae > Dermacentor > Dermacentor silvarum. The sequence goes on from NC_051160.1 coordinate 149,283,261, forward strand.
AAGATGGGCGGATCCCGCTCACGGTACACGGACGCTGCAGGTGGCAGGCGCTGCCGAAGGGTCAGTCTGAGTCGAGGTGTCGTTGACCATCATGGGTGCAGGAACCGAAGGGAGCGTCCGGGAGCGGAGTTCCAGGTTGGTGCGGGGGACCCACGCAGCCTCCACCAAATGCAAAGCGATTTATTCACGTGTAAACGTCAAGGAATGCGATAAACGTCAGGCGAACGTCAAGAAGCGGCGAGGCGACCAGCAGCCAAAATCCGGGCAAGCGCAAGCTCGGGGCGCGTGGTTCGCACTAACACTGTGGCTTGCTTACTGACTGCTTCGTCGTCGTCTTGTCTTCTTCATTACAGAGTATTTAAAACAGATAAACAGATATTTAAAACAGAGTTGTACCTGTGTTCAACAAGGGTTGAGGATGTTTATGACGTGTCGTTCTTGTACGTGAGAAAGAGATAACTTTAGATGTGGCAATGTTTATTTCGCCATGGATTAATCGATACAAGAACTTCAGTCGAGCTAGTTTTGCTCGATTTTGTAAGGTTAGCATACCAGCTTGCTTTAGTAAGCTAGTTGGTGAGTCAGTTAGCTTGTATTTATTAAGGGTAAACCTTAACGCCTTTTTCTGCACCCCCTCTAGTCTGTCCATGAGTTTGTTACCGAAAGGAAGCCAAACAATGTTAGCGTACTCAAGGATTGCTTGAACAATCATGCGATAAGCGCACAGATCCGTGGTGGGTGGTGCCAGGCGAAGGCGTCGTCTCAGGAAGAAGAGTGGCTTTAGTGCAGTCGACGTAACGTTTTCAACATGCGTATTCCATCGCATATCATGAGATAACGTTAAACCCACGTACTTATGCTCTAAAACCCTAGTCAGAGGCGTGTTATTAATAGTGTAAGTCAAGTGCGATGTTTTTTTCAAGTTATTTTGAATGTTACCGATTTCTGTGCATTTAGACTCATCTGCCCCTCCTGACACCCAATGAAAACAGACTGTAGAGCATTATTTACTGATTTCATGGACATCATTGGAATTAATTTCACGATACAAGATGCAATCATCCGCAGGAAGACGGATATTTACATGACACCTAGCAGGCAAGTCATTTATGTAAATAAGAAATAAAACAGGTCCCAGGACGCTACCCTGGGGTACACCGGAAGTTACAGGAGCTAAGCTAGAAGCTTCATTCTTGATTTGAACGAACTGTGATCGGTTAACGAGGTAGTTTTCAATCCATTCAACAACAGGACGTCACCAATTGCCGGACGAATTTACTCTAAATTGTGCTCCGATTTGCCCATTTACACAATATTCAAATGATCTTGCTGTGGTTTTCGTATCGTAAGTAGAAATAATTGCTCGTATTGTAGTGTTTCAAGTTTTAAACAGTCATTCACCAAATGCACATTGTGTGAAACTGCGGCAGAAGGCACATATTGCGTCAGGGTGCCCAGAGTCCTCCACAAGGATGAGGTCTGATTCAGGTGCAATTGCCAACTAACGAAATTCCAGCAATTAGACGAGCTATATCCAGTGCCGTGTTTACGTCCGCTCCCTACAAAAAAAGAAGAAAAGAAAAGAAAGCATGACATCCCCACTATTGCAACGACAACAGCAACTACTACTATTATTATTATTATTATTATTATTATTATTATTATTATTATTATTATTATTATTATTATTATTACTATCGATGTGGTGGACGTGGTCAGATGGCGCCTAGTACGGACGTTTGTATTCTGTGCTGCCAGCCTTTCTACGGTAAACAGCAGTTTCATCCCTGTATTTCATGCGAAAAACGTGCACACGTGAAGTGTATTGCATGGCCCGACGAGGACCTCAAGCTTCTGAAGTCTGGTAAGATAGCTTTCGCGTGTAACCTGTGCCAAAACGCCAACCACGCCGACATTTCAGCGGCTAGGCTTAGCGATGCCAACACGCCCGCTGCTTCCTCATCGGCGACACCTCCACAGGGCATTGCTCTGGTCGGGATCGGTTTTGAGGTGGTCGGTGACATGGCAGCCCTCCGTGGCTTTCTCCGTCAGGCGCCCGAATTCCTTATTCAGCGAATGCCTTAAGCGCTTGAATCTTTCCCTGGGGCCCTGATGGCATCCCCTCCGCAATTTTAAAAGCTTACGGCAGTATAATTGCCCCAGTATTGAAATCTATATTTAATAACTGTCTGAATACTTCCACTTTCCCTCCGATGCGGAAAACTGCCCGAGTTCTTTCTGTATTTAGGTCTGGCTGTAAAATTGATGTCTCAAATTATCGCCCAATTTCTCTTCTCTGCACCACGTCGAAGATTTTTGAGCTCGCTCTTCAGAACATATTGTCTTTTACTGTGAAGAACGTATTGATCCCGAATCAGCATGGATTCTTCACCGGCCACTCCACTACCACAAATCTCACAAGTTTCATGACCTAGATCTCCTCGCCGGTACTCCATAGGGGGCTAGTTGACACCACTTATGGTGACCTCAGCAAAGCTTTTGATGTGGTCAGCCGCTCACTGCTTCTGGTCAAGCTTACACACCTTGGTGTTGAATCGTTAATTGTAAATCTCTTGCGGTGTTATCTTATTGATAGATCATGTTATGTTAGCGTCAATGGCAAAACGTCAATGGCGAAACTAGCCGTGTCCCTCAGGGATTAGTATTGGGACCACTCCTTTTTTATTTTTATTAATCACCTTCTTTCTACCATTCGGCATTCTTCATTCCTTCTCTATGCCGATGAAATAAATATTTTTGAGGCAATTCACACTGTTGATTACTGGCACAACCTGCAATCTGAGCTGCTTGCTTTTCCTAAATGGTGCACAGATAATAACCTAACCTTGAATGCTGTTAAGACCAAAGTCACGACTTTCACCCGCAAAACAGCAAGCATTTCTTTTTCTTATTCGGTAGATTCTGTACCATTGTGTAGGGTCCGTGAGATCAATCATCTCGGTGTACCTTTTGATACAACCTTACGCTTTTCAGCTCACACTAAACCCGTTGCAATGCGGGGTATACGCACTCTTGGCTCTGTTTGCAGACTATCAAGACAATTCAATTCTCCTACACCGTTCGGCAAGTTGTACACAGCAATCTGTCTTGCTCAACTCGAATACGCGTCGGTCGTCTGGAACGCCGTCTCTAAATCTAACAGTGACATTATAGATCGGGTCCAGAAAAAGCTTCTAAGCATATATCAGCACGGCTTTGCTAGCATGGACGCTGGACCTTGCTATAGCACTGTCGGGTCATTGCCCTTTCTTCGCTGCCGACGTAATCACGCTGACCTTCTGTACGTACCTTTTCCTAAGGCTTTGCGCTGCTGAGCACGAGGTCGCGGTATCGAATCCCGGCCACGGCGGCCGCATTTCGATGGAGATGAAAAGCAAAAACGCCCTTGTGCTTGCGTTGTAGTGCACGTCAAAGAACCCCAGGTGGCCAAATTAATCCGCAGCCCTCCACTACGGCGTGCCTCATAATCAGAACTGGTTTTAGCACGTAAAACCCCAGAAAGAAGAAGATGTACGTATCTTTCGAACTCCTTCACGGTTTTCTCATGTTCCCCAACTCCTCAGTTGTATCATGATTAGTATTCCACGTAAGATACCAGAAAACGCAGACGTTTCCATGTTGCTGCCTGCCACCACTAACACTCAACTGCCCACAGAATACAGAGGCTTCATAACTGGCACTTTCATGACCTTGCTATTTTTCACAACTCGCTGTCATTATTCTGTTCTCAGCTTTCCGTTGTTGTCGCTTAGTTTCAGATATTGTTTAACTTCCCTTCTCCTCTTTTTTATGTATGCATTTTACGCTACGATTACATGTATGTACACTTTTCATTTCAAGATTGTTATTTTTTATTTATTGATTTTTGTTACTGGTATTCCCCTGCTGTATATCTTTTTCCATGTAAGCGTGCGCCAACACTTAGACCTCATGGTTGTTCCTGGGCATGATAAATAAATTATTGATTGATTGATTGATTATTATTATTATATTCTGGCACAGTCTGTCTGCTGCACGGTTTCCATAGTGCCTAATAAGATTGAAGAGAAGGTTTACCAACAAAAGCACGCTGCGTCCATCTCTATATTTCCGTGTGCAAAAATAATTTCTCATATGGCTTGCACTGAAGAGCCGTGGGACGCAGCTCTACGCAGTCTCACATTAGATGAACAGCTATGGGCAGTCCAACGGGCCCGCGAAGCGGCCGATAGGCTAGGCCTTTCGGTCCCAACGTGGCAGCGGCCCGCTTCGGGCTAGGAATCTAGCGCGACCCAATGGACCAAAATAAAGTTTTTCCATCCATCCATATGGCTTGCACAGGCACAGAGAAAAGGCGCCACTGTTATCCGCAATCAACAAGCCCGCTGTGTCAGCTTTCACCTGGCTTGGAGAGGGCAGTGCGTGAAATACTATGTGGTCACGAAAAAGATACCACACTGAAGCGCGCGAATGTAATGGCGAATTTACAAAAGCACGCACACGTGAACACAATCACAAGTCACGAGATTTCGTTTGTACAGGTACCGCTTATTTCCACGGCGGCGCAGTTTATGAGATTTTCTTCAATTGCAAGTGTGTACATGCGCTTTGCGTAAGTTACTTGACTGCACTTATGTCATCCATATTGGTACTTGGCGTACGATGAGTACGGCACAAGCACTATACTATAATTGTAAGAAAGGTGTTGAGAAAAGTTTTCTTCGTATTTCAGGTCACAGTGGGTCAACTAGTGAGTATTTCTTTCTTTATTGAACTCCATCAATTGGTAGGAGTGCGCCTTTGAGGATAAGAGTTTGTTGTATTTGAAAAACAGGTTTATTTTAAAATTTGGCATAAAATAGTCAGCCCTCTTGTAAGTGCCCGCAATGTGCAGTCGCTGGCCACGATTGCTAGCTCGTTTGGCAACCATTCCCAGTAATATTTTTTTTTCATATAACATCGTTCTCTTGTTTTATTGGGCTCGTTCACGGTACCAGCCTTATTACGGCAATGTTGATTTAGGTGTGCTATACCTAGTGTGACAAGCCCAACACAGCCACATGTAATCGAAGCAGGTTGCGTATTATCGAGTCTTCGGGAGCATGCGATGACTCCCACCATATAGCAGGCAGACGCCAATCATGTTGCCAAAATTACAACCACTGACCGTTCTGCAAACATCGCCACCGTCGTGGGACGGGTGTGAAATTGCGAAGCGGTTATCCCGATAAAATAATCGTGTTGCATAAAATCAGTTATTTTCGCCTGCTTATACCCCGCTAATGGTATGATGTAGCTGATAGGTACAGCTATACGAGGTGATGAAGCCAGCCTGACGTTGAAAACCCAGTGATAGAAGTCTTGATCACTGGCATTTCTCAGAAATTATGGAAGCCAATAAACTTCCACGGCTTAAATAGTTATGAACCTCTAGGCTGGATAGAACCCCACGAAAGACTCGAGTGCAAGCGCTGGTGTGAAGATGATAGGCATCGGAATGCGACATGCCTAGAATAGAGTGCAATAACCCTCGTTTAGAAAGAAGCGCCCACATTGACAGCTTTGATACTTTTGGACAAATAATGTTATAACCAACTTCAACGGAAACAAAGTTCTTGTATTTGATATAGCATGAAGACGTGTTGGCCAAATAAATATTTATGCTATGCACTGATGATGTGCACACTACGCACAGTTATCAGTCGATTGAAGTCTTATAAACGTGCGATGTTTGGCATTAAATACTGTTTTAGTCTAACTCTTAAAAACGAGGCCTTCGACCAGTTGGTATTGCACGATGCGAGGTACTATCGCGCGGAAATAAGGAAAATAGTGCCTGTCCTTGCCGCCCCTTCTCCACGCTGTAACAACTCGAATGATCTTGAATTTAAACCGTTATTACGCAGACTTCAATTCACTGACTGTGAGGATGGCCTTTCCCGGAGCTGTTGTGCTAAGCGTCGCGTAGTCCCGCGCACTTATATGAAGCGACATCACTGAAGGAAAACAACGCTACGCTTTAATGTGAACAAAGTGGTAAAGCGACTGGAGGCCAGGTGTCGCCTCCAGTCGCGACACTCAATCAGATTACATAGGCATCGGTGACAACAGACAACGGATAGACGCATCGATAACGTTCGAGAAACTTCCGATACATGCAGGCGCGTCCTGCGCCGAGAGATTACGTTTAACGTTTGTTAGCCGGTGAAAAGCGGTCCACGGTGAAAGATAAACAAGTGCACGTGTCTCAAGCGGTGTAGGCGGCGCCACGGTCGAGAAAGGAGCGCGAAACAAAGGAGAAGCGAGGAGGAGGGAAGGCGGAGAAGGAGAGTGTGACTACTTTTTATATAAAGGGGCTTTAGCCGATACGCGGCGGCATCGCCGCTTCCACCACTTCTGATTGCCGGACATCCTACTGGAAATAATTCACAAACAAAACAACGTCTCCATAACGTCACTGATGAGGTCTCAAGGTAGAGGGAGAGGGCGCGCAGCTGGGAGGAAGAGGTTTGTTGAGGAAGCCCTCCTTTTCCACTTCGCATGCAATGGGGCTGTGTTCGTTCTCTCTTACAAGTCCGCTGGCCGCGCAGCGACATTGGCCAAATCGCGGAGCAGAACCTGCTGAAGTGTGCCGTGTTTAGGGAGCGCTGTTTTTCTGCCGCGTTTACCTTGCAAGTTTCTGTTGATCTTTATAAATCACTGGGGCATCGCTCGTACACACCAGCGCCAATCAATTATAATGAGAAATATTTATATAGCAAACCTTCGGCAACTACCAATATTCGCTGTTAAAATGTTATATTTCGTCATTGCGTGAAAGCAGTCGCTTTGAAATTCCTAACTTGCGGTTAAATTTAGGGCTATGGTTGAACAAGTTCACAGATACAGGGGCCAAATTAATCCGGACTGGACACTTAACACTTCCGTGGTAACCGGATATAAAGGAAAGAACTTCCTGGCGCCCTCATTCGTTAATTTTGCTCGTGTGTTGTGAAGTGGGTCAACTAAAGCTGGCCGATTTCTCAGTCAGCCAAAACTCAAGACAAGTAAAAGTGGAACGTTTTTATTTGATCCACACATTTTGTACTCTAAAAATACTGACCTCCACGCAATGCGAAAGTGTCAATCTACAGAAGCACTTTTCATTCACAACGGAAATTGGTACATAATCGGCGAACATAAATTCCAGAAGATCCAAACCAATGCGAAATTATTAACCATCACGTCTGCGTCTTTCTTTTTTTCCATATGTATGTATAGCCCAAAAACACGCATTCAAGCCCTTCATTAGAAGTATTTCACGCCAGCAGATGGGCTGCCGTCATGACAAACGAGTTGAGCGACACTGCTCTTGTCAGTCCACTCAGGCTTGCACAGAATTGGTTTACTCATGCAAAATGAATACCTGCTCAGAAAATATAGTGAAATACTTGTGCTTACCTGTGGTAATTCGGAAACCCAAAAAACTTCGCAGAGCTGGAAATCCCGGTGTTAAAACAGCACACAGCCACACAACACATGCGATGTCACGATGCAGCCATCTTCGTCTAATGCTTTGTTGGCCTGGGTTCCTGCGTCTTCCATTCCTTGCACGCCTGATCAAACTTATCTGTCTTATCTTTTCCATCTTCATACTTGACACGACAACCGAAACAGGTGCCCGAGCGCGATCCGACTGCTGACATCGCTGAGCGAGTGGCAAGAGTGAGCGGAGGCAAGCTCGACGGACGCACGAAGACAATCACTACCCACGCTCGCCCGATTTAAAATTCACAAAAAGAGAAATAAAATAAATAACTTAATTTGTCCGGCAGCCATTAGGAACGCGCATGTTCCTTGAAACCAAAACTAGCACTTGCCTTCCTGGGGCTGTTGAAGACTACGGTTGCGGAGGCCGCGTTTGTTTCGTTTATCGGCCTAAGGAATGACTGAGATGACAGCCTGGCGTCCAGAACAAGAAGAATGCGCGTTTCATGCATGTATCCAACTTTATATGTTCAGTAGAGGTGCACTGCGCATGTTCGATGCCGTATAATTTGCAGAAGAGGCGCACGTGTCCGATATATCCTTTCTATATGGGTACAGAAAGAAATGTACAAGAACAAAAGCTTACACTAATTGCTCAAAACTCGTGTTATACGCAAGGCCCTGAGGTGGTTTGAGTGAGCGTGGGGACCTTCTCGGACTCGGGCTTGAGGCGCAAGCCTGCGATGCTTGAATTAGCCTACTTGGGGCTTCAGCCTCGCGGACTGGACACTGCTCTTGATTATGTAGCATGCAGGCCCTCTGTGCGGAATCGGTGGGGCTACTGGAGGCACTCGCATCAGGACAATGGGGTGCAGGAGGCGCACTGTACTCGTTGTCACTTGACTCGGGTTAATACTCCTCATTTGTGTGCATTGGGTGACGATGGTTGCATCTGAGCACGCGGCGGTGCCCCTTTTATACGTTGTGCGACATCAGGCTAGCTGTGTTGATGATTCTGCCCTTGCGGTATCAAGCCGCAGAGATACTACCGTGAAATCCGGATTCTTGGAAATAACGACAGCCTTGTCCAAGAAGGCCAGTGCCATGGTTGGAGGCTGCCAGGTCCTCCGCAACTACGTCGCAAGCGACATTTTTCGTTTTCAAATCATACACATGCTGCAAGCTCTTTTTCGAAATTGCATCTTTTGTTGATTTAAACGTAGTAGCAGTTTGCACCGAAAAACAATTCTACACCGTGTCCTTCAGATGTACCAGTTCAGGACATATATGCGCCGCGCGTCATAGGTTTTCAGAACACGTGACAAGGCCTCCTTTTGGGGACATGTTGAATGGCAGCGTCGACTCAAGGACGCGTGGCCAAGCGAGGTCACTGGTCAACTTGAACGATGTTCTACGCAACGAATGAAACACTTCCGGGGTAACCGCACTCAGAATGTTCGCGACGTAATTTGAGCCAGGCGCGTAGCCCGGATACTTTTTTCGGGAATGAGGGTGGGGGAGCTAAAGCACCGCGATCGTCCTGACTTGCGGTGCTTCGTTGCATAAAATCAGTTATTTTCGCCTGCTTATATACCCCGCTAATGGTATGATAGATCATACCATTAGCGGAGAAACGTTGAGACGCGAATGCCCATAATAGCCGCACGTTCGAAGGATACGCGCCATTGTTAATAGGCGACGTGCCTATTACGGGCGCAGGCCGTAAAAAAAAGAAAAAAAAAGAAAAACATTTGGAGAGGGGGGGGGGGCGGAAGCCCGGTCACCCACCCCCACGTGATACGCCTCTGCCCTGAGCGTGCTGATTTAGAGCAAATTTGCTGGGATCGCTGTAAAGTTTTTGCTTTAATCTTGGCGACCAGATTTCTGACAATGACTTGCACAGATTACGCGTCCTAGTGAGCATAACCGGAAATGTTCATTCGTTCAACGAAATATCGTTGATGCATGCCAGATTGCCGGTCACACGCGCCCTCGAGCTCGCACGACCTTCGCCTATGTCCCTTGAGTGAGCAAGGCCATCGGACTTGTTCTGAAACCCTATGAAGTCAATGTCCCACGTTTAGGCGAACTAGTTGCTGCATGAACAGGCAGATGTGAAGATGCACAAGATATGTTCCATGTGTTGTATACAGAACAGCCTGCGCGAATCGCGACTATCTTTACATCAGCGAAAGCAGTCATTCTGAAAGCGCTTGAAGCATGAAATCTATGTCAAAGATATCAATTAGAAATGAATCAGAAGTGAAGAAACAATGTCGTTGCCATTGCACTTGCGGAGAACGTGGCAGGCTGAATATGCCACCGACGAGTCAAGGCTTCTATCATTGATAAGGAAACTGGATTTGAAGGAAGTTTCTGGAATCCCTTGATATATCGAGACTACAAAAAACTACAGAAACAACGCTGTATCGCAACGATGGCAATATCCCGCCTGCATACGCAGAATGCCGTCGTTTCGAGCAGTTCGTGTAGTGAACAAGGCTTCCGTGCGTCCAATTCTTATTACGACTTTTTGATCGGCGTCCTGTTTTTTTTTCTTGTAACATGAACTCCAGAACCAAGAGAAAGCATAAGTCAGATGCAGCACTGAATTTGAATTTATTATCCTAGCTGTTGCAAAGTATGGAAGTCAATGTGAGCAGAAAAACTGAAGACGGCAAAATTGTACGTAATAATCATTCTTGTGGTTTAAATTAGGACAGATAGATTTGTCAAGAGCCAAGTGAAGCAGCATAAAAAAAGTCGGTCCAAACTATCAGTTAATGAGGACACAAAAATACATATGCCGAACATACAGGTCACACATAGAATTTCTTTATTTAAAGGCGCAAACGATAGGACATTACATCCGTGTGTTATTCTGAAGGCCCACATCTTGTTCTGTCATAACTGAGGCCGCAATGACGTATTCACCTTCTTCTGTCATCCTCCCGCCTCAGTGGTAAGCTCAACCTACTCCGCGGTTGGTTTAGCTTACCGGTAACAGCATGCTGAATTAAAATAACAATTACATGACAAGCGCCATGGGCTAGTTATATCACCACTTCAAACCATTACCTTATTAAGCACCTGGAACAGCATGTCAGGCGAATAGCCAGGCTAATATCTCCAGCATCTCATTAAAGAATGTTTCTTTCTATGTGACACAGAATGCAGCATAAGAACGTAATGGTTTTAAGCATGTGATATGACTGGACCATTGCGCTTGCCCAAGTGCTATCTACCATATGCAATGTTTTTGTTTTTTTAAATTTGGATAAGTCTGAAAAAAAAACTTGTAGAATGAGAACATACGGTATGTTCTCATTCTAAATGGTCCTTTTTTATTTTTGCTGAACTAAATTTTAAGGACACGTGGCAGACAGCACAATTGTGCTGTCGAAATTGATCTAAATTACTCGATGAGGCGGCCTATTACTTCTACGAAAAATCAAAACATTTAATTGAACAATTGAGAGTTACACTAATAACCTTTTTATTAATTGCCTCACTGCGCATATTTTAATTGTGCGCTAGTGATTATGCCAGGCATATCGACTTGTAACAAATTCTGAGGATGGCAGCGTGTCACAGACCCCGGTGAACGAGGCGCAAACGCCGGACTAAATTTCAAAGCCGACTTGTCAGCTTCCGAAAATAATCCCACGAAAGCAAGGACACTTAAGAGTGGGCCCTCTGGTGCGCCAGCGAACGCCGGCTGCTGTCCAAAGACCGAGTCAGAGCCCAGAGTTGTCAAAACACAACAAAATATATTCTTCACACAAGGCAGTTACACACACACTTGCACACTTAGGCTAGACACAACACAATACAAATCAGATGGGTATTAACAAACACTAGAAATAATTCACGACAAGCACTAAGAGTCCAACACGTAAAGTACAAAATAAAAAAGTTGTCGCAGTTTCACCCGAAAGGCGAAGCATCAATTGCGATAGCAACTTAGTAGAGAGCTATACGGAGTAAGGATAGTAGTTTTATCCGCTGTACAAACTTGGACATGCAGCAGCACCGGCAACACACAGCACTGTTGTCGACGCCGTCGGCGTTTTGCCCGCGTTCGCACAAAATGCGTGCGGCGTTGGTGACTGTTGCCGGAGCCTCTGATATAAATAGGCACTTGGTGCCGCAGCTAAACGTCGCCTCCCTTCCCTGCCCCCCCCCCCCGGCCTTTCTTGCGTCAGAAGAAGACGCGTTTGCTCTACATATATGGTGATTGTAAAGGAGGAAAGCGACGCCTACTTCTGCAGCCCTTAAGGGAGCACTGCACGGAACGCGCGTTTGTTCTCCGCCGTGCGTTCACTCCCCGTGAAAGCGCGCGTCCCTCGCGCCCTTTCACTCGCACATACAGCGTTCGGCGGCGCGCGGCGACGATTTCATCTCCATTGACGTCATACGGAACCTCACGGCGACGGCGACGGCAACGGCAACGGCGACGGCAGAAATCTACTTTGGAGTGTCCATATAATTGCTATCGCAATAAAAGGAACACTAAGTGTCCAATCGTATTCACCAAAATCAACGACAGTCTTCATGAATCGTGAACGGAATAAATCGGCAGAAAAAAAAAAACATAAAGCAGAAACCTTATTCAACAAGAAGCATTTATCCTCTGTACGTGGTGCAAATCCCCCACTACTTTCACGTACTCTCGGGGACACACTCACTAACGACCGCCACATACGGGGGCCGCGACAACTTGACGACCTACGATCGGAACCAGAGGTGGTCGCCGGCACTACACGCCACAACGAACTTTTCGCGAATTCTTCCAATATATTTCCTCTAGTGTTTGTAGAACTGATGCCGTATTTGCCGAATGCATGTTCCGGACGCTGCTTTTTCTCCACATTTGCGTTCAAGTAGGCATTTGTGTCCAAGTAGACTAATGAATACTGATTTTGCACCTTTCTCATTGCTCATTCAGCATCTTCATAAAACTGTTCTGTATCTTCATCATCGTGACTGGAGGTTGGGGCGTAGGCTTGTACTACTTTTATTCTGCACCTCCAATTCAGCTTGATTACGACGACTACTACCCTCTCATGAATGCTGCAAAAATAATCAATGTTGCCCGGTTTGTCCTTATGGATCAGAAGTCCTACCCCGTAGTCTCTCTTATCTGGAAGACATCTGTAGCGGAGTAGGTGACCGTTAGTCAGCACTGTGTAAGCCTCACCAGTTCTTCTAACCTCACTAAGGCCAATAATATCCCAAGCAATATCTGATAATTCCTCAAAGAGCCCTACTAAGCTAGCCTCACTCGAGAGGGTTCGCGTGTTAAACGTTGCCAGGATCAGTTTCCAGTAGTTGCCTGTCGAGATCCAGATAGTCTTAGCACCCTCTGCCGAGTCACCAGTCTGACCACCGCCTTGATCAGGTACTCCGTAGCCGCTGGAGAGTGAGGGCCGTGAGTTAATTGCAGGATTACGAGGAAGGTAGTGGCGGAATATAGCGCCAGGGATGCCAATTCCTGTTCTCGTGAGGAGTGTCTTCGTTGAAGCTTAGTGGGCCTTTCTAATTTGGTTTTACCTTGACTATTATAGCCCCACTGGGTCTCGGCATTTCTCCCCATGTCGGGTGCCACTACAAGCCTGAAAATGTAGTGAACTGGAGGAGGATTCGAACTTACGACCTTCAGATTAAAAGCCCGGTGTTCTGCCTCTGCTCCGCGCTAAGTTTGCTCATTGGTAAAGTGATAAAACCGGAACCTTCAAGGAATCGCTTTTTTTGGGAACAATACAGCTGTCGAATATGTACTCACTGCAACCTGATTCACGTATTTGGAGAATCTATAAGTCCCTCATCGCACTTCAATCCTGTGGGTTCAGTTTAGAAGTTGTGAATTCGCTCACTGTCTGGTGTAGACGGTACCAATAAATGTGAACCTTTAGTCAACACGTTTTCAGTGACCAAGAAAACTAACTAAAATTTAATTTACTTGGTATGGTCTACCTGAACACCACGCAAGGCACATTTTAAAGGGAATTGTAACGTAAGGGAAAAAGACCCCAAACTGATCACCTCGTTTTATTAGTTTAGTGCTTCTGCTCACGTACGAAAGCTAACTTGCCACTAAAAAGCAAAAACTCAGTGATATACGCGACATAGAAAAGTAGGGCAGACAGGCAGCTAGTTGCCATCTAATAGGAGCAAAGCGGAAATAAAGTTGTTACCTATACAGAGTTTTTTTTTTAGATCAGACATTTGTTATGAAAACTATATGAGCGTATCGAAGGTGTCGTTTTTAGATATAAGTTATTCTGAGAGGCAGATATACTTTGCCGCTAATAAGACGAGTAGCTGAGAACATCAAAAAAGAAGAATTGTGAACTAACGCTTTATTTCAACTTTTAAATAGCAAACTCGCAGGGAGTCCCATCTTATTGCAGCCAAACGTTTTTTAGATCTTGAAAATTGCACCTAATTCAATAAATACGTAATCGCATTGCAAAGATCAAGAGAAACCTATCTGCGAAAACAACCACATTCGCTGTGCTCAAAGTATTTCCTTGCAAAATCTATATGGTATACGTACACGCCTTGTGTATTCCAATTGTTCACGAATATCCGAATGTAACTCCAGCGTACGCACGACCATAACGAGAATTTGATTCCGAGGCCTTCAGAACAAAGCAGACTTTGGTGCCCGAACGGCCGGCAATCACAATCCATGCGTTGGCATTGTCCGCATTCTTAGCTTAGATAGCCATTGAACCAAAGATGCTTACACCCTTTTACATCGCTTAGCAAGTGAAGCAAGTTGCAAACATCACAATAAAATCTGAATTACTTGACAAGGTATGCTTTAACGGCCCAACGAGGCGTACGAACGAGAAGTGGCGACCGGCATTCATAAGAGAGAAAAGTTCGCGCATTTGAAACCTTGTGGCGAGCGCATTACCCCCTTCGGGTTTTATGCGTTCACCAGGCAAGAAACCGCGCCTGCGCGCTTGGATAGAATCTAAGCGTGTGTTGCAATATAACTTCTTTGTGCTGCCCACGTTTATACGTATAAAGCTGAACATAAAACACAGTGTTGTCTTCACGCATACATGAAAGAATCTCAAGAGTATTTTTGGTCAGGTGGTGCTTGAAACATTTACCGAACTATATTTACATGCCGACCAAGCATAGAATTGCAGTTTAGCATAAGATTAGCATGCACGTTGTTAGGACGCATGAATAACTTATTTTATTGACCTTTATTGCCTCTATTACCTCAAACTAACCTCCTGCATATGTTTTGTTTACAAAGTTTTCTTTCTGCATGTAATGACCCTGTTTGTTTATTGGCTTCTGAAAGTACATACGCTGTTACTCCCTATATTCGGTGCCTTTAGAAGGTCCGTTAGACGAATGTCAATATGCATATAACAGATAAAGAAAGCAACATTAATTAAGGAAGTGTGAATAATGATTTTTGAGACTGAATCGAATACGAATTAAATAGTGCCAAAAGCGAATCGAATCCAATCGAATATCGAATACCTTCCAAATAATTTTCAAGTAATGAAGAACCATTACCATAATTATTATAAAAAGATGTTCACATCCCAGTGTACCTAAAGTTGGCAAGCTTGTGTCAGTACATATATGAAGCATTGCTTATTAAATGCACAAATGGAGCATCAGAAGCAAGTAAGTAGTTTCTTGCCATGCACAGGACTCTTCAAAGAGTGCGAATGGTCGCTGCACAGCCTCTAAAGTATGGCTACCTTAGTGGCGTAGCCCGCTCCACTACGCAAGTTGTCATTTTTTATTTCTTTACAATGCCCGCGGGGGTGTAAATTTGCTGTACTTTTGCTCGCCTTGTGTTTATTTGGGCGCAGTTGGCGTTCTGAAATATTCGAAACGTTTTCGAAAATATTCTAATTTACGAATAGATTAACTATTCAATTCAGAGACCACATCGAGTAGGACACTATTCCATTCGTTATTGGAAAGTCTCGAATATTCGCACAGACCTAATAATAATAATCGTGCACCGCGTAGGCTAAGAGCATACATCGCTCAACGGGAGGCGACGTTGGGGAAACACATTTGGGGCAAAGACATTTCTTTAATTATTGTGGGAAACATTTAATAACGTTATCCACCTCGTGGCGGATTCCGAAGGAAGTTGCAGAAGTACTCTTCCGCATCATAAGCGTTGTAAGCAGGCATACCGCACAATGTAAGTAGAGCGTAGTTGCAATGGCCAGGTACATTGGTCAGCATTGCTTGAGGGACCCACAGCGTGCAAGTAGTTCGGCCTGAAATGAGATACTATTAGTTACGGATGCTTCTGGAACCGATCTTAAAGCATTTCGTTTCGCAGAGTAAAATGCGCTCATAGTGAAACCCATAGATAATTTAGAGGGAAAAAATATTGCTTACTGTTTACGCGAGCTGGCTTGCAGTGCACAATGAGGAACCATTGCCAATCTCTGCCCTGGTAGGAGCACGCGCGTCTCATCTTCAGATTATATTATATAGGAGGCTTCGCTACACCTTAGTCAAGTTAAAAAACTAATGCATGCACGGCTATATATATATATATATATATATATATATATATATATATATATATATATATGTGGTCAATGGTGTTTTGACGTGAGGTCTTTTTCGCTACAAGGACATTATATAGCGTTAGCATTTCTTAGCACATTGCTGAATTTTGCAACATTATCACTGTCTGCAGTCGTGGGACGATCCAA
>NC_051160.1:149299550-149322701 GCF_013339745.2 Dermacentor silvarum
AAAAACTCTTTAAGTCCATTCTTACACCTGTTTCTATTGTAGATATTTTTAGAAGTTTTGAAATAGAGGATTTACCACAGTCTTTCACAAAAAGCCACACACTGTAATGCCTAAAAGTACTGACAGAGAAAAATTACGTTCTGTTGATGGTTATAGACCGATTACATTATCAACGTTGACTACAAAATTTTTGCTAAAATTTTGTCAAATTGCTTGCAGGTAGCGATTTAAATTCTTATTGGTCCTCATCAAACATGTGGTATCAAAGGCCGTTCCATACAAACTAAATACACGTCACTCGCACAGTTCTTGAGTACTGTTCGACTTATTATAATCAACTTGCAATACTCCAGATTGACCTCGCAAAGGCATTTAATCGGGTCCGGCATTCGTTTTTATTTTCTCTTCTAGAACATGGCAATGTAGGATCGACAGTGCTTAATGCGTTCGACTTTGTTATAGTCATTGTACAACTCGCTTTGTTGTCAATGGTAGGCTCTCAAATCCCGTCCACATCCGTTCTTCCGTGAAACAAGGATGCCCCATGTCCCCGCTCCTCTTTGCCCTTTACTTAGAACCACTCTGAGCATTTTGAACTGCAGCAGTGTTCATGGTTTTAATGTTTTTGGTAATGAGGCAAAAGTGTTAGCATACGCTGACGATATTGCATTCTTCTGCAAAGACAAGCCAGCATCGATAAAACTCTTCTATCATAGAAGAGTTTGGTTCGTTTCCGGTGCGCGAATGAATAGCACTAAGAGATCAAGGCTATGGTTTGGATATTGGGCCATTACACCATCACATTATGCTGGCATTGAGTGGTCCTGTGTGCCACCTAAATATGATGATGTGTCATCATGCTCCGTATGATGATGTCTCATTCGATATGTTTTTACTGATAGGCCTGCATAGCCTATGGAAATCTCGTATGCAAGACCGAAATGCAGAAAAAACTATTTCCTCAAGATCGCATTTCGTTCAGATGATCATACACTGAAATGACATTTACGACCAAGAAGAATGTCAGCGCGATTGGTATCACTTTTGTTTAGGTGTTTAACTTCCCCTTACAAGTTTTTGCTGTGAAGGACGGTGTTGCTGTGTGTGACATTATCTTCATATGGACTGCTCGTCGACGTTTGATTACTTATGTCTACCTGGTGCTCATATTATTGTAAATAGTTCATGTAAATACAACATTTCATTCATTGTAATAAATACCATGTTCAAAAAAATGGATGTATAGCCTATAGTCGGGTACAACTTTAGAAGACAGGAGGAGGCCCAGCCCAGTTGACCGAAGCGCAGCAGCCAATTCCTCCGCGACTGAAGAAATAGTCCCACTCAAAAAATTGTGACTGCTTCTAAAACATGTATTTGTCGGTATAAATAGGATTTGTGTATCTTGACGAGTGGTTTGGTAAAACTATTATGATGCAAATGCTACAGCACATGCCGGATTGCGAGAGAAAAATAACTCCGTGCCTTCTACAACGCTGTGCGTCGTCTGCTACAGAGCAAGATCGACGGCACCGGGCGTAGCAGTCGCTGGCTTAATAGCATAAGATTCATATATACTTTTTATGTGTTTGCACAACCTTATTTTTTTAATGTGTTGGGCTTATTTTTTTATTAATATTTCTTTTTTTTCGCGGTTGCGAACCTGCGATCTCGTGAGTTCGCGAACGATCGCGCGCGGCATTCCGTGCCAGTTTTCCGCCATGGAGCCCAGCGAGGTGACATCGGAACGCGATCCTTTGTTGCCGAACGAGCCTTGTGTCCCCTCGATGACCACACCACCAAGGAGCCTCGGCAATAACAGAGCGGCCACATCCTGAACAGCGATTCACGCAACATGATCTTCCACTGCTACACGTTTTGGCGTAACAGGCAGCCTGAACGCAGCGTGGAGGACACGAGCAAGTTTGTCGCCGACATGCTTGGTGTAAGCGAAAGGACTGTGTTCAGGGTGAGGCAGGAAGTTAAAGCTTCGCATTTTTCGGGTGGCAAACTGACGACGCCCTCGCGAAAGCGCCCACGCAATGCAGTGAAGAGGAGACGCAGCGCGAAGTTTGACAGCTTCACGTTTTGCGCGCTGAGATCATGTGTGCACGATTTCTTTCGCCGCAACGAGATACCGATGGTCGAGAAGGTAACTACCGAGTTCTCGGAGCGTATGGAACTACCATCACTAAGGCGGTGTACTGTGCGTCGCCTGCTTGCCGAGATCGGCTCAAGCACGAAAAGAGAAGCCGCAACTCGCTGCTTATCGACCCGGATGACATCACCGATTGGCGGAATCGCTACCGCCGTGACGTGGAGCGCTACCGGGCGGAAGGCCGAGAGATCTTCTACCTGGACGAGACATGGGTGACGGCGGGGTACACTCGGTCCATCGTGTGGACAGACACCGTGGTGCAAAAGCGATGACGCCTGTTCGCTCGAGCAAATGACCTGACGACGGGTCTAAAACAACCTTCTGGGAAAGGTCAGCGCCTGATCATGACGCACATCGGCAGCGAGGATGGTTTCGTCGACGGCTGCTTGGATATATTCCGAGGCCCAAAGACAGGCGACTACCACGAGGAAATGGACGGCAATCGCTTTGAGGGCTGGTTCAATGACGTTCTGCAGAAGTTGCCAGCTGGTAGCGTCATTGTTTTAGACAATGCACCTTAGCATAGCCGGCGAGCAGAGAAATTGCCGACGACAGCCTGGAAGAAGGAAAAGATACAGGAGTGGCTCACAAGCAAGAACATCACCTACGGTGAAAGGATGATAAAGAAGAAGCTGCTTGAGCTGGTGGCATCTGTAAAGTCAGGCTTTCTGAGCTACATCTTAGACAACACAGCTATAAAGGCCGGTTGCATTGTACTCAGGCTCCCGCCGTACCACTGCGAATTTAATCCCATTGAGCTTGTGTGGGCCAAGGTCAAAATGGCATCGCTGCGGACAACAGAGACTTCAAGCTGTCCACTGTCGACGTCATCTTGAGAGAGATAATCAAGCAGGTAACGGCGGAAGACTGGAGGAAGAGCATTCAGCATGTGATGGACTTGGAGGCAAAGTTCAGACTTGACACGTCTGGGAGTGAGCACATTCAACCCCTCATCATCCAGTTGGGTGAAGATGACACTGAAGAAAGCGACTCCGACTGCGAGCTGTCTGGCATTGAGCCACTCGACGAAGCTTAAGCGCTTCTTATTAACAAAAGAACAGCCCTTATTAGGGCTACCAAAATTTTGCCGGTGTGTTCGCAACAGCCAACCATCCATTCCGTGACCTCTCAAATAAATAAGCAATTCCATTTATGGCATATTACTTATAATAGAAGCTCAATTATGATAAGCAACGTCCTGCACACATTGTGCTCGATTTAAGAAGTGGCATAGAAACACATTTAAATGCTGGCATATCTGAATTCAAACACTATTGTTAACCCTGATTATCGTTGGCGGGCTCAAAATGCTCATTCGGGCAGCCATTCATGTGGTTGCATTGTTTATTTTGTTATCTGGCTCACACAAGTAAAGCGATTAAGAGAACAAATATCAGACATCATTAGCTTAGTGAGGCCCAAAATGCTCATTCAGGCAGCCACCGTCGAGTGTGACGTGCCCCATAGTGAAATAGCAGTAGTCAGAGCACGCTTGATGGTTCTGTTAGTAGTCTGCACTGGATATCATAGTCATGTCATAGCGAGTGGTGGTGAAATAGAAGCAGACAACACTAACTGACAGCCACTGTCAGCAGCTTGAATGCCAAAGCACTTTCATGTGGTTGCATTGTTTATTTTGTTATCTGGCTCACACAAGTAATGCGATTAAGAGAACAAATATAAAACATAATTAGCTTAGAGAGGCCCAAACTGCTCATTCAGGCAGCCACCGTCGAGTTTGACGCGCCCCATAGTGAAATAGCAGTAGTCAGAGCACGCTTGATGGTTATGTTAGCAGTCTGCACTGGAAATCGCAGTCATGTCATAGCGAGTGGTGGTGAAATAGCAGCAGACAACACGAAACTGACAGCCACTGTCAGCAGCTTGAATGCCAAAGCACATTCATGTGGTTGCATTCTTTATTTTGTTATCTGGCTCACACAAGTAATGCGGTTAAGAGAACAAATATAAAACATCATTAGCTTAGTGAGGCCCAAACTGCTCATTCAGGCAGCCACCGTCGAGTTTGACGCGCCCCATAGTGAAATTAGTCGGAGCACGCTTTATGGCTCCGTTAGCAGTCTGCACTGAAAATGGAAGTGTTGTCATAGCCAATTTTCAATTTATTAATCTGACTCGAGCAAGTAATGCGAATTCAAGCACAATTATTAACGTGATTAACTTTGCTAGCATTTTTTTGTCATATTTACGTACCGGAAAAATGCTCAGTAAAGTTGAACGTGTTTTAGTGAGTCACTTTGTTCATTACAAGCCGCAGGCAAAATGACGGACAGATTCAGACAGTGATATTGGAGAAGTAATAAATGGTGAAAGTTGCAAAAGCTCTCACAGCACTGCTTTGCTGGACTCCTCTCACTAGAAAACTGCATTCGTAATGATGAAAGCGTCATGACGGGAAATGATACCCCACTGCACAATGTTATATATGTGTACCACTACATGTGACGGGCAGCAAAACCATCTGTTTATTAAGATTGAATGCAACAACATAGCAAGGTGCTGTTTCACAATATGGCACCTTTTCATGTGCACTTCTGGTAAGCTACCGTACCAAGCTACCGTCGCCACTCCACTTCTGTGTTTTCCGTTTCTTTTTGGCTTACCAAGCGGCTTCTCGTGGCAAGAGTGATGTTTTCGGTCTTGTGAAATGGTAATCTACTGATACAGAAGAAATGGTTTTCCTCTTTCGTGTCCCTTCCAGCACCTTTCCCCTGTCATGCTTAGTTACGTTAAAGTTATGTCAACACCCCTTGTCTTAAATGGTAAGTTGTACTAGTAGCAAGCTGTGATTCCTTACTTTTTTCCCATAAAACTGCTCGTGAGCCGTTTTCCTATTAAGGGCAGTTTATTTACAACGTCGAAGTATTTATAAGCGAGGTAACGTCATTGCAGTAAGAATGGGTGAAGAGGCTGAACAGTGGTTATTATGGAACTTCAACGGCAAAGAGGGAGCTCACGCACAGGCACACACTATGAACGCGATTATTTCAGAACGCCATCTTTCTCATCAGAAGAAAACGCTTACCAAGATTTTAAATTTCACATTGAAACTTGCGCAACTGAATTCTGATAAGCAACGCTCAGCAAGCATCAGCACATGGTTCACGGTTGTCGTGAGTGTCCTACTTCCTACGTTCGCAAGACACTCTATACACACACTAGAAGCACGCACGACCTTCCTGTAGTTATCAAACATCACTACTTACCTTTTGGATGGTACGACGCGGTCGAAAAACGTTTCCGGGTTGTCGGTGCGGCCACGTTCCCCCCAGCATACACGCCTTTGCGTAGTGAACGAGGTGAAGCACTCTAATAATACGCATTTTTTTTGCAACGCCCAGGCAACTTTCCACGACAACCAGCGACAAAGGGAACGCACTCCATGATATGAAAATGGTTGGTCCACAGTTGCCTGGCGCCCCACGCATACGGCGAGTTTGCAGCCAGACACAAGCTACTTTCTGGCACTTTTGTGCACGCGAACTAAGTCACATTTCATTACAGGAAACACGAAAACATACAGTCAGACAAACACGTTGTAGTAGCACGCATGACTGACCGGCACTTATAAACGGAGGAAGAACAGGTGGATGGATGGATGGATGCTATAAGCGGCCACCTTGAAACGTGGTGGTGGGTGGCGCCACCAACAGGTCGCATAGGGCCAGCGTCACCTGTAGACTTGTGAGGCTGTTGTGGCCTCCAGGATCCCTGAAACATTAACCTGTACACTCTCGTTTCTGCCGTGTTGCGCGCAACTACATATAGGTGCCGCCATATGAAATAAAACCATAGAACACTCTATATTGTGGCTATCTATAGCGTAGAAAAAGATTCTATGCCGTTTTTTTTTTCAATCTTGAATTGCTTACGCCGAATGCAGCCAGGAAAAGCACGATTTTCGAAAGCTGGTTATGTTATCCTTAGGAAGCCATCGCTGAGCCGTGATTTTATCGACTTGGGCTTCGGTCAGCTCTCTCGAAGCACCACCATGACGTTTTGCGCTCCTGCCTGTGATACCTGCGCCATCACTTCATAATAAATAACTGGCTGCTGTCATGAACATCAGCCTCAGAAATTGTTGACTTAATCTCGGAGGTACACATGTGCAAGTGCGACGTTTCCGTGCGCATTGTAAACGTTTCAGTGGGAAAGCATGAAAGCGTGCATGCGTCTTAAGAAGTGTACGCCAGAAATGTGCGGCGCTGTGCGATGTGTTTGCAGCCAACTGCTGGAGTGCATTCCAGCGAATAGACGCGGCCACTTATGCGCAGTTTTCGTTAGCGCTCCTTCATTATATTTCTGATTTACCTAGATATGCGATAGAACCCACAATGCGTTTCCACGACGCAAAATTGTGATTATGTAATTTTGTGTCTTGTTCGGCTTCTTTAGTGAGTGTGCTTTTGAAGATTTTCTTGCTTGATGGTAAAAATATCTGTAATGGGGTGAAATAATCCGGCTTTTTAATCCTTGAAAATTGGCGCGAGTGTTAAACTTACACATCTTAGCCATCCATCTCTGCACATCGAGCTATAAAGCAAAATATATAAACTTGTTACAGTACGTGAATCTCACTATGATGTGTCAATCTTTCATCATGTTCTTAGGGGCTTGCACCACCAGAACACACCAGACCGTGCCGGTGTTTAAACTAGAGCACACCAGAATACACCGAATCGGTCTTGCTTATTTTTAGACTGGGTTGTAATAATGAATTACGCCGTCTCCCGGCTGGTATATTACCCGTTGCGTAAACACCTTTGGGATCCGTAAAAGTGCAGGATAATGATATTGCTACGGCATGAGCCGGGCAAGGAGAAGAGGAGGAAGACGTTAGCTGGCGCAGCCTCAGGACGCCATCTTTACTTCAGCATCAACCTCATCCTTTAAATAAAGCCGGTTCAACATTAACCGTAACAGTTTTGTGGTGGAGGTACTGGGTATTTCGACCAAGACGACGGAGCTGCTGCAGCAAGTGCCACGCCGAAGCCGACGCCTCGCTCGACTGCCTCCGACACCGCTTGAGATCCCGATGTCCCATAGCGGCGACCAACAGCCTTCTCTGGCGGCTCCAGTGCGAACAACCGGCACCTGGATGCATCAGATGGAACCCCACCCTTTCTCAGGAAAACTCGGAGAGGACGTGGAGGAATGGCTCACCCACTACAAGCGTGTGAGCAAGTACAACGGCTGGAACTCCACGGCTCAGCTCGACAATGTCGGTCTGTTCCTCACAGACACGGCGCTAGTGTGGTTCGAGAACCATGAAGATTCCTTCACAACGTGGGACAGCTTCGTTATTGATCTCACAGAATGCTTTGGAGATTCGACGACGAAAAGGAAGCGGGCGGAGCAGACATTGCTTCAGCGCGCTCAAGTCCCAGGTGAGCCTGTACTACGTACATAGAGGCGATCCTGAAGCTTTGCAAAACGGTCAATCCTCGAATGTTCGAAGAGGACAAAGTTGGACATTTTCTCAAAGGCATAGCCGAGGACGTTTATAATTATTTAATCGGAAAGGAGAGTCTCGCCTCGGTCGCCGACCTCATCAAGCATTGCCGCACATTTGAGGCCTTGAAGCTGCGCCGTATCACGCCAAAGTTCAGCAGGTTAGCGAATGTCACAACGGTGGCAAGCGATGACGATAACGACAAGTGCAATTTTCAATTTGACCTTGTGGCAACTATAAGGCAAATTGTCCGCGAAGAACTTGAACGACACCCCACAGGGGCGAATGTCGAACAGCTTCGTTGCGCTTGCAACCAACCTCAAGAGCATGCATCTGCTGTGTCGGCATTGTCTGCCATGCCAGGCGTTGCAGACTGTCGAGTCGCTCAGCTGCGACAGCTTGGCCGTTCCTCTCCCGACGACATGACGCACGATCAGCGCACTCGTCGAGCTACCACCACGAATCGGCATTCGGCAGATCGCGTTTATTATTCGCAACGTCCCAGGGTTGACCCCGAGGCTTACAACGTCGGTCGAGCATCGCCTGTGTGTTACAGCTGTGGCGCCTCAGGACACATTGCTCGTTTTTGTCGCCGGTGCCGACAGACAACAACATATGGCCCACCACCAGCTTGGCCTAATTTTGAACAAGTCAGTTATGACGACCGCTGGCCGACAGACCCTGATACTGCAAACACCACAGGCGCGCCACCCCGGAATACCTTCCGTCAATATAATAGACGTAGTGGCTCGCCAGCTTCAGACCGCAGCCTGACGCCCCCAACCAGTCGCCAACGCCGTTCACCGTCACCACGTCGACGTGCTACGTCACCACCGCCGTCGGGAAACTAGCCGGCGCGGCCGATGGAGGTAAGGTCGCCGGACAGTCTGCGTCTCTGCGAAATCCTCCTCTGCCTATTATGATGGTGAAGAACAAAGTTCGTGTGTTAATTGATAGTATACCTGCAACAGCATTAGTGGATACTGGTGCTACCGTTTCCGTCATGAGTGTGACTTTCAAAGAGAGGCTGGGTCGGAAAGTTATGTTCCCGTGGAGTGAAGGTGTGACGTTTCGTGGTGTCAGTGGAGAGTGCCTTATTCCCCTTGGTATTTGTGTTGCAAGTGTTTTATTCGGAGGAGAAGATCTTAAAACCGAATTTCTCGTGCTACCGCGGTGCACTCATGATGTTATTCTCGGGATTGACTTTCTTCAGGATTGTGGTGCCTCCGTTAACTGTGGCACAGGCGAAATTACCTTGAATAGCGCGCTTCTCGCCACCCTTGCCGACACATCTTTACCCGAGAAAAACTATTGTGTTGTTTCGAACGATTTGCTGCTACCCCCTTGGTCGCTGTCACGTGTCCCTGTCAATGTCGCTGCTGCCGACCTTTCATCATTTGACGCGCAAGTCCAGCCACTTACGTCGAGCTGCGTAAAGAAAGATGTACTTGTGCCACGCTCTGTCGTGAGAGTAGTGAATGGCGCCTCAAATTTGTGGGCTTTCAATTGTTCTTGCGTCCCTGCTGTTCTCCCGCGTGATATGAAGCTCGCTGAATTTGACGAGATTACGTACAGCTCCATTACGGTTCTAAGCGAGGAGGAGCAGTCTCATACTAGCGATCTCCGAAGCACTTCTGAAGAACAGATCCTACGGATGATCAACAAGGCGCTTCACTCACATGAGCGCCACGCTCTCGCACAAGTTTTGTGGGCACATCTTTCTGTGTTCGATTTCACACAAGGCGACAAGCAGTCTTCACTCCCGCGTTCTCGTGCCCGCCACGGAATTGACACCGGATCTGCGCACCCCATTCGGCAAAAGCCTTACCGCGTTTCTTCCGCAGAGAGGACAGTTATCGCTGAACAGGTGAAAGACATGCTACAGAAAAGTGTTGTTCAAGAGTCCTCTAGTCCGTGGGCAGCACCAGTAATCTTAGTAAAGAAGAAGGATGGATCGTGGCGGTTCTGCGTTGATTACAGGAAACTGAACGCGGTCACCAAAAAGGACGTGTATCCGCTTCCTAGAATTGATGATGTCATTGATTGTTTACATTCCGCTGCCTACTTTTCATCACTGGATTTACGATCAGGGTATTGGCAGATACCCATGCACCCAGACGATAAGGAGAAAACGGCCTTCGTGACACCAGACGGTCTCTATGAATTTAACGTTATGCCGTTCGGCCTTTGCAACGCGCCAGCAACATTCGAACGATTTATGGACACTATCCTCCGAGGACTTAAATGGGAAATTTGTTTGTGCTACCTCGATGATGTGGTGATTTTTGGCAGCACTTTGAGTGAGCATAACAGCCGTCTCAGACTTGTTCTGGATTGTGTCGAAAAAGCTGGCTTGATCCTGAATTCCAAGAAATGTCGTTTCGGGGAAACTGAGACGTTAGTACTTGGGCATCTGGTCGACAAGAACGGCGTGAGGCCAGATCCACGGAAAATTGAGGCTGTCAGCTCCTTCGAAGCACCGAAGTCAGTGCGGGAGTTGAGGAGTTTCTTGGGCCTGTGTTCATATTTTCGTCGCTTCGTCCCAAGATTCGCCGACGTGGTGTACCCCCTAACATGTCTTCTCCAAAAAGCCGTCCCTTTCAACTGGACATCGGCTTGCGACGACGCGTTCCGCCAGCTCAAATTTCTACTAACGTCAGGGCCCATATTGCGTCACTTCGATGCGTCCGCACCTACGGAAGTGCACGCTGATGCCAGTGGCATCGGCATCGGTGCCGTACTCGTGCAACGTCATCAAGAAGCTGAACACGTTGTGGCTTATGCTAGTCGCTCTTTGAATAAGGCGGAACGCAATTACACTGTCACCGAGCAAGAATGCTTGGCAGCTGTTTTCGCTGTCCACAAATTTCGGCCCTATATCTACGGACGCACGTTCACTATCGTTACCGACCACCACGCGTTATGCTGGTTGGTGAATCTCCGTGACCCGAGTGGACGACTGGCACGTTGGGCTCTTCGAATGCAGGAGTACGACTTCGTTATTTCCTACAAGTCTGGGCGTCGCCACACAGATGCGGACTGTCTCTCCCGTCTTCCTCTGACGACGACGACCGAGTGTGACGAAGACAATGTTGATGACTGTTTTGCTCTCATTTCTTGTACATTCCCAGACTCGATGACTTTCACAGCAGAGCAGGAAAATGATATTAGTTTGGAACCTCTATTTGTAGCCGCATCGCGTCCTGGAGCCACCGGTCGATTTTGTGTCCGTGACGGCCTGCTTTACAAGACCAATTATTCGGCTAAAGGCGCACGCTTCCTTCTGGTGGTGCCGCAGAGTCTGCGAGCGGACATACTGAGAGCCATGCACGACGATGCGACTTCTGGCCATCTAGGATTCATCAGAACTTTGAACCGGACACAGGAACGTTTTTACTGGCCCAGAATGCGGGACACAGTCAAGCACTATGTCGCCAGTTGCGAACAATGTCAACGCTACAAGCGCCCTACGACCGCTCCGCCAGGTCTTCTTCAACCTCTGCCGCCGCCTCGCCTGCCATTTGAACAAGTGGGTATTGATCTTCTGGGCCCATTTCCCCGATCATCTAACGACAACCGATGGGTGATCGTATGTGTCGACCATCTGACCCGTTACGCGGAAACGGCGGCCGTACCATCTTCAACAGCTGCGTCCGTTGCAACCTTTTTGCTTCGCTTCGTTATTCTTCGGCATGGTGCCCCCCGTGTAACCATTAGCGATCGCGGTCGTCAATTCGTTGCGGACGCCGTAGAAGAACTGCTTCGTCTCTGCAATTCGCAGTTCCGCCATTCAACGCCTTATCACCCTCAGACAAATGGGCTTGTAGAACGTACGAACAGAACTCTAACTAACATGCTGGCCATTTACGTATCTTCCGATCACAGAGACTGGGATGACGTACTCCCCTTCATCACCTATGCTTATAATACTGCAAAGCATGAGACGACCGATTACAGTCCTTTTTATCTCCTTTACGCACGTCCACCGCTAAGCTGCATTGACACTATACTACCGTTTGACTTTCACAGCGAGTACTCTGTTGCCAAGACGCTTTGTCTTGCCGAAGAAGCCCGGCGTATTGCTCGTCTTCGTACTGTGGCATCGCAACACCGATCGAAAGAGCGCTATGACAGCCGACACCTGTCTGTCTCGTACGCTAAAGGAGACTTTGTGTGGTTGTGGACCCCGCTACGTAAGCGTGGCTTATGCGAAAAGTTTTTACCCCAGTACACGGGCCCATTCGTCGTTGTAGATCGCTTGAGTGACTTGACGTACGTGGTGGCACGCTTGACGTCAGCTGGTCGTCGGTCTAGCCGGACCCAGTTAGTACATGTTGCTCGTCTTAAGCGGTTTCACCCCACGCTTTCCGAGTGATTTGGACTTGCCCAGCGGGCTTCGTCTGGCAACCGGGGATTGCTACGGCATGAGCCGGGCAAGGAGAAGAGGAGGAAGACGTTAGCTGGCGCAGCCTCAGGACGCCATCTTTACTTCAGCATCAACCTCGTCCTTTAAATAAAGCCGGTTCAACATTAACCGTAACAATATTGTAAATTAAATTCCAAATTGCGAGGCCTCATGACGTTAAGTCTCGGTCACTTATGGAACAAAATAGTCCAGACATACTTATAGATAACGGACCAACTGATGAAGTACATATTAAGTGCGTTCCTGGTCTGGAGATCGGTCATTAGGGGCAAAGCAGTCTTTCTCCCCAGGCGGAGGGCAACCTTCCGAGTACGTGCTTTGGGGTGCCATATTGAAAACTTGCGCCATCATTGCGGCCCAGAATAACATAAAAATGATATTGTAGGTTTTCACGTGCCATCCGCGCGATATGAAATTGAGGCACGCCGTAGTTGGTGACTGCGGAATAATTTTGATCACCTAGGGTTCATTAACGTGCCCTCAATGGCGCACAAGGGCGTTTTTGGATGTTGCCCCATCAAAACGTGGCCACCGCGGCCGGCTTTAGAAACCACGCCATCGGGCTTAGCAGCGCAATGCGAAAGCCACTAGGCCACAACGGTGATTCGAGACCCCCCTTTTCATGGTTTTATGGTACCCAAGGGTTCAATGTGATTTCCATTGTGCGGGCTCTTTCCAAAGCACTGTTCAACCCTAAAGAAAACCGATTGTGGGCTCAGAAGGCGTCTCTGCGCATTTGCATAGCCAGCGGTTAACTGGCGGTAGCGTGGATTTGAGCCCAGTCCTGCCACTGCTGAGGCGGACACTCAACCACGAGGTCACGGCCCCCACTTTTGTCAAGATGACATGTCTTTTAAGGTAATGCTGCCAGGCCACGCAGCATAGCGATATAACGCATGGTAACGTTCGAGCTGTACCCACACTGACAAAAAGCACAGAAAGGCGAGGACGTCGTGGTGACGGATGGATATACGTTCGGAGAAAGCGGTTGTATCGTGTGTTTTAGATCACTGTTATCGCTTGATGGCTACTCATACGTTCCACCTACATGTAACAGTTGGTTCGTACAAAACTTCTTTGGTAGTATTGTTGCTGCCTGCAAGCACCTAATAAAGTAATCCTTATTCAGTTCTCGTGCTTTGGAGCTTGGAAAAAAGCTATATTACAACTACAACAAAAAGCTACAACTTCCGTCTTCATTGAAACATAAAATAGCACGGTCCTCAACTTGAAACTATTCAGTGTTTTGCCACTTATTCGACGTGTATGAGTGTACCACTTTTTCTTGATTGGGCAATAAGACCCAAGAGTGATCTACTTTGCTTGTAAAGATAGTTGGGTTGGTCACACTGCAACACCCCCTATAGTTACCACCTCTATTATTATAGCGTAGAAGACATGTGTAGAAACGTGAACGACGCTGTAATTATACAGTGCGTCCTCCCGCGTATACCACCTTGCGAAAACTATGTCTATTAAAAAAATGAATGCAGAATATGCACTTGATCGAAAGTGTCCAATGTAATGTTAGGTAAGGTCTTAGGGAAACTATTATAAATACAGGAATATCAGACCTACTGTATTCCTTCATGAGTTCACGTCGGACATAGAGATCATATTTGTGTTCCAATTCAGTGATTTTTTAGAAGAGGTTAGATTAGCCAAGTTGTCACGTTTTTAAGTAGGGCGTCAGTTTCAATGAGAAAGCTGTTATTGCACCTTGCAACATTTCGTTCATTCATCTTCAGCGGGTTGTGCCATGTATAATTATGTTTCTCGCGCTTTACTCGTATCGTGCGAAAAAGAAATGGTGCGTTAATGCAGCTGAATGTGGCCGCGATACCGGCGGTCGCAAGTGGGATTTGAAGGAAGTTACTCCAATTATTGCCTTACTTAACATTCGCCTTGGTCTGTTGATTGCCTGTGAATCAGCGCAAGCCAACACTATCACCTGCCGCTTGCCATATCGAGGCAGATGTCAGTTCTGACAATGAGCCAAGTCAGTTTCTTCTAATTATTTTGGGGGCACGTTTCGTTCTTTCTCGAGGGTGTGCAAACACTTGGTAGTTTTAGTACTTCTCGTGCTGCCAGTAAACAGTGGATAAAATTATTACGCGTGCGATAACATGATAGGGACGACATATTTGAATGTATTCGGACAAAGTAACAGTAGACACGCACTAACTCAATTAATAAGATCTAGATTTAATAATATCAATTTCCTCAGGCAATTTGTATACACGAAAGAACCTCAAAAAACGGTTACGAGTGTATTACACTCATGGTCAAGCGTCAGCTGTGGTGTGGGCTTGGTACTCTCGCACCCGACATGGAGCTCGCCGACTCACTTGGGGCGCCGGAAAGCCTCGGTGTTTCCATGGCATTTAAGTGAAAATGTTGTTGTGGAGCGTTTTGGTTTACACTACTACGCTCCTCTGCAATTGCCGAGCGCTCGCCAGCTTTCTAAGCATGCAAAGGCACAGCCGAAAGCGCTATGACGATAATTGAAAGACGTATCTGAAATATGAAGATTGTGTAACGACGACAGCGTGACGAGACCGGCATGCCGTTAATGCGATGACGAAAAGCGTATGATGGCGAGGGCGGGACGACGGCTGTATGACAACGATTGCATGGCAACGATGGTGGGACGATGTCGGTATGACGAGAACTGAATGACGAACAATGACGAAGCTGCAATGACGACGATGGAAAGGCCATGGCACTATCACGGTGGGACAGCAAACGCATGATGACGATTCTATGGCGACTATGGCATTAAAGCTGCGTCATGATCATTATTGAATGAGGAGAGCACAATTACGACGGAATAACGAAGAAGGAATTTTGTCGGCGCAACGACGGAGGTGGCATAACGACGAAGACATGACGACAATGTCATGTCGACAATGGTGTGACAGCGCCTGTACACGACGACTGTATCAATACGTTGGCGTGACGACTGCATGACGTGAATTAGGATGAAGACGACTATGCGACGGCGGTGGTGTGTGATGGCTCGCCAAAATTTAGGACGATTATGGCATGAAGACGACGCAATGCCGACGAGGGCAAAAAAAAAAAAAACGCTTAACCTTGCACTAGGCCGCGCAACGCTTGAAACAGCGAAGCTGGGCGCTCGTAGCCGAGCATTTTCCGGAAGTGCGCGCGAACTTTTCATCTTATTGCTCATGATGATCATAATAATTTCTTTTCGCGCGTCTCGGACTTACGGCCGTCACTGCGCGTTGCATAGCGCAGCTTGCAACACCGACACCGCGTTCCAGGACACCCGCTCCGTGAATGCGCCTCTCTCTCTCTCTCTCGCTCTCATAGCGCGCACGACCTCTTCACCACGCAGAGAACGAGTGTACAAACGCGCCAGCTGTGGACGAAGACGACGACGCTCGAACGCAATCATCATCATCATCATCATCAGCCTATATTTATGTCCACTGCAGGACGAAGGCCTCTCCCTGCGATCTCCAATTACCCCTGTCTTGCGCTAGCGTATTCCAACTTGCGCCTGCGAATTTCCTAACCTCACCATCCCACCTGACAACGTAGCGGGCAACATTGATGAATTCTACAGCATTAATGAAAGGGTAGCAGTCGTCGTAATAAAGCTGAATAGGAGGTACAAAATGAAGGTAGTACAAGCCTATGCCCCAACCTCTAGTCACGATGATGAAGAAATAGAACAGTTTTATGAAGATGTTGAACTAGCAATGAGAAAGGTGCAAACTCAGTATACTTTAGTCATGGGCGACTTCAATGCAAAAGTGGGTAAAAAGCAGGTTGGTGAGCAAGCCATTGGCAACTACGGCATCGATTCTAGGAATGCAAGAGGAGAGATGTTAGTAGAATTCGCGGAAAGGAATAGGCTCCGAATAATGAATACCTTCTTCAGGAAGCGCAGCAACAGGAAGTGGACCTGGAAAAGCCCTAATGGAGAAACAAGGAATGAAATAGATTTCATACTCTCTGCCGATCCAAGCATAGTGCAGGATGTAGAAGTGTTAGGTAAGGTGAAGTGCAGTGACCATAGGTTAGTG
The DNA here is from genome assembly GCF_013339745.2 of Dermacentor silvarum. Lineage (NCBI taxonomy): Eukaryota > Metazoa > Arthropoda > Arachnida > Ixodida > Ixodidae > Dermacentor > Dermacentor silvarum. Next base: position 149,315,663 of record NC_051160.1, read on the forward strand.
AGGTCTAGGATTTCTCTCAATTTGAAGAGAGAGAGAGAGTGAAATTAGTGATGAGGAAACAGGCCAACCTAGAGGCAGTAAGGGTAAAAGCAGACCAATTCAGGCTGGTGCTCGCAAACAAATATGCAGCTTTAGAACAGGAAGATGAAGATAACATAGAGCTAATGAATGAAACCGTAACTAGGCTGATCTCAGAAGCAGCAATTGAAGTGGGAGGTAAGGCGCCAAAGCAACCTGTAGGGAAGCTCTCCCAAGAAACAAAGGACCTAATAAAGAAACGACAAAACATGAAAGTGTCCAACTCAAGAGATCAGATAGAATTCGCTGAACTGTCAAAACTGATCAACAAGAAGAAAGTAAGGGATATTCGAAATTATAACGTGGGAAAAATTGAGGAAGCCGTAAAATATGGACGCAGCATGAAATCAGTAAGAAGAAAACTAGGCATAGGACAAGGCAAGATGTATGCACTGAAAGATAAGCATGGTAATATCAGCAATTTCGATGACATAGTAAAAGCAGCAGAAGAATTCTATACTGACCTGTACAGTAGCCAAAACAGCCAAGCTTCTTCCATTCGAACGCAATCATATGGTTCGCATAAATGCATGTTCTGCAAGCGTGGCTGCATACCCTAGCTGCAACTTCTTCTATCGGGACCGAAACCCTCATCAAAAGCAGTTGCAGCTACGCCGACTGTTATCTAGAAAACGACACGACTTTCTCGCCCTTCAGGAGACAAAGATCGAAAGTGAAGAAGACACTGCAAGGGCATTAGAGCCCTTTTTGTCCGAGTACAATGTTTGTGTGTCTCATGCAGTTGGGTTATCGGCAGGTTGCTTTTTTGTTTTTGAGGAAGACCCTTCCGTATACCGCATTCACTTACAATGTAGACTCCGAAGGGCGGTGGATATGTTGTGATATCTTGTTGTGTAGCGTACCATGGCGCATCGTTAACGTTTATGCGTTCAATGATTCTGCAAAACGAATTGCTTTATTTGAAATTGTAGCTAATTTGTTAAATTGTAACCGTACTGTTGTTCTCTTAGGAGACTTCAACTGCGTGTGCGACGTGAATAACCGTTCATTACGTAACACCCGTGGGGGCAAAAGTAGTGAAGTGCTATTTAACATCACTGAATATGCGGGCCTCATAGATCATCGGGGCAAATAACTTGTTCATATACATACACTCAAGGAAGTTCAAATTCTAGACTCGATCGTATATATGCTTCGACATCGTTGATTTCTAGAAGTCTGCTATGCAAAACTCACCCTATTTCGTTCTCCGACCACTCTATGGTAATTACGCGACTAGGCGGAGACACTCGTGCTAGTTTCCGGCCTCAGTGGGCACTCTGGAAGTTAAATTTATCTCGAATTGGTGATAAAATGTTTGCTGATCAGGTATGCTTAGCACTGAAAAATTGCTTCTCTTTTGATTTACCACTATTCGCTGCATGGGAGTTTTTTAGCCAAGAAATCACATCAGTTGCCATTGAACTTGGTTCTATTAAGTCGTTTTACAAAAAAGTATGAAGGTAAGAAATTGTTGAAAAATCTTTATAGCCTTTATGAGTTTGAATGTGAATCTCCTGGAACGTACGCTGATGACATTGCAAATGTGAAATGTGACTTGCAAAAGTTTGACGCAGTGCGCTATAGAGGCGCACGTGTCCGGTCACGTAATAACCGCACCTTGCTTTCTGAGAAGCCGACTCACCAGGCTTTGATTGATGAACGCCGCCACGCTTCTGCGAAAGTTATTACCGATATGTATTCGAAAAACGCATTAGTAACTGACACGAGTGATATTGTGTCTCAATTCGAAGACTTCTATTCGGTGCTCTTCAGTGATGCTTCTGGAGACCAAATATCAAGCTTCTACAATACTTTGCGTCTTTAATAACTCCTCTAACTGATGAAGACTGTTCAGTAATTAGCGGTCCCTTTACTAAAGAGGAGGTAGAGGTTGCCATTGTTACCCTTGTCAAAAACTCCCGGTCCCGATGGTATTTCGGGTGAATTTTATAAAACCTTTAAGTCCATTCTTACACCTGTTCTATTGTAGATATTTTTAGAAGTTTTGAAATAGAGGATTTACCACAGTCTTTCACAAAAAGCCACACACTGTTAATGCCTAAAAGTACTGACAGAGAAAAATTACGTTCTGTTGATGGTTATAGACCGATTACATTATCAAACGTTGACTACAAAATTTTTGCTAAAATTTTGTCAAATTGCTTGCAGGTAGCGATTTAAATTCTTATTGGTCCTCATCAAACATGTGGTATCAAAGGCCGTTCCATACAAACTAAAATACACGTCGCTCGCACAGTTCTTGAGTACTGTTCGACTTATTATAATCAACTTGCAATACTCCAGATTGACCTCGCAAAGGCATTTAATCGGGTCCGGCATTCGTTTTTATTTTCTCTTCTAGAACATGGCAATGTAGGATCGACAGTGCTTAATGCGTTCGACTTTGTTATAGTCATTGTACAACTCGCTTTGTTGTCAATGGTAGGCTCTCAAATCCCGTCCACATCCGTTCTTCCGTGAAACAAGGATGCCCCATGTCCCCGCTCCTCTTTGCCCTTTACTTAGAACCACTCTGAGCATTTTGAACTGCAGCAGTGTTCATGGTTTTAATGTTTTTGGTAATGAGGCAAAAGTGTTAGCATACGCTGACGATATTGCATTCTTCTGCAAAGACAAGCCCAGCATCGATAAAACTCTTTCTATCATAGAAGAGTTTGGTTCTGTTTCCGGTGCGCGAATGAATAGCACTAAGAGATCAAGGCTATGGTTTGGATATTGGGCCATTACACCATCACATTATGCTGGCATTGAGTGGTCCTGTGTGCCACCTAAATATGATGATGTCTCATCATGCTCCGTATGATGATGTCTCATTCGATATGTTTTTACTGATAGGCCTGCATAGCCTATGGAAATCTCGTATGCAAGACCGAAATGCAGAAAAAACTATTTCCTCAAGATCGCATTTCGTTCAGATGATCATACACTGAAATGACATTTACGACCAAGAAGAATGTCAGCGCGATTGGTATCCACTTTTGTTTAGGTGTTTAACTTCCCCTTACAAGTTTTTGCTGTGAAGGACGGTGTTGCTGTGTGTGACATTATCTTCATATGGACTGCTCGTCGACGTTTGATTACTTATGTCTACCTGGTGCTCATATTATTGTAAATAGTTCATGTAAATACAACATTTCATTCATTGTAATAAATACCATGTTCAAAAAAATGGATGTATAGCCTATAGTCGGGTACAACTTTAGAAGACAGGAGGAGGCCCAGCCCAGTTGACCGAAGCGCAGCAGCCAATTCCTCCGCGACTGAAGAAATAGTCCCACTCAAAAAATTGTGACTGCTTCTAAAACATGTATTTGTCGGTATAAATAGGATTTGTGTATCTTGACGAGTGGTTTGGTAAAACTATTATGATGCAAATGCTACAGCACATGCCGGATTGCGAGAGAAAAATAACTCCGTGCCTTCTACAACGCTGTGCGTCGTCTGCTACAGAGCAAGATCGACGGCACCGGGCGTAGCAGTCGCTGGCTTAATAGCATAAGATTCATATATACTTTTTATGTGTTTGCACAACCTTATTTTTTTAATGTGTTGGGCTTATTTTTTTATTAATATTTCTTTTTTTTCGCGGTTGCGAACCTGCGATCTCGTGAGTTCGCGAACGATCGCGCGCGGCATTCCGTGCCAGTTTTCCGCCATGGAGCCCAGCGAGGTGACATCGGAACGCGATCCTTTGTTGCCGAACGAGCCTTGTGTCCCCTCGATGACCACACCACCAAGGAGCCTCGGCAATAACAAGAGCGGCCACATCCTGAACAGCGATTCACGCAACATGATCTTCCACTGCTACACGTTTTGGCGTAACAGGCAGCCTGAACGCAGCGTGGAGGACACGAGCAAGTTTGTCGCCGACATGCTTGGTGTAAGCGAAAGGACTGTGTTCAGGGTGAGGCAGGAAGTTAAAGCTTCGCATTTTTCGGGTGGCAAACTGACGACGCCCTCGCGAAAGCGCCCACGCAATGCAGTGAAGAGGAGACGCAGCGCGAAGTTTGACAGCTTCACGTTGTGCGCGCTGAGATCATGTGTGCACGATTTCTTTCGCCGCAACGAGATACCGATGGTCGAGAAGGTAACTACCGAGTTCTCGGAGCGTATGGAACTACCATCACTAAGGCGGTGTACTGTGCGTCGCCTGCTTGCCGAGATCGGCTTCAAGCACGAAAAGAGAAGCCGCAACTCGCTGCTTATCGACCCGGATGACATCACCGATTGGCGGAATCGCTACCGCCGTGACGTGGAGCGCTACCGGGCGGAAGGCCGAGAGATCTTCTACCTGGACGAGACATGGGTGACGGCGGGGTACACTCGGGCCATCGTGTGGACAGACACCGTGGTGCAAAAGCGATGACGCCTGTTCGCTCGAGCAAATGACCTGACGACGGGTCTAAAACAACCTTCTGGGAAAGGTCAGCGCCTGATCATGACGCACATCGGCAGCGAGGATGGTTTCGTCGACGGCTGCTTGGATATATTCCGAGGCCCAAAGACAGGCGACTACCACGAGGAAATGGACGGCAATCGCTTTGAGGGCTGGTTCAATGACGTTCTGCAGAAGTTGCCAGCTGGTAGCGTCATTGTTTTAGACAATGCACCTTAGCATAGCCGGCGAGCAGAGAAATTGCCGACGACAGCCTGGAAGAAGGAAAAGATACAGGAGTGGCTCACAAGCAAGAACATCACCTACGGTGAAAGGATGATAAAGAAGAAGCTGCTTGAGCTGGTGGCATCTGTAAAGTCAGGCTTTCTGAGCTACATCTTAGACAACACAGCTATAAAGGCCGGTTGCATTGTACTCAGGCTCCCGCCGTACCACTGCGAATTTAATCCCATTGAGCTTGTGTGGGCCAAGGTCAAAAATGGCATCGCTGCGGACAACAGAGACTTCAAGCTGTCCACTGTCGACGTCATCTTGAGAGAGATAATCAAGCAGGTAACGGCGGAAGACTGGAGGAAGAGCATTCAGCATGTGATGGACTTGGAGGCAAAGTTCAGACTTGACACGTCTGGGAGTGAGCACATTCAACCCATCATCATCCAGTTGGGTGAAGATGACACTGAAGAAAGCGACTCCGACTGCGAGCTGTCTGGCATTGAGCCACTCGACGAAGCTTAAGCGCTTCTTATTAACAAAAGAACAGCCCTTATTAGGGCTACCAAAATTTTGCCGGTGTGTTCGCAACAGCCAACCATCCATTCCGTGACCTCTCAAATAAATAAGCAATTCCATTTATGGCATATTACTTATAATAGAAGCTCAATTATGATAAGCAACGTCCTGCACACATTGTGCTCGATTTAAGAAGTGGCATAGAAACACATTTAAATGCTGGCATATCTGAATTCAAACACTATTGTTAACCCTGATTATCGTTGGCGGGCTCAAAATGCTCATTCGGGCAGCCATTCATGTGGTTGCATTGTTTATTTTGTTATCTGGCTCACACAAGTAAAGCGATTAAGAGAACAAATATCAGACATCATTAGCTTAGTGAGGCCCAAAATGCTCATTCAGGCAGCCACCGTCGAGTGTGACGTGCCCCATAGTGAAATAGCAGTAGTCAGAGCACGCTTGATGGTTCTGTTAGTAGTCTGCACTGGATATCATAGTCATGTCATAGCGAGTGGTGGTGAAATAGAAGCAGACAACACTAAACTGACAGCCACTGTCAGCAGCTTGAATGCCAAAGCACTTTCATGTGGTTGCATTGTTTATTTTGTTATCTGGCTCACACAAGTAATGCGATTAAGAGAACAAATATAAAACATAATTAGCTTAGAGAGGCCCAAACTGCTCATTCAGGCAGCCACCGTCGAGTTTGACGCGCCCCATAGTGAAATAGCAGTAGTCAGAGCACGCTTGATGGTTATGTTAGCAGTCTGCACTGGAAATCGCAGTCATGTCATAGCGAGTGGTGGTGAAATAGCAGCAGACAACACGAAACTGACAGCCACTGTCAGCAGCTTGAATGCCAAAGCACATTCATGTGGTTGCATTCTTTATTTTGTTATCTGGCTCACACAAGTAATGCGGTTAAGAGAACAAATATAAAACATCATTAGCTTAGTGAGGCCCAAACTGCTCATTCAGGCAGCCACCGTCGAGTTTGACGCGCCCCATAGTGAAATTAGTCGGAGCACGCTTTATGGCTCCGTTAGCAGTCTTCACTGAAAATTGAAGTGTTGTCATAGCCAATTTTCAATTTATTAATCTGACTCGAGCAAGTAATGCGAATTCAAGCACAATTATTAACGTGATTAACTTTGCTAGCATTTTTTGTCATATTTACGTACCGGAAAAATGCTCAGTAAAGTTGAACGTGTTTTAGTGAGTCACTTTGTTCATTACAAGCCGCAGGCAAAATGACGGACAGATTCAGACAGTGATATTGGAGAAGTAATAAATGGTGAAAGTTGCAAAAGCTCTCACAGCACTGCTTTGCTGGACACCTCTCACTAGAAAACTGCATTCGTAATGATGAAAGCGTCATGACGGGAAATGATACCCCACTGCACAATGTTATATATGTGTACCACTACATGTGACGGGCAGCAAAACCATCTGTTTATTAAGATTGAATGCAACAACATAGCAAGGTGCTGTTTCACAATATGGCACCTTTTCATGTGCACTTCTGGTAAGCTACCGTACCAAGCTACCGTCGCCACTCCACTTCTGTGTTTTCCGTTTCTTTTTGGCTTACCAAGCGGCTTCTCGTGGCAAGAGTGATGTTTTCGGTCTTGTGAAATGGTAATCTACTGATACAGAAGAAATGGTTTTCCTCTTTCGTGTCCCTTCCAGCACCTTTCCCCTGTCATGCTTAGTTACGTTAAAGTTATGTCAACACCCTTGTCTTAAATGGTAAGTTGTACTAGTAGCAAGCTGTGATTCCTTACTTTTTTCCCATAAAACTGCTCGTGA
>NC_051160.1:149666013-149712772 GCF_013339745.2 Dermacentor silvarum
AGACTTCTTTGTAAGACATATTGGTAATGCATTAAGTTATACAATCGTACCTAGGCTTCTTGCAAGATATAACGATCCGCAATGGGAAGTACACGTGTGGTACTAGATGACCTCCTGAATGCGATATATGAACACTTAAAGCAGTACCTAAAGTGCAACTTGTATGTGCACGCACTAGACCACAGCTTTAGTGAGCGAGATGGCTGCGACGTGACGTTTGCCAATCACGCACGCACTCGGCACACATTTAGTAAGCCAGAACTATGGAGCAGCTCTGGCTTCAGGGAAGTGTGCTCTTCTCGCACCCCGAAGACCTGGTTTCAATTCCCACACAGACCGATATACTTAAAATTTCGTTATAAAGACACTAATTTACTTGTTTAGAGGACCTCCCTGAGAAATGTGACTTCAGTCCGAGCATTTCTTTCGTCGTCGGCCAGTTTTCCTCACGGCCCAGTTTCACCAAGGTCACCGCCATGGGCACCCGAAGGGCACGCCGAGCGCACGCCAAGGGCACCACCAACATAGACACTTAAAGCTTTCGCCTTAATAAAAAACTCGTGGGACCTTCAACTACGCGAAGATGGTTAACCAGCGAAGCTGAAACGTGCGGCTCCGGTATTTATCACTAGATTAATCCCGAGGGTTCATTACAATATTTCTCAATGATGAGGTTACACACACGTTCGGCTACGACGGAGAGAACGACGTCACTGATGGTATGCCCGCAGTTCGCCGTTGTCGCTTACGTTCGATGTCTCGAGTTTGCTCGGCAGCGTGGTTAGAAGCATTCGCCCGGCATGCTGCTTCGATTCTTGAAATTAAATCGCTTCAAAATTAAATCTGTCCGGTACGTAAGAGAATGAATGGCTCATACCCCCGTAAACGGGGCCTCCCCATTACGACAACAGAAGAGAAGTGAAATTCTACGCTGGAATGATAAGCGACAACGCTGCCAGATGTGGAACAAGACTACGACGACGAAAGCGGGAGCAGTGGCACAAGCACGTACCGAGCACGAGCGCAATCCGAGGGGCGCCAACGAGCCAGCTGCAGCCGAAGACGACGACGCTTGAGCCAATGCTGATGATGATAGTTTGCTGTACACGGGCGATTTCGCCTAGACATATAAACTTCCGCCTTAATAACATAGCGCTGCCATGTGCAGCCACCCTCTTCCTTGGCTGTTTTAGGGATTTAGTTGTACAAACGATTCTCGATGGCGGGCAATATTACCTTGCCCCCAGGAGTCTCGGTACTGAAAGACGTCCTCAGGCTTGGAGTACCTTGTGATCTGGCGTTTCGGAATATTCGCGAGACTTCCAGCGATCAAGCTTAGGCAGAACCACGAAAACTGCAAGTTGAGATGTAAATGACCATTTTTTTCAATAACGCTGTTTGCCATGCTCAAGATTATGAATTATTACGCTTCTCATAAAACACGTCTTCATAATAGCACAAAAAAAACAAGTATCATATTAGGAACTGGTGCAATCGAAAAGTTCAAGGTTATTTTATGTAAGAAGCGTATTCTGCTGGAGATTCTACAATATATTTATGTATTCATATAACACTACGCGATCAAGAAAGAAGCCTACAGGTTGAGTAGCACACTGTGGCATATAAGTTTATAAACAGGCATAAGGTGCCTCAGGAAGGTTGGTTATTGTTTCGGTAGGTGGGCCTCTTCTTTCGCCAAAGATGCCTCCATGGTCAATCCGACACTCTTATACGAAACTATTACCAGAGGGTATGTACATTACGAACGATAGCTGGATAGCTAAAGCAACAATGAACTTAAAACGTGGTAAATAAGAAGTGTTACAGAATCTATAAAAATATAGGTAGTCTCGCGGAGAAATATATTAAATGCATCTGAAAGGGCTTCGTAATACAGACAAGCACTTGCTGTTGCATTTTTTCTAACGGAAAAGAACTGGATTATCTGTCACTAAAAAATTTGCTGGAGATACCACTGCGTAATTTGAAAGCAGAATTCATTGTGGAAAAGTTCAATGTCTGCGCATGACCAAAACTTCACTTAAAAGTAAGCTAGTAATGAACATGACAAAAACTGCGCAACAAACTTCTAGCACTCAATAAGCGCATCGGGAATGGTATATTGCTTTGGGAAATAGCATGATGATGATCATGATAAAAATATATTTATTGTAGGATGGCTCAAATTATATTATGTGAAATAGGAAGGGGAGAGGGGAGCTGTAATTAGAGCCGTCCTAGAAACAGCGTGTCCTTGGCGAAACCCAAAATCGGGTCCAGAATGACCCTGTCGGAATCCGCTAATCCTGATGCCGGCCTAATCCACTCCTCGTAGGACGACACTTGCACCGCCCTCAGGTGGTGGTCTGCTTAGCGTAGCGCTGGCACTCCCAAAACAAATCGGCGGTGGATGGTCGCGTGGCCACGCCGCAGTCAGTAATAATAATAGGCTCTTGCTTTTAGAAAAGAAGGCAATTCTCTGTGCAAGCCTTCTCGACTATTTTCACCCAACAAAGAATTATTTCAGAGAAACAGGGTGGTTGTTATCGAGCACTCATACACCTACCGTCTTTTAAATCAGCTTCATTTTGCAGAAACAAAAACTGCTGAATTTCTAAACAGCCTATCTAATGCTGTAGAACGTTCTATTATTCGTATGACAAGGAAACACGAAGCGTGGTTGGTAGCGTACCCTAGAACCAATTATCTTGTGCAATATGTAACTCACAATGTGCCTGTCTACTGAATAAACTTGAAAAACCTTTCAATAAAAATATGGGGTTTCACTAGTGCGATTGCGCAATATGTTTGTATTTGGTGAATTTTATTGATCCACTGTATTTATCTCGTCTTATATATTACTTGCATGTGTTATTAGTGCGTCTAGTATGTAGTGCATGTATTTGCACATCTTGATATGCCAGTATAGATATTATAGTAGCGCTTAGAGTGTAGGTGTAGGTATTTATTGTTGTGACTGTTGCTTATCGTGTAAGTATAGGTTTTTCTTGATGTGCCTTCATGTATTGTCATATAATGCTATTACCAATGCATTGACACTGCTGCCGATTATTGGCCCCCCTGGCGTCCGTCAAGCTTTACGCTTACAGCTTTTTCGCCACGGCAGCTTCAACACAACGTTGTATGTGTGTTTTGACTAAAATTGAATTGAAAAAAACTGAAAATAACTCATGTGTGTCCGGTCTTCAAGGTGGTAATGACCAAGAAACTGCAAATTACCGACCAATATCGGTACTTCCGGCGATTTCAAAAGTGTTTGAAAGCGCTATTAATATCGGATAACAAAATTTTTTCAGTAAGTACAATATCATAAGTGAGGCCCAGTTTGGCTTTCAAAGAGGCAAAACCACAGTGCTTGTATTACTCGATATAAAATTGAGATAATAAATAATTTCGAGGGAACATTTTACACGCTGGGACGGTTTGTAGACTTCCGTAAAGCATTCGATACCGTGTGTCATAGTGTTCTTCTACAAAAAACTAATAATTACGGCGTCCGTGGTATTTCCAATAGGTTACTACAAAATTACTTGACAGACCGTTACCAATGTGTAGTTATTAATCAGGAGACATCCTCGCATGCTAAGGTTAACAAAGGTGTCCCACAAGGATCTATACTCGGTCCACTGTTATTCATCTGTCAATCATTATTTACGTAAATTACCTGTATGGTATTCCAGATTCTCCTAAAATAATTATGTTTGCCGATGACGCTGACATTTTTTTGCAGGTGCTTCAATTTCTAACCTTGAAGGGAGTGTAAATAGATATCTCTGTAAGCTGTCTTGTTTACTTAAATTCAAGAAGTTACGGCTGAACGCGAGTAAAACTGAATACTTATTGCTTGCTCCTATCAATAAACCACGGAATATAAGCCTAAATGTTTCCTTTGAGGGCCAGACGCCTCAGAAAGTTAAGGTTCAAACATTTCTGGGCATACGGTTCCAGGAAGACCTGTCTTGGAATGAACATACAAATAAATTAGCAGTAGAATTAAGTAAAAGTGTTGGATGTATGTACAGATTAAGTCCGTAATTACCACTTTGGCGCAGCAAAACGCTATATTATACGCTATTCTATTCCAGGCTCAGTTACTGCGTGTTAATCTGGGGCACAACGACAGCACAGAAATATACCACCTTACTCACATTACAAAAAAATGCACTACGAATATTTGAGGGATATCATGGTCACCCGCAAGGTCTCAGCACGCATCCGCTATTTTCAAAACATTTCATATTGCAAGCTAACAAAATCTATTATCTCAAGCTTTTCATGCATATCCAAAGGATAAGCTATAACCCACGTACACTTCTTCTCGACGTGTTCTATACTGCCTCCATACACAAAGTATAAGAACACAAAAAATTACTACTTATGGTCGGCAGCAAATTCTGCACCAAATACCCAGTCTGCTTAATAAACTTGACAACATTTTAGACCTAAATAAAAAAAATTCCCCAAAATAAATTTAAACAAATTCTTACAGAAAACTGCATTGAATATGTTTAAGTGCTGCTTAAGTGGTGATTACAACTTCCGTGTGTATTGACTTTTAGGGGCGAGGCTCCTTATAGCGGCACCCGTTCGTCCCCGTCCTCGTCGTCGTAGTAGTAGTGTGTAACCAGTCTGAGAAAAATGAGAAAAAAAATTCCGAAGTTGTGTCCGTAGCGCGGAATCGAACCAGGGACCCCTCGCTTCCGAGCGCGCGGCGTTAGCCCACTACGCCACGAAGCGGACATGGACACACGCACCACGATGGCAATAAATACCAACATTAACGAAAGGCCGCGTTTCTAGCGCGTTTCTAACGCGTTTGTGCTAGCGCGTTACGGCCCGTGTAAGAAGCTGGTGTAAGACGCTGTGGCCTCTCCGCCTTACCTTCAACGCGTTTCGAACGCGCTGCCCAAAGCGGTGGCAAGTCAAGTTCAAGTCGAGGAGCGTTTATGAATACGGGGGGTATACTCTCTCGGCAGTCATGTGATGGCGTCGGCAAACGCGGTGCACGTTCCGGCATGTGTAAATGGCTGCGTAAGACGCTGTGGCCGCTCCCCCTTACTAGAGAGTACTGCACGTTTCTAACGCGTTTGTGCTAGCGTCCCCTTACGCGGGAGATCCGATGATTCCCTCCGGAGCTTCGCCCACTCATCATCATTCACCCCGTGGATATGCTGTGATTTTTTTATCTTGCTCAATGTTTACTGCGTGTTTTATTACTGAGCGCACATTGTTTGTTTTTGTTGCTGCTTGTCAATATATGTATGTCAATTTGCTTCTTTTCTTTGCTCCATGATATTATTTCTTGTTCTATTGCGATAGCAATTATATGGACACTTCAAAGCAGACTTCTGCCGTCGGCGTCGCCATCGTCGTCGCCGTCGCCGTGAGGTTCCGTATGACGTCAAAGGCGATGAAATCGTCGCCGCGCGCCGAACGCTGCATATTCGACTGAAAGGGCGCGAGGGAAGCGCGCTTTCACGGGGAGTGAACACACGGCTCCCTTAAGGGCTGCAGAATTAAGCGTCTCTTTCCTCCTTCACAATCACCATATATGCAGAGCAAACGCGACTTCTCCAGACACGCGAAAGGCCGTGGGGGGGAGCAAGGTTTAGCTGCGGCACAAAATGCCTATTTATATAAAAAATCACAGCATATCCACAAAGTGAATGATGATGAGTGGGCGAAGCACCGGGGGATCATTCGGGTAAACCACAGCTACGGACGAGAGATAGAGCGCGCGTCGGGAAAGAACGCCCTTGTGCAATGCAGCGCCCCTAGCTACGGACGAGAAAGAAAAACGCCGGAAGCGTTCTCCGGAAGCCGGAAGCTGGCTTCCGGAACCGGAAGCGGAACCGCAAGTGGAAACGGAAGCGGAAGTCGGCTTCCGGTTATACTATACATATACACTTATATGTATGTATGGAGTACACATACATGCATAGCGGTCTCCATGCCAACCAGAGCTACGGACTTCTAGGGCGCGATCTTGTACGCGTTCCAAAATGGAACGGAGGCGTTCCGTTCCATCGAGCAGCATACGATTGGTCAATTTGAACGTCCGCGGTTGAAATTGACCAATCGTGTGCGGCTCGATGGAACGGAACGCCTCCGTTCCATTTTGGAACGCGTACAAGATCGCGCCCTTAGTGAACACTTCATAAAACTACATGCGGCGTCCTTTCACGTACGGACGCACAACGCCATCTATTGAGCAATTCATAAGCTAGAGGTGGCTACATACTACTACTACTACTACTACTACCGAGGAGGGAACGACCCACACCCTAAGGAGCTTCGCCCCTAAAACGTTGTGAGGCGAGAAGGTGGTAAAGACTTCCGACGCTGCTCGACGAGTGTCCCGTTTCTGATCTCGTCGAAAACCTCCGAGCCGCCCCCAGAGGCTCCGGCAACAGTCACCAACGCCGCGCGCATTTTGTGCGTACGCGGGCAAAACGCCGACGGCGTCGACAACAGTTCTGTGTGTTGCCGGTGCTGCTGCATGTCCAAGTTTATACCGCTGATAAAACTACTATCCTTACTCCCTATAGCTCTCTACTAATTTGCTATCGCAATCGGTGCTTCGCCTTTCGGGTGAAACGACAAATTTTTGAAGAGAAAGCTTCATTACACTACCGCGGGCAGCCGTCGGCGACTCAACAGTCTTCCCCTTGAGAGCTAGAGGACAAACCACAAGAGAGCATTAAGGCGCGTTTATAGTCCGACGTCATCGGTGTGTATGTGTGTGTGTGAGAGCGCGCGCGTGTGTGCGTGCGTGCGTGCGGGCGGGCGTGCGTTATCAGATGCGGGGCGCGTCGGAGCGCATTGGCCGCGCGTCCGGTTACGTTGCTGGCGCCAGTACGTCGAACTATAGCCGCTGTTGTTCTCGCCAACGTGACATAACGTGTGCGCGCGTTCACGTTATCTCGGACTATATTTAGGCCTTTACGGAGTACTGAAAGGAGACATTGCCGCCGCTGCCCGAGTAGAGTTGGGCTCGGCTGCGAGTTGCAACTAAGTCTCACTACTTTACTGATCACCGCAGTGTCTTCAAAGGCATAAAAATGATGAATAAACACTGTATTTATTGCAAACATGTCTGTAGATCATTTCAAAACCACACCTCAGCCCCAGCTCGACAATGGGCCTAGCCAGGGCAGTGAAGCTTTCGCTATCAACCAGGGTGAACCAAAGCTAATCCACACCAATTTTTTGTTTTTTATATCTATAGATTCAATTTAGATTGGTAAATGATGACCTAATGTTAATTATTGTGTATTGTTACTGTTTGTCTACTCGCATTACGCCTGTGTGCTGAACTGTATGAAAGAGCAAAAGCCTCTGTCAGGCTGTATAGTCTTTTGCTTTTGCTTCGATTTCTGTTGATGTACAGAAAGAAAGACAGAACGTCAATGTTTCACTCTTTCCCTTTCATCGCGCTCGCTGCAGTTGTTCGAGAAGTGCAGCAATGAAGGCTCGCAGGCCATTTTGTGATGAGGTAAATGCGGTGTTTGTGGCAAACGCAGTCTGTTATAAGCACAAAAAAGGTCACTATGAAACATAAGACACAAATACTGTCACTCTATAAGCAACTTGAGCAATGGTTCGCATTCAACATATGGCTATTGAAAATTTTACAAAACACAACGCTACACAATACATGAAACAGTACAATCGATCACAAGACAAAATGCAATGCCAGAAATCGCGGCTGCACCTTAGAAACAGGAATGTCCACAAACTGGCAACTACAGTTGACAGTTGACAAGAACTTTATGGAAAGGTCCTGAGGAAAAAGATTCGGCACCCCAATCAAGTTGCAACTACAATACTGTGCTAAATTGCTAAAGGAAGGCAGGGGCGGGGGTGCACATGTTCCTTGGAGTGTAGCTTAGCGCGTTCAATGACCGTCACCATGATCCGCTATGGCGAAGTCGTAATGCGTTAGCGCAAGTTTTACGAGGAGGAGTCGCGTGAAAGGTAATTCTCTCCTTAGCTCGTAAGCACGGGAAGTGTCTGCCCATGACGCGCCAAACAAAACGCGCCAGTAAAAGCATGATCTGGGGTGTGCTCCGTCCACAGCCTAGCTTATATAGTGGCTCGAGGGGAGACGCGTTTTAAAGGCTGGGAGTGTTAATATTCGGAAAAAAATACCCACAATGCCAAAAGCAAATTTTCCATGGCAACACGGACGAGGAGCATCCCAATTTTGCTATTATTAGCGCCATCGGCTAACCTTCGTCACGAGACGTCATTTAGCTATTCGTCATTTAGCTATTATTTGGCAGTCAGTGACGCCATTAAACGCTTTCGCAATTTAAGAAAATGCAAAGTCCACTTGCTTATTTAACAATATTCATACAAGAACATAAAAATGACGTAAATTCAAGAAGTTCAGTATAACACCAGCATCCTTTTTCTGAAGCCGTGCTGGTATTAAGAAAAAGGTTGTTTGTCTAAATATGCTAGTATATGTGAGACATTATTATTCAATTCGATTCATGTACGAGAAATGCAGGAAGCGCTAAAAAAGGCTTCCTCAATCTACAGCTCAGCGGGATCTATGTACCGTTACCTATTGTCAATGGCAGTGCGATAGTATTTAAATATACGACATAACATGAAATCTTTGATGCTAACCCAAACGCAAACATTATCACTTACAGAATACAAAAATGTGGCAAACGTAAACAGAAAGGGTACAAAGAAGGGGTTACACGTTTCACAAGTTTAATACAAGCTAGCCGGGTTACATTATGGTAATAAAGCTGCATAGAAAATAAATTGCGATGTTTGCCAGATGTGCGCAACATTTATAGTACAAAAATTAATTAAATAAAAAATCTGCCCATTTGATGTTCTGTTCTATTATACCCGTGTTTTGTTTTTAAGAAAGGTATTAGTTAATTGTCTTGATCCTGGTCCTGAACACATTTTCGGAGCGCTCTTTAGTTTGCACCGTCACATAAATGGCGTGTTACAAAACGCTGAACTCCTTTTATAGCGGAGCAATCATCGGAACATTATAATTGCTGGAAGGGGCAAAAATAGCGTAGCTTGCACTGGAGGCGCAATGCTAAACAGAGAGCAGAGCTGATGGGCACCTAGCTAGGCCAGACTTTCGCGCTAGGCTAAGCACTACCATGTCATCCCCAGCATTTTCCGGAATTTATTGATCGATTATAGATTACCTACGGATTGGCTATCGACTGGCTATCGCAAGGTATTGGCCACGTATTTGGGCTAGGATAAACACTACCAAGTCATCGCCAGCATTTTCCGCGATTTATTTATTATTGATCCATTATCAATTAGCTATTGCCTGGATATCGTTTGACTATCGATGACTGATTAAGCTTAAATGGACACTAAAGCAAAACAATAAATCAACTTAGACGGATAAATTGTTCTTCTAAAATTCTGTTTTCGGTAATTACACTGCAATAGGTCAATTATTAGAAAGAAAATGAAGCTCGAAGTAAATTTTATTTAATTTCGCGCGGTAGCCTCGACGTCAACACTTCAGTGTGACGTCACTACTTCTAAAGTAATTTTTTGTATTTGGGCCACGTTGGCTCAGTAAAAATTCGTGAAACTTGCCATGTTCAGTCTTGGACTCCTTTAGAACACAATACATTCAATCATTACCGCTAAAGAAATAACTGGGACCTAGAAGACGGTGTCAAAATGTATGACGTCACGGTGAGCTGGTGCGGTAACATCAAGGTGACGTCGCCACTCGCCTCTGTGTTTTTCGTTTCTTTCTGGCTTACCAAGCAGCTTGTCGTGGTAAGAGTGGTGTTTTCGGTATTGTGGAAGGGTAATCTACTGATACAGAAGGAATCATTTTCCCCTTTAGTGCCCTTTTAAATAGTCCCAACTATGCTTAGCTAGGCTTAACCAGGCTCAGCTTCGCTATATCACATGGGTATGTGCCACTGCGCTTAGACCCTTTCTGAACAGCCTCCAGGATCGGCCCACATTTTCTGTTCGCGGTTGACATAGTACGCCCAACTTAAAGAGCTGTGCTATTAAAATTCTATGGGTAAAATAATTACAGTGTTGTGGTGAATCGTAGGAAATGTTTTCAATTTCTCGGAAACAGTTCTTCTGTTGTTTGAAAATGTCATTTACATTTATGTGCCCCGTTGTACCCCTGACTAACGAGCACAAGTTTTCTTGGGCTGGATAAAAAAAGGAGTCGTGCATGAAAAGCTCCATTCTTTCAGGAAAAACACGCCAGCAGTGGTAAAGCAGACGAAGTGTTCTATTCAAAATACGAAGAATATTGTGACGGCTGCTTTGTATATTGACGAAGACGACGACATTTGGGCTGCTGCTTTCTGCTCGTGCTGACCATAGCACTGGTTATAATGCTAATTGATCATGACCAGTGTTCTTCAATGTCTGTGTCTTCTGTATCTGTTCGCAAATATTTGGGAATACAATATATTCCTTCGCTACCACATACTTCAGACTGGTCGCTGTCCATCCCTTATTTTACCCTTTTTATTTGCCCTTGTGAGGTTGCCGTTATAGTAGAAGGGTCATGAAGATATGGAAGTAGTTCAAGTGTGCTCAAGAGCCCGATTAATAAAGATTTCTCTGCTTGTCTTTCATGACCTCCAAAAACAGTGGCAGCTGCGTGTAGATATTTTAAGGCACTAGCGCTTGGAAGACTTGGAAGACCTAGAATGATTCATTTTGACGATGTATAGGTTTTCGTTTACGAGCTTAGTCCTGGGACTGTGCGGGTAAACGTTCACATGAAAAGAAACATATTGAATAAATACTTTTAGAAGTTCCTCGAGGATGGTCCCACCTTCACACCTTTAAGAATACTCAGAAGACTATGAAGTAGAAGACCATTATAGAAGGATTATGGACAACGCATTTTATAAGTCACTGCTGCAGTATCTTCATGAAACGGGAGTGCTTGCTTACAGTTGACTCCATTGTGATGCTTATGCTACGTGGCAACCCAAGCGAAAAAATATGTCACCATGAGATGAAATAATGATGGCACCGGAAAACAATTGATAGGTAATTGCAGCGGTGTACACAAAGAGCAGAGATACCTAATTAGTTGTTTTTGAGCTTACCAAGAGTAGAAGTTTTGTCATCCCAGCTTCATCTGTTAGAAGTCACGGCAGATTTTTTTTTTTTTTGCAGTGCTTATTTGACGAAAAATTGGAGGACGCTTAAGCTTCGCCTTTAAGAGCGGAACGCGATAGCGTTATCGGGCTCTGTTCGCATCACACTCTTTCTTATGAGTAGGCTTGGCTGCAACACACAACTTGGGAAAGCCAGCTTACAAAGACCAAGATTACACTGATACCCTTAAAGTCGGCTTCATTTTTTAAACACAAATGCATTGATAGGAATTCATTTTTACAGGACCAATTTAAGCCGTCATATATCAAAATGTGAAGGCCCTAGGACCTTCTTTTATTATTTTACTAATTGTTTGCTGTTGCTCCGAGGCAAGCGCATATCCAAAATTTAGAAAGGCTCGGTTTTCAGCATTTCCCTCACTGTTGCCTGGATCCACTGTTCAGCGAAACACCATCAGAACTGGAGGACGCTTAACCTTCGCCTTTAAGAGTAGAACGCGATAGCATTCAAAGATTGCTGTCTGCGTTTCAGGATTTTATCTCACATATTCAAAACACAATACGACGATATCACGTGCGTAGGTGGTGGTTAAGTCGTACTTTACAATTTTTCTGTCGGATTTTACTTTGAGAAATTTAATTTTTTTCACTAACGCCTTGCGCCACATGGAGGGCGTGTGTGGTGGGTGTGGTTCGGTATGATGTGGTTCAGCATGCATATTTCCGCCAGATGCCGATGCTTAACGCCGAAGTCAACATTAACGCTGACACCAACGCCTGATTTTCGGCGACACGGGGCCCTTAACGCTATCACGTTATAATTTCTCCTGCATGCTTCTATAAGTGAATCTACAGAGCAGCAATTCCTTTCTAGTTTCTTAGTTGCAGCCCGCCCTACGGCGTTATAAATAGTACCAAACCTCTACTTTGATACTTTTTTTTGTAAAGTGAATCATTAAGAGATGTTTTTCATTTCATTAAATGATGACTAAGATATTTGAAGCACTACATGCGTAAGTTCGCTTTTTTTTTCCTGTGTGCTATGTAAAGAATGAAATTCGATGTTCTTTGGGGTCCGGAATGCTATACCGTAAAGATATTCTTGACGTTAATAAATATCAAGTCGCAAAATGATAATTCTAAGTGTGCGACACTGGCTTCGCGGAACTGTGTCGTATAGACACAGTTCCGCGAAGCCGTTCTCGCGCACTTAGAATTATCATTTTGCGACTTGATATTCATTGACGTCAAGAATATCTTTACGGTATAGCATTCCGGACTCCAAAGGACATCTAATTTCATTCTTTAGACTACAAAAAATATCAAAGTAGAGGTTTGGTGACAGACGAGTGATAGCACGCAAATGTGGAAACGATTGTACGCGTTTCTTCAAATACATATACCAGTTCTGATTTTTAATACTCCTAAGTTTCCAGTATTTCCTGACTTGTTGACAAACTGCATTGCGCACTACACAGACATTTGATGACGATAGTACTACTATGCCAGCTCTCCAAAAATGACTACATAGGTATCTACATGTTTCAATGTAATAATGTAGACCTAGAGAAATAGGAACGTTAAAATATGCTTAAGAACTTTGTCAAAAGACGAGAGGGGGGTACTGCACTGAAATTGTAGGCTGTTAGATATAACACACTAGACACTAATATCTTCAGTGAAATGCTTTCTTGAGCATTTACTCACCTGGGAGGATTTATTACAACTCTATTCAGTTTAAGCAATCGTAATGCTTTATAAAACATGTTATATGCAAGCGTGACAGACTGATGATTTTTCCAAGTTGCGAGATGCACATAGGAGAACAATGAGCCCACTGCTGTGCGTGATTTTTTGATGCGTGTCTCCGGACCAGCTTAACCAGACCAAATTCAAAGCCCGGATATCTAACTCTCACTACCACACAATTACCACTGTTGTACGCCCAGCCTCAAAATGTGTCATACTTTCATTTTGTACAGGCCTGCGCTTCTCTCACGTGCTTCGCCATAACACACAAATCACTTAACCTGCTTTCGAACGAGGTAGCAAACATATTGTTGCTTACATTGATCGGTTCTCATGGAATTGTCTGCAGAGCTTCCCTGATAAGGTAAAGCATTCAATAGGTGCATGTTTCTCCAGTGTTAATCAAGCGTATGATGACAAGCCACACACGTATTTTTGCATTCGTTATCAGATTGCAAAGCGGGTGTGCGTTTTGCGGCCCTGACTCACTGTCGCTTATTGTCATGTAGTAGTGATGGTCAATAAAACAGTGGCAAGACTGTGAATGTCGAAACTAACTTTTTATTGGACGAACTCGTGACCACAAAACAAGTGACACTCGTAGCACAACGATAGCGGCGAACACAGTCGGCGATCGTCGAATCTGATGTGCGGGTGAAGCGCGTCGGCTTTCATACATGAGCCATCGATAATTCCAGAGTAATCCCTGGCGCCTGCGTGTCTTCCAGAAAGTACTGGACAATTCCGGTCGTTCATACATTCAGATTCCATAAGTGTCGGCGACAATAGACAACAGATCGAAGCATAGATTACATTCGAGAAACCTCCAATACGCGTGTACTGGGCGGAGCGATAACACTTACCATTTGTTAGCCAGTGAAAAGCGGTCACCGGTGAAGGATGAAGTACACGGTCAATAGCCCCCTCTCAATAAGCATCGTGCCGATGCAGCAAACAAACAGAACGGAGAAAAACAAAAATATCTGTAGTAAGGAAACAACCAAACAACAACGTTCGTTAGCTTAAGACTCACCACGTGGACCCCTTCACGTAGAGCGCGGCACCGCTGTGATTGCGAAATGCCGTCTTGCACGACCTCATAGTCAAAGTGCGCCAACACGTCGGATGATCTTCTAGGATCAGAAATAGCGTCGCAAAACTTTCTCGCTGAGTCCTCGTCGGGGTATTGGGGGTAGAAACCTAGACACGGTCGACAGGGTGGTACTCCACGTAGCGTCGTCGAAGATGGTAGAGCCTGCTGTCGGTCCTCGGATGGTTCTTGATGCACAGGTGGGCAAGCTGTCGGGCTTCTTCGGCGTGATGGAAATAGGCGGCGACGTCGAGATTCTCTTCATCGGTAACGTGCGGCAGCATGGCGTCTAGAGTCGTCGTCGGTTTCCTTCCGTAAACACGTTTAAACAGTGTGATCTGTGTTTATTGCACTGCCGTGCTCTACGCAAGCGTTACACACGGAAGGACGGCATCCTACATCTTGTGTTCGACGTAGATCGCTAACAAGGCGGTGAGCTCCTTTTTTAGACGTTCCGTTAGGCCATTCATTTGCGGGTGGTAGACGATGGTTCTGTGGCGACTTGTTTGGTTATACTGCAGTATGGCTCGAGTAAGCTCAGCTGTGAAAGCCATTATTTTGTAAGAAATGGGGACTTCTGGCGCACGATGTAGTATCAGGATGTTCTCTACGAACAATTTAGCTACTTACACTGCACTACCTTCGGGCAGGGCTTTCGCTTCGGCGTAGGGGGTAAGGTAGTCGGTGGCCACGACGATTCCACTTGTTTCCAGATGTTGACATCGAAAAGGGTCCCCAAAAAATCTATCCCGATCTGCTGAAAAGGTTGCCAGGGAGGCTCGATCAGCTGTAGTTAAACTCGCTGGCCTTGTCGGTGGTGTATTGCGTCGCTGGCAGTCACAGCATGTCTTCACGTAGCGGTCGACATCGGCGGTTAAGCGCGGCCAATAGTACTTCGCTTGAATTCTTGCAAGCGTACGGGAAAACCCAAGGTGCCCGGCTGTCTGATCGTCGTGCAGGGCGTGCAAGACTTCTGACCGGACTGCTGCTGCTACAACGGGAAGATAGTTTGCGCGGACTGCGGAGCATTTCTTTTTTACGAAGACATCGTAGCGCGAGCAAAACGAAGACAGTCCCCGCCGAAACATCCGGGGTACAAGTAATCCACAAACATTCGTAACTCCTTGTCTGCTCGTTGATGTTCGGCGTAGTTGTCTGCAGTTATTGTTCCTAGGATGGTGTCGTCGTCAAGTTCGCCTAGCGGTGGCGGGGGAAAAGGTGTGCGCGACAGGCAGTCGGCGTCAGAACGCACCCTGCCGGACTTGTACACCACGGTGATGTCGAATTGCTGGATTCCGAGACTCCATCGTGCTGAGACTCCATCGACCTGAAGGATCCTTAAAGTTTGCCAGCCAACACAAGGTTTGCTAGTAGCTTACCATTTTGAAGTGCCTGCCGTATATATAAGGCCAAAACTTCGCCGTAGCCCAAACGATCGCAATGCACTCTTTCTCCATTGTAGAATAATTCGCTTCCGCTTCCGACAGTGACCGACTACCGTAAGCTAATACGGTTTCAACTCCGTCCTTCCTTTGAACTAGCACGACACCGATGCCTATGCTACTTCTATCGCCGTGGATTTCTATCGCCGTGCGACTTCTATCGCCGCCTATGCTACTTCTATCGCCGCACGACACCGTTTTCGACATGGAGCGTTCACCAATGCTTCTGTTACAGGTGCACCTTCTTCTGCTGGCTTTGCCTTTGTCTACCGCATCATGTGCTACTCAGGAAGCAGTCAGCATTCCAGGAACTAATCGCTCCGTGAAATGCCCGCCATCGCCAAAACTGGGATTCATTCCTGCCCGCTGCTGGCAACCAGGAATATCAAGACGACATGCTGCCGCCACTATCAGCACAGGATACGCAGCTTATAAGCGATCATTCGGCGCCGCCCCGCTGGGGCACGACACCGTTTTCGACATGGAGCGTTCACCAATGCTTCTGTTACAGGTGCACCTTCTTCTGCTGGCTTTGCCTTTGTCTACCGCATCATGTGCTACTCAGGAAGCAGTCAGCATTCCAGGAACTAATCGCTCCGTGAAATGCCCGCCATCGCCAAAACTGGGATTCATTCCTGCCTGCTGCTGGCAACCAGGAATATCAAGACGACATGCTGCCGCCACTATCAGCACGGGATACGCAGCTTATAAGCGATCATTCGGCGCCGCCCCGCTGGGGCACGACACCGTTTTCGACATGGAGCGTTCACCAATGCTTCTGTTACAGGTGCACCTTCTTCTGCTGGCTTTGCCTTTGTCTACCGCATCATGTGCTACTCAGGAAACAGTCAGCATTCCAGGAACTAATCGCTCCGTGAAATGCCCGCCATCGCCAAAACTGGGATTCATTCCTGCCTGCTGCTGGCAACCAGGAATATCAAGACGACATGCTGCCGCCACTATCAGCACAGGATACGCAGCTTATAAGCGATCATTCGGCGCCGCCCCGCTGGGGCACGACACCGTTTTCGACATGGAGCGTTCACCAATGCTTCTGTTACAGGTGCACCTTCTTCTGCTGGCTTTGTCTTTGTCTACCGCATCATGTGCTACTCAGGAAGCAGTCAGCATTCCAGGAACTAATCGCTCCGTGAAATGCCCGCCATCGCCAAAACTGGGATTCATTCCTGCCTGCTGCTGGCAACCAGGAATATCAAGACGACATGCTGCCGCCACTATCAGCACGGGATACGCAGCTTATAAGCGATCATTCGGCGCCGCCCCGCTGGGGCACGACACCGTTTTCGACATGGAGCGTTCACCAATGCTTCTGTTACAGGTGCACCTTCTTCTGCTGGCTTTGCCTTTGTCTACCGCATCATGTGCTACTCAGGAAGCAGTCAGCATTCCAGGAACTAATCGCTCCGTGAAATGCCCGCCATCGCCAAAACTGGGATTCATTCCTGCCTGCTGCTGGCAACCAGGAATATCAAGACGACATGCTGCCGCCACTATCAGCACAGGATACGCAGCTTATAAGCGATCATTCGGCGCCGCCCCGCTGGGGCACGACACCGTTTTCGACATGGAGCGTTCACCAATGCTTCTGTTACAGGTGCACCTTCTTCTGCTGGCTTTGCCTTTGTCTACCGCATCATGTGCTACTCAGGAAACAGTCAGCATTCCAGGAACTAATCGCTCCGTGAAATGCCCGCCATCGCCAAAACTGGGATTCATTCCTGCCTGCTGCTGGCAACCAGGAATATCAAGACGACATGCTGCCGCCACTATCAGCACAGGATACGCAGCTTATAAGCGATCATTCGGCGCCGCCCCGCTGGGGCACGACACCGTTTTCGACATGGAGCGTTCACCAATGCTTCTGTTACAGGTGCACCTTCTTCTGCTGGCTTTGTCTTTGTCTACCGCATCATGTGCTACTCAGGAAGCAGTCAGCATTCCAGGAACTAATCGCTCCGTGAAATGCCCGCCATCGCCAAAACTGGGATTCATTCCTGCCTGCTGCTGGCAACCAGGAATATCAAGACGACATGCTGCCGCCACTATCAGCACAGGATACGCAGCTTATAAGCGATCATTCGGCGCCGCCCCGCTGGGGCACGACACCGTTTTCGACATGGAGCGTTCACCAATGCTTCTGTTACAGGTTAGTTACCTGAATCGTTGTTCTTGCCTGAAGAGCAGCAATCGCTGTCTCTTTGTGGTGTCGTGCCCCAGTGAGCTGCCACTTGCTATCAAACGCTGTAAGAACTTGTTGTGCTTGTTCATATGTCGCGTACGCTTACTTCTTTCTGGAGATGTTGAATCAAATCCTGGTCCCGGTGATCTAGATACCATTTTGGAATCGTTGCGACGTATCTAAAGTGGTCAGGATGAAATTCGAAGTGACTTGCGAGCCCTTAAAAGTTGGCAGACATCTGTCGACGATCAACTGAAGCAGTTGTCCGTTAGGCTTCAGACTGTTGAGGGCGATCTCGTATCGATTAAAAGTTCTGGCAATAGCTCCTCCCCTGAGTCTCCTGAAAAATCCGGTGATATCTCGAGGCAGCTTAAATCAATAGAGATGCGTTGTGAGGATGCCGAAAATAGACTTCGGCGATGTAATTTACTCTTCTTTGGCATCTCTGATGATCGAAACGAATCATGGTCATCATCGGAATCAAAGGTTATCAACTTGTGCAGTGAGCACCTTGGCATCGCCATCGAACCCACCCAAATAGAACGCGCACACCGCCTTGGCCAGTTCAACAGAGAGAAAAACAGGCCAATAATTGCTAAATTTACATTTTTTAAAGATAAACAAAGCATAATAGAAAATGGCTACAAATTCAAAGGCACGGATTTCGCCGTTCGCGAAGACTTTTCCCTTCAAACGCGCATCGCCCGACGCAAGCTCATTGCCTTCGCAAAAACCAGGGGCGTGCCGTTGAAGTTAACCCTCGACAAACTGCGAGTAGATAACACTACTTACAGATATGACTCCCCGTCCGATTCTGTGGTACCACTTTCGCGATAGCTAGAACCTAACCCGATAACATGCGCATCTGACAACCCCTCTGCTGCGCAACATACACACGTTGACCCATCGTACCTAGCTTTATCATTTACTAACATTCGTAGTATAATTTCTAAACGCACCGAAATCGTATCGTACTTAGAAAACAGTAACTGTGACATCTTGGCACTAACGGAAACTTGGCTCTGTGGTGACATGAATGACAGCGAAGTTTTTCCTGATACGGAGGACTATGTCATTTATCGCCGAGACAGACATAATCGAAGGGGAGGTGGGGTCTTGTTGGCAATAAAGAAACACCTCACTTCGTTTATAGTACCGATCCCCTCCGCTATTGAGATAGTGTGGATTTGTATAACATCGACACTATCAAAGTCACTTTACGGAGTGTGTTACAGGCCTCCTGACAGCACTGATAACTTTGTTTCTAACTTGCGTGAGAATCTTACTGCTGTTCGTTCTAAATTCCCTAAAGCTGATATATTCATTCTTGGCGATTTTAATTTCCCGGATATAGATTGGCCTAACTTGAGAGGCAATTCGCGTGCATGTAATGACTTTGTACAGCTCGTCCTTGATTTTTCCTTTGAGCAACTAGTTCTCCAACCAACGCGCATTACTAACGTCTTAGACCTTGTTCTCACAACAGCCCCTGAAAGAGTTAGCGCCATTTCAATCACTGATGGGTTCAGTGACCACTCGTTATTAGAATTTACAGTTTGCACACCCTCATGTACGCGTAATCTAACAACAAAACGAATATTTGACTACAAAAGAGCAGACTATAATGCGATTAACCGTGATTTAGAAAGCTTCTCACCTAGATTTCTCGCAACATTTTTTCAACGATCAGTCAACAAAAATTGGTGCCTTTTTAGAGAACAACTACTAGGTCTAGCAAATAAATACATACCCCAGATCTCATTTCGCACCAACTGCTCCAAACCATGGTTTAATAAAACTTTGAATGCGTTAAAAAACAAAAAGAAACGTTTATACAGGGCAGCCAAAAGTGTCAACACGCTAGAATCGTGGAATAAACATAAAGCCTGCGAAAAAGCCTACTGCAGTTCACTTCGTCATGCAAAGCATAAATTCTTTTCCGATGACCTCCAATCACTCATAAAAAATAATCCTAAGAAGTTCTGGAAAACCATATCTCCTTCAAACAGCACTGACTCTCCCGCACTGGTGGATAGCACTGGTCTTCCCATACCGCGAGAGCACTGCGCATCTGTTCTTAACAACTACTTCATTTCCACGTTCACAAAGGAAGACCATTCCAATATGCCGAAGATGGCAGACTTAGATTACCAATATATGACTCCTATTACCGTAACAGCCACTGGAATCGCTACTTTGATTAACAATCTCAAATTATCGACTAGTTCCGGATTTGATGGCATTAACACGAAAATCCTAAAGCATACAGTAGTCCCTTCCAGTACAATCCTTAGTCATATATTTCAGCAGTCACTGTCAACAGGGGAGCTGCCGAATGATTGGAAAGTGGGCAAAATCATACCCATCTTCAAGTCAGGTGACAAGAGCGACGCGAATAATTACCGTCCCATATCCCTAACAAGCGTTCCCTGCAAGCTACTCGAACACATCATATTTACTAATGTCGTTCACCACTTAGAATGTAATAACTTCTTTTTTAAACATCAGCATGGGTTCAGAAAAGGCTTTTCATGTGAGACACAACTAATCGAATTTACTACGGATCTTTTTCAAAATATGGATGACAATGCCCAGACTGACTCAATCTTCATAGACTTTTCTAAAGCATTTGATCGCGTTCCTCACTGTCGCCTCATTTCTAAACTCTCATGCTTAAACCTTGACGAGCTAACAATTTCTTGGATAAGAAACTTTTTGTCTTTTCGAAAGCAGTCCACTGTCATTGACCAGTACTCTTCCCCTTTCAGTAACGTAACATCAGGCGTACCTCAGGGAAGTGTCCTAGGACCCTTACTCTTCCTAATTTATATCAATGATTTGCCATCTAACATTACATCCAGTGTTCGACTATTCGCAGATGACTGCGTTATCTACCGTCAAATCCGCTCCCCCGCTGATCATATCGCTCTTCAACATGACCTTCAATGTGTCACTAACTGGTGTTTGGATTGGCAAATGACCCTGAACACTAACAAATGCAATCTAATGACATTTACTCGCAAAAAATCCTACTCTAATTTTAGTTACTCACTTGGCAATAGTATCGTCGCTCGCACATCTTCATACAAGTACCTTGGCATCCTTCTAACACCGAGCCTTTCATGGTCATCCCACATTGAAAAAATAATGGCTAAAGCATCACGCACTCTCGGATATCTAAAACGTAACCTTCGCAGCGCTCCTTCCCTCACCAGAAAGATAGCCTACCAAACATTAGTGCAACCCCAGCTCGAATTCGCAGCTTCTATATGGTCACCTCATCAGGCATATCTAATCCACTTTCTCGAGTCGATTCAAAACCGCGCTGCACGTTTCATTGCCAGAGATTATAGCCCATTTTCGAGCGTAACTAACATCAAGTTGTCGTTGTCACTTTCATCTTTGGAATCACGCAGGAATATAGCGTTGCTTTGTCTTCTGCACAAAATCATGCACAATGTACATCCGCCTACTTTACCGCTCGTCCGTCCCTCTCGCACATCTAGACGTCTGCATAATCATCTCAGTTTCCAACGCATCTTCGGTCACACCAATGCATTCAACTGCTCAGCTTTGCCACGTGCCATTGCGCTGTGGAATGGTCTTCCTGATAACATCGCTGACATTATTGACCCAGTAATCTTCAGACAAAAAATCAGTGCAATATTTGGCTAGTACTTCACTAAAAATCAGTGTCGGTTTTAGTTTTGTTGTTCTTAATTTCATTGTTGTGTATTTATGCAAGCATTTGTGCTAAGATTGTTTGCTTTACTGCATACAGGCTAGCTAACAGCGGTTAGTTCACCTTCCTTTCTTTTTGTTTTTATTTTTATTTTGCGTTCTTTGTTTATTATTTGATTCTCGTTGTGTTCTTATTTATGTAACCGTATAACATGTTCTTGCTCCACAATTGTTATTTGTTATCTGTACCGCCCCCCTCACGCAATACTCCTTCTGGAGCCTGTGAGGTATATGAAATAAATAAATAATAAATAAATAAATGATTTCCGCCTCGACGTCTTCCTCTAAGTATAAAAGCACCAGCGGTGACAGCAGCCGTCGCTTCAGCTCGTAAAATGCGTCATCTTGCCGTACTTCTCACTTAACGTCGACGTCGGTTTTCGTGAGATGAGAGAACGCTTCCATTGCGCTTGTAATACCCGTGCCACACGGGCAAAGTAAAGTGCACTTTGAGCGAGTGCACTTCAGCACGCTCAGTGTCACTTTCGCGGCGCGCTTCTACACGAGAAAGAAAAGTGTTCTTCCAAATTGATGGCCATGGCGACCGGGAGTCAGACGGGAAAGCATATATTTGTTAATATCAAAATGTGTGCACGAAAACAGTTTATTATTTTTAGAAACAACATTTACAATCCACCTTTACAAGCGCCGGCAACGACGGCAACTTGACCAGCAACAGTCAAAACGACTCGATCCGCCGAACAACTGCGCAGTCATCACCCGGCGTGGTCGTGAACAGCCCGAGAGCCAGAGTAGTTGTTTGCTGTTCTTGTTTTTTTTTCCGGTGTGGCACATTTTCTTATCTTGTAACGTTAGCAATTTAAAATGATGTTATTAAAAATTACTCCTGACTCTTCTTTCAATATCACTTTATGTATCTTCTAAGCATTGCTAACGAGGCTAGTTCGCCGAACACATTCGCCGGCGAGTGCGCTCTGCAGTGAGTGTCACTAAGCGTTCCCGTGTGGCGGCCTGCGAATGACACTAGCCGCGAAGTGCACTCGCTCAAAGTGCACTTTACTTTGCCCGTGTGACACGGGTATAATAGGTACACGGGCCAAGTAATCTGTGCACTGGGGTGCTATGCAGGATGCGCCGAGTTTCTCGTTCGCACGAGTTTTACCCAAGTTCGCTCGATGGCAGTCAGTGAAAGGAGACCAAGGAACGTGCACTAACAGCAGGCAAAAAGGAATGTCGAGACAAAGCCGCGTATGACACCATGAGCGCACCCTGCGCGGCAAAGTGCTTCCGCGCTTCAAGCACAGAGGACTGCGCAACAAAACGCGCCAGCGCCGCGTATTGTTATCAACGTATTATCACAATTTAGCAGTACCGTCACTGTCCTGCTGTCTTTCTGCACACTTGCCGTGAGCCGTTTGCCACGCCTTTTTCGGGCCCGTCAAGGTCGTGCCTCCTCTTTCGAGCATTATCTTTCTATCCTCCGTCGAATGCGAACAGGGCACATGTGGTGCATTCTTGCACATACACTTTCCCTCAATCGAATAGTTTGAAATACCAGAAATAAAATTACAAACATTTTTTGTATTTTCTACTGCTGAGCGACACAATTCATCGCTAGTCACCGCTTGCCCAGTGAAGGTGCCTCCGTGCGCATGTACGCGGATTTGAGTGTGTTGTTCACTCAAATGTTCTTGTCGATTACCTCTGCTGCTGAGCTAACAGCGATCTCAGATGGATATCGTAACGACAGTGCAGCAATCGCATTTTGGCGGCTGAGGGCTCTTGTGTGCCGTTAGGAAATTAGACTTCGAACGCAGGAAGGTGCTGCAATTGTTTAGCGTGCGGTGCTTGTGATGAAGAAATGCCATCGCACGGGGTGTGTTTGCGCTGACCGCTGGCCGTGTTTGCGACACTGCGGCTTGGATACATCACTGATGACAGAGCAGCCATCTCAAATTACAGCTGCTATACGTTGTCGTTGGAAAACACTACGCACTGCTCAGGATCGTCGTCCGCCACGGAGCATCGACGCCTTGCAAGCAGCTACAGTGTCGTGCCGATAATTATCTGCTGTGCGCTACGTCGCCGCAATGCAGGATATAAACCTTATTGTGGGGCCATCACAGCCCAAGAAGATACATGCATAGGCCAGCGAAAGTCGACGCTTTCTTTTTTTTTTTGGTAGTGGTGGTCTGCACATCACCGATGACAGTGCGTTATGCGTGTCTTATTTCGCCGGTCAAGATTGTGAATGCCTCTCAGTTCCGCACCATGTCGCTGTTGCCGAGAAATAAGTGGGGCGTGGCCCAATGGTGGGGGGCACGCACAAGAGTTGCATGCATCGCGTGGGGCGTGACCTATGGTTTTGATTGACAGGCGAACTCCTGCCAAACTCGCACATCGCGACCCCCCCCCCCCCCCCCAATTGAACTCGTCAACATGGCGGCGGCAGCCTGTGTCATCGCAGCCAGCGGCAGTGGGAATATGACAGTCTTTACCCGTCCACCTACATGACCGACGTAGAGTTTCAGCGTCATTTTTGCCTTTCGAAAACGTCAGTGCGCTGGCTGTGTGACGAGTTAGGCGAAGGCCCTCGTCTGCGGAGACGGCGTGGCGGGCAAATTATGCTGCCCGAGCACAGAGCGGTGTGACTCGGCTCCGGAGGAAAACTTCGTGCGATCGCTTCGGCTCTCTCCTGTCTCAAGCGCTGCTCGTCCACCACGCCCCAGTCCCAGGACAGGTCCGGCGTCGTCATCGGAGTACTGGGGCATCTGCGAGCACCTGAGATTCAACCTGGACCAAACAACCTGCGCAGGCGAAGTGGTCGCATTATATTGCAAGAGTCAGAATGGACGCTGGGCTGCCTTCCGGTGCAATAGGTGCCGAAATCAGTTTTCGCAGTTACACGGTGGCGCAGCACTGCACGGGCAGACAGGCGAAGGAAGATACTTCGCCAACACGGACCGCCTCGGCCGTCTGAACGACCACCTCTCCAGGCGGCAAATGATTTGGCTCACGTACTGCGCGAGCAAAAGCATAGACATATGGCTGGTGAAGGAGACGACCGGCGACTTGTTTCCTCTATCGGAGCACGTCATCGCCAACTGGAGGAACTACCCCCGTAAGGTCGCGAGGGACGTGCTGCTGGCGTGACCTCCACTCGGTGGCCCCGGGTAGATAGCGCCAATTGGCGAGCGCCTTCTTCGCGGCGTGTAAAAGTACAATCGAGGCCGCCTAATGACGGGTGACAAATTCCGCCGAGCATCCCAAATTACGCCGGTGTTAAAGATGGTGGCCCATGGGTCTTCGCCATGTTCTGCGCGACCAGGGATGCTGTGTAATTCAAAGTCGACCGCCGAAAGGCGGACACGCTAGGCTCCATTATTGCAGCCAATGTTCAACCGGGGACCATTGTCATAATGACGAAATGGCCGCATACAAATGTATCGCAAATTTAGTGGATGCTAACGGGGCTATGCCTCAATCTGCATTGGGAGGCAGTCAACCACAGCGTGAATTTTGTGGACCCTATCACGGGCGGTCAGCGCGCGGCAAACCACTTATGCGGTAGCCGACGCTCACTTCGTCTCACAGCTGGGCTACCTCGATGCGCGCGCGCGCATCGAGGCACTCTACTCGCAGCCTTTCTTTAGCGCGAGCAACGAGCGATCTGTTAAAATTCCAGTGTGAAAGCCAGGCGCACACCAATCTGTGCTCGGAAATGGGAAAGCGAGGACGTAGCGAGCCGCACCAATCCAATCCAGAGGAAAGAGAAGGAGCAACGAGTGATCTGTTGAAAGCCCAGTGAGAAAACCAAGCGCACGCCAATCGGTGCTCGGAAATGCTAGCGCAAGTACGTAGCGAGCCGCTCCAATTGAATCCAGAGGAAAAAAAGGAGGGCTAGCGTCCCCACGTGGTATAACGCGACACGTATTAAACTACAAATTAGTATAATACACATTCAGTGTAGATCTTGTAAACTTTAGAATGCTTATAACCCACGGTAATGTGACTAATTACCGACTGACTAAATGTACTAAATGCATTTATTTTATAACTTGCTTGTGCCTGTAATGCACTCGGTGGAACGACAGACAAGTGAAGGAAGGTACGACCATGCACGACCGTACTATCACGTGAGACCCAGTTTGTCGACCGCCCATATGGCAACGCCCAAGGAATGGTAGCCACCCAGAGTGAATCTAGATAAAGCATTGAAACTTGAGGCGAGCCGACAGACAAACTTTGTCTTGTTTGTCTGACAGACAAACTCGGCGCATCCTGCATAGCACCCCTGCACTTTAGTCGACGTGCCGCGGGAACTTAACGATGCCAGCTGGCTTCTGTGGGTTGGAAAGGACTCCAGACATGATGATGACGCGGCCTAGGGACAGAAGTTCTTCGTAAGAGAAACGACGCTTTTCCTCTTTCAGGGTGAGTCCAGATGACTTGATCGCCTCTAATAGTGTCTGAAGCCTCCTGAGGTGTTCTGTGAAGTTCGTGGCAAAAAATACAACGCCATCGAAGTAAACGAGACAGGTCTCCCACATCAGTCCTGCCAAGACTGTGTCCATGACGCGCTGGAACTTTGCATGCGCAGATCAAAGTGCGAATGGCATCACTTTGAAGTCGAAGAGGACATCTGGCGTGATAAACGTGGTCTTCTATCGATCCCTTCCGTCGACTTTATTTGGCTACCACTAGTCTTGAGATCCATCGACGAAAAATACTCTGCATTCCAGAGTCGGTCAAACGCGTCGTCTCTCCGTGGGAGGGAGTATACGTCCTTCGCTATTTTGTTCAAGCAGCCATAATCGACCCACAGTTCCATCCTTCCTCTTCACTAAGACCACAGGAGGTGCGCATGGGCTTTTCGACGGCTTACTCATGTTGTCGTGCAGCATTTCGTTGACTTCTTCCTGATAGCTTCTTATTCTCGCGGCGACACTCAGTAAGGGCTCTCGCAGAGTGGTCTAGAGGTTTCTTAGGTTATTATGCGATGCTTCGCAACTGCTGTTTGCCGAATCTTCAATAACGTCGAAAAGCAGTCCTTGAATCGTCGGAGAAGACTTTCGAGCTGTTGTTGCTTACTCATGGGGAGGCTCTGATTTATTTCTAAGGCTGGTTCGGTAACTATAGTCGTCGAGGTAGATGAGGCAGAATCAGAGGACAAATGCATTGCTAGTTTCTACAATTTCCTCGAGGTATGCGATCGTCGTGTCCTAGTTAACGTGCTTAAACTCCTGGCTGACGTTGACCAGCATTACCTTCGCTTTTCCTCCACATAGTCAGGCCGGCTATAGTGACCGCTATATATATATATATATATATATATATATATATGTATATATAGTGTAAAGACGAAGTGAACTTGGCCGCGAGCGCTCGCAAGGCGGGCGCTGGAGCGCTAGAAGAAAAAGACGACGAGGGAGAATAGAACAGCCGGCCCAGTGAACGGGTGCTGTGTCTCTGTGTCTCCCTTATTGCATTACAATATATATATATATATATAGCCGTCACTTCTTAATTTGTACAGGTGGCTTGGGTTATCCTTGTGTGTGTGCCCTCTCTTGGGTATCTTATATTGGGTTATAGCAGCAATGCACGGCTGGCGCCTGCTGCCTTACACGTTAAGTGCTGCAGCGATCCCTAGTTGGGCTCCGTGGAGGGTGGCCGCCATTGCCGCCGAAATATACCAAAAAATTATGGGAACTCCGGCATTTCCCCGTTTACTTGATCGTCACTGACACAAGAGGGGACGCACCGATGAAATACTAAACCTCTTCAAACCAAAAGAAATCTTTCCCAGATTCCATGTTGTGCACAGCAAAAAAAAAAAAAAAAAAAAAAACTGAAAAACCAGTTAGAACCGTATCATCTTTTCTAGTCGCAAAAGGCTTGACGGACGTCCTTGGCCCAGGTTATAAGGTCATGAAAATGGCGAGCGGGGACCTCCTGCTTGAGATTCGTGATAAAGCACAGCACATTGATTTAAAGAAGCTTGTGGCATTTGGAGATATTCCTATTACCGTTTCACCTCATCGGTCTATGAACACGGCACGCGGAGTAGAGTCTGACGCAGATCTCATCGACTTCTCCGAAAGCGAACTATTGGAAGGCTGGAAAGAACAAAATGTAACAAACGTACAGCGCATCGTTATCAAAAGAGACAATAAAGAAATTCCCACAAGACACCTCGTCATGACCTTTGTAACTTGCGATCTGCCACAAACCATAGAAAGCGGACACACAAAGATAGCTGTAAGACCTTACATACCTGATCCAAGAAGATGCCTTCAATGTCAAAGATTTGACCGCGGCTCGCAGAGCTGCCATGGTAGACCCACATGTGCGAAATGTGGAGCGCAAGGTCATGCCTCAGACAACTGTGAAGCGACACCTCACTGTGTAAACTGTGATGGTGAGCATCCAGCTTACTCCCGATCTTGTCCACACTGGAAAAAAAAATGTCGGAGTTTCGCCCGAAAGGCGAAACATCGATTGCGATAGCAAATTAGTAGACAGCTATTCGGAATAGGGAAAGTGGTTTTATCGGCTGCATAAACTTGTACACATTCGCTTCCTAACTGAATTAACAATGGTGGTGTCAGCGCGCACAAGCAAACATGAATAGATCACACTGAATGACCGCAGACAACGACTGTCAAAACGCCGGCACCAAGCGCAGGTTCGCGCGGTCTATCGCTGCAACGGAAACTGAGCGGCGTATGCACAGCGCATACAAAGGTCAGAGCCGTGTGGAGATAACAGACGGTGCGGGCGACCAGCACCGCCGGGCAAAGTGCAGAGGAGAAGTTGTTGGCAGAGGAGTAGCTGCCCCCCCCCCCCTCCCTCCCGTGCATGCTTGCTCGCGTTCATGCTTTCACGTGGGAGATTGAGTGGAAAGATACGCCTTTGGTGCCTTAGCACAGCGCCGCCCCGCCTCCCTCCCTCCCATACCCCCACGGACTTTCGTGCGACTGTCGCGTTTGCTTTCCGCCGTGCGTTCGCTCTCCGTGATAGCGCGCGTCCCCCGCGCGCTTTCGCTCGCACATACGGCGCGCGGCGACGATTTTATCGCCCTTGAAATCTATACGGAACCTCACGGCGACGGCGATGGTGACGCCGACGGCAGAGAGAGAGAGAGAGGTTTATTTGAAGAAAGGCAGAGAGGTCGGCTTGAGCGTTAGTTTGCTCTGGCCTGCTACTCTACACTGGGGAAGGGGGGAGGGGATAAACAGAGCGATGAATGATGATGATAAGATTAGGAGGTGCGTATGTACATGTCCATCCCGTTGAGGTCATACTATAGCCGTGCATGGAGTCCAGTGGCCGACGGCAGAAATCCGGTTGAAGTGTTCATATAATTGCTATCGCAATAAAAGAAAAATAAATTATCCGTGAGAATATATTTTTCAAGGAAGCACGTAGAATGTCCTATCCGTAAGAAAAGTCCGTGAGAATATCTCCTTCAAGGAAGCACGTGAAAGGTCCTAGCCATTCCACAGCACAACGTATGCCGATGCGACGCGTCAGGGGGCAACCTCGCACCGGCCTCCGCCACCTGCCCGGCCCGCGCATAGCGAGCCGTTGGCTGTGGCGCCCTCCGCCCCCGTGGTGGCTGCAGTCAAGTCTGATCCACCCACCCAGACAGAGAGACCGGTTACCCCAGGGAGGTCGGGTCGACCACGCCCCACCAGGCGAGGTCTGAAAAACGAACTAGCAGCCCGCACGTACGGGCATCCAAGGCCTCCCAGAAGGCAATGGACACAAGACCGGCACCAATGGTGCCCAAAAACAGGCGTGGCTCTCTCGAGCACGCTAAAACGAACAAAAACCCATATCGGGGCTAAACGACGGTCCTGTTACTTTAGACACAACACACCTGAACACAGAAGACTCCTCTCTTCAACAAGATCGCGGTTCAAATTATTCATTGGAATGTCCGTGGCATTCTAAACAACTTAGACGACATCAAGGAAATAATACAATAATATAATCCTAGGCTGTTCTGTGTTCAGGAAAGACACTTAAAAACGTCAAATACAAATTTTCTAACACACTATACATTATTCCGCAAAGATCGCGATGATGGCCACACCGCCTCTGGCGGCGTGGTCAATACAGCTCAGAGGTCAGTTGCTTGCCAACACCTCCACCTTCAAACAAATCTAGAGGCAGTAGCAGTTAGGGCAATACTGTTTGACAGGTTGGTGACAGTCTGTTCATTGTACGTACCACCTGAACATCGTTTGCAAATTAGAGAACATGAAGCACTTGTGAATCAGCTCCCTGAACCATTTATTTTAACAGGTGATCTGAACGCCCATAATATTCTGTGGGGCGACTCGCGCTGCGATGCAAGAGGGCGTACTGTAGAAGACTTCCTTGTATGTTCTGGTGCGGTTCTGCTGAATAAAAAAGAACCCACCTACTATAGCGCCACACATATCTCATACTCATCAATATACCTAACCATAGCCTCTCCAACTCTAATGACATACCTTGACTGGAAGGTCATAAAAAACCCTAACGGAAGTGACCACTTGCCCATTGTTTTAAAGCTAACAAAACAAGCTGGCTCCCCTCCACAGGTTCCCCGATGGAAAACCGACTCATCGCACTGGGAACTGTTTCAAAAGATTACCTACTTGCAGTGGGATGATTTGGTTTCTTTAATACAGATGATGCTGTGGCATATTTGACGGGTTTTATAATTGACGCCGCTGAAAAATGCATAAAACAAACTAACGGTTTTGCTAAAAAGCGTCGTATACCTTGGTGGAACGACGAATGTAAAGAGGCAAGGAAAAAAAAGAAAATAAAGCTTTAGGCCTTCTCCGGAACTCTCCAACTGCGGAGACTCTCATTAATTTCAAGCAGGCAAAATCACAGGGCAGGAGAATACGTCGACGTGCTAAGCGGGGTAGCTAGGAAAGATACATATGTATCTCGGCCTTTTGGCTAAGATCAAAGTGTTGTGGCTGCAGCTGGCTTGCCCGGCCTTTCACTAGACAGTTGTAGCAGAACGCCGCTTACGCTCCGCTCCCCTCAGATTTCAAGTTCTGAGATACTGCAGAGAACTGCGTAGATTTCGCATTTGATAAGCGTTTTGCCGACACGTCCCACGACGCGCTATCAACTCGGCTGCAAAACGATGCAGAGGCCAAGTAGACACGCTGTCACGCTCCACTCAGTCGGCTTTGTAGCGGAGCGAGGGATGCGGTCTTCGTGCCGCTGCCGCTATGAGCGTTGTGCGCAAGCGCAAGAGCGTTCCGGCTAAGCGGTTGTGTGGCATTTGCTATAAAGTCCCTATATAGAGGACTTAATTTTCTAGCATATGCCGGTCTGAGCGGAGCGGATGGCAAGCGCTCAGCTAAAACACTCTATTACCTTTATCTTCCGTAGAAGCACCTAGTCACCTTATCCGTTGCGTAGTTCTATTTGCGCCCAAGCCCAGTGCTCGACCGCTGGCGCCGCCATGCGCCGCTCACGCGTACCATGTTTCTCAGGTGGTTTGTTTCGCCGAGGGCGCTCAAACGCAATGGGCGCGTTAAGCTAAGGCGCTCGAGCGCGCTCTAGCCAGCAGAGCGCGCTCTTTTAAACTTAACGGCTAAAAAGCGACTTCCGGTGCGTGATTACGGAGCGCGCTCTACGCGCTCCATCCTGGAGACGGTGCGCGACAGCGCGCGCCTGCTACGACTTCCGGAAAAGTGACGTATTTCCGACTCTTTCCACTTATGCAAGTCCGTGCTCCTTGCCCACTAGTTCCTGCCGCCGCTGTGCAGCCGGGCGTCTGCTCTAAGACATGATCGGGAACTTCGCGTGTTGGCGCGGTTTGAGCTTATCACCGAACCGAAAATGACGGCCCGATCATTACTTGCCAGACGCTCAGGTACGTAACCAAACAGTCGTAGTTTGGCGCCTTCTGGTCGCTACGTTCATGTGTATGACTTCTTCAAGTCTTCGTGGTATCATGGAAGATGTTGGGGCACTGCTCTTTGAATTGTGTGTCCGTGTATCTGGGCGCAAGGTTGATCACATAATCCTGGATGCCTCGGATCATAAGGCTTTCTGTCCTCTTGCGATCGGCAATGAGTCATCAGTCAGCATACCGCGGAGGAGAAATAAATCCTCTGATAGAGTACCTCTGAGAACAGCACGAACAGCTTGCATCGCATACATAAGCCGCTGCTGCTGCGTCCGTCGCCGCGCGTCAAGTTCTTCTAGCTCTTTATCGTCTATCAAAAACTGCAGGAGGGTGTTTATCGGTGGCACCATCTTCAAAAAGCGCGCGCAATGCGATAGCGGTCGCGGCAGCAACATAACATTCGCCAGACGGCGCGTTCGTGCACCCGAAAGTAAAGTCCCTATATAAGAAAAGTACCGCCATCTACTCTTTCCTCCGCCGCTTCCTCTCCTAAAGCGCTTGCTTTTTTCTTTACTTTTTGCTTGCGAAAGGCAAGTGGACGGTGGCGCACCTAGAAAGTCCACGTTGAAGCTTTCAGGCCGGGCGCGCGCCGCCGCCGCCGCTGGCGACTGCGGCGGCGCAGAGCACATTCAACATGGCTCTGAGGCGGAAAAAAAGAAAATATAAAGAATTGAAAAGCGTGCGCTATCATCGTCCAATCGGAGATACAGGAGAGAGAGAAGCGGCGTTTATCAAAGGATGGCGGTACTTTTCTTATATAGGGACTTTACCCGAAAGCAGTCGGCGAAAATCGCCGTTAAGTTAAGCTCCGAAGGCGTCGCACACGAGCGCACTCGAGCGTGCTCCTTTGGAGTTCGGAGCGCGCTAACTTAACGCGCCCAACCATATGGTTCGCACAAATCCATGCTTGGATCGTGGCTATATGGCCTAGTGGTTGCGACGACATAGCGGGATCGAATCCCAGCCACGGCGGCCGCATTTCGATGGAGGCGAAATGCAAAAACGCCCGTGTGCTTGCGTTGTAGTGCACGTTAAAGAACCCCAGGTGGTCAAAATTAACCCGGAGCCCTCCACTACGGCGTGCCTCATAATCATAACTGGTTTTGGCACGTAAAAACCCAGAAAGAAGAAGAAAAAGACGCTCGCTTTGGGACCAGGCGTACGCGGGATTGAATCCCGCCTTGGCTAGAAATGTTTTTTTTTCTTGGTATCACGCTTTTATTTTTTATTTCCTTTCTGCTTGGCGTTGCGGTCGGTTGAACGTCGTTGCGGTCGGTTGAAGTAAAGAAAAAAACAAGCGCTTTAGGAGAGGAGACGGCGGAGGAAAGAGTAGATGGCGGTACTTTTCTTTATAGGGACTTTAAGGTACAGGGCTCCCTCCCTGATAGTGAGATTATATTTGGATCCTCAAAACAGTGATGCGTTTATTTAGGAATACTATCGATCCCTTAGCAGCAGCCACAGTCGTGCCTAGTCACCAGCAGCCCAGCGTGTTCTCCGTTCGAACGGCGGCGGCTAGAAATTAGGTACGCGCGAGCGGCGCATGGCGGCGCCAGCGGTCGAGCACTGGGCTAGGGCGCAAATAGAAACACGCTGCCCGGTTACAGCAGTGTCATTTTCTAGGTACCCTCCCTCTGTACCGACCCGGACCCTTTTTTTCACTGCCTCCGGGATCAGCCCACTTCGCTGGGAAGCTCTTTTCGGCCGCTGCTGCCACCTGGTGTCTCCTGCGGCTGCCTGGCGCTAATGCACGACCTCGCCCGGCTCTTTTTCCTGCTGCTGCCGGGCCGTGCCTCCTTGTCCTGCCGCTACCTGGCGCAGCGTGCTGC
The DNA here is from genome assembly GCF_013339745.2 of Dermacentor silvarum. Classification (NCBI taxonomy): domain Eukaryota; kingdom Metazoa; phylum Arthropoda; class Arachnida; order Ixodida; family Ixodidae; genus Dermacentor; species Dermacentor silvarum. The sequence continues at coordinate 149,699,089 of NC_051160.1, forward strand.
CTCGAGCTTCCTGCCCTCCTTAGTGCAGCCTTGAGGCCCTGTCTGCCCCTGTCCCGACGCCCCAAAGTGGTGCTGTCCTCGAGGTTCCTGCTGCCCCTGCTGCCTCTCTGTCCCTGGTGCTGTACCGTGGTACAGTTGGCTGGCTCCCGCCCTCGCCGTCGTCCGTGATGGGCCCTGCCTGTACGCTATCGCTTCGGCGGTGGCCCATTAGCCCGACAGGACCGTGGCTCCTCTAAGGAAAGCCGAGGTCTGAGGGCACCCCATCTGATGGACCAAAGCGAGGACGACGGCGACCCTGACTCTACTCCTGAGCAGGGACGCCAGCCAACACGTGAGGGCGACACCCTCCCGGTACACTTCCCTGTATCACACACGTTCCAGTGCTGTGAGAGAAGCTGCCGAGCTGCCCACGCAGCAGCACAATGGACCTCGCGGTGGCAATCTCTACAAAGACGCCTTGAACAACAGCACCACTGCAGAATCCGGCGCACCGTCAACCAATGCACCGTCTGCGGCTCGAAATTTGGGTTGAGGCCAAGCTCCCATGCATGCCTGGCCGCCGCCAGCATTTCCGCACCTCCTGTCAGCCAGCCACATCAGTGTGGGCAATGCTCAATGTCCTTCCCCAGAAGGACGGGCATGAGTAACATTGAGCTGTGGCACAGGATTTTCACACGATTTTCCGTAATTGACCAAAAGCGAAGTAAAACAAATGCTGACACGTCGATGAAATGAAACATAGCTATCATAAAGATACAGTGTGCAATCAGCGTAAGAATGGGCTCAGACAGCGACGCATGCGACCGGCCCGAGGCAGGCACCATTTCGTGCGCCCATGCGTCCTACACCACTCTCAAGTGAGTATCTAGCCTGCCCACCGTCTGCCTCGTAGGAAGGATGGAACCCTGACAATTTACCATACGAGGATGTATTCTCAATTTGGACATGTGTGTTGCGACCCAATCGCCTCTGCAAAAGCGATTATCTTCTTCCGAAGTGGTTTAGACTAATTCAACCATTAGCTCTGAGCTCGAGCGAAGCTGAATAGTGTGGAGTAATAATTGTACCAAAATACTTCGCCTAGTTAATAAGAAACTTTATTAATGCAACTACCCAAAAGAATTCTGAGCCTTTTTTTACCAATATTGGCACCTACACGGTAAAAAGCATGAGTTGTAGAAAAATATTTCTGGCACAATCGCTAGCTTAGAAACATGTTTATTCGCTGTCCAGTCTACGCAAACACAAGAATACTAACAATATGCGCTGTGAAATCTGTACAAATTTAAATTAACAGCTAAGGTGACTAACAACGCGCTAGCTATGGCGGGAAAAAAAGAAAATTCGTCTTCATTACACCCTGTGAAAGTGTATCTACAGGGAAGCTGTTGCCGACGTTACACAAGCGATTTACACCCATGTGCAAAAGTATACGTACCAGGGATTGCGCAAAACACCAATTTTTTCAACTGCCTGCGAATGCAACTAGAAATTGAGGACTGGAGGCCAAACTTGGCATTGAGAACTTTCCAATATACTCGTAAATTCCGGTTTATGCATGTTAATTACGCAGAAATTCAGTTTTCTTGCGGGGACCCTGTGGTCCGTATGCTTTTGCTGTCGAGTGTACATCACGTGCGCACGCACGTGTGTGGAAATGTAGCAAGCAACCTCATTCTTCCAGGGCCTCCACCAAGAGCCAGTGTTTTATTTAACTAACTGAATGTTTAAAAGTAAGTTGCGCCAGAAAATGCGTGAAGTACGAGTTTAACACAAGCTGCAGACATTATAGCTTCGTATTGTTGTTCGAATATATGAGAAAACATAAATGTGTTACTCAGAAACTGAAAGACGAAGCCCTTTTCCAGTTGCCGTTTGAGGTCTGTCTGAGTGCCTGCGGTCGCTAGGTGGCAGTACCGTTTTTTAGAAAGTGTTGACCATAATATTGATTACGGTTGTCTGCGGCAGCTGCAATGGGCCGAGAGGTGGCGGTACCATTTTCTGACAATGTTTGTGATAATGTCGATTACGGTGGGAGCACACGCTCTGCCAAAGATGGAACGGGCATGCGCATGCATCAAGAACAGATACATCGTGTGCACACGTTCGTCACGCGCGCATGCCCGTTTGCGGAAGTGCAGCAAACATCGTCATTCGTGTAGGCCCTCCGGCAAGGGCAATTGAGTTATTGAAATAACTGTATTTAACAAAGTAAAATACGTCGAACAACTCGTAAAGTACGACTTACACACAACCTGCAGACATGATAGCATCGGAGTGTAATTCCGAATATAAGAGAAAACATAAATCTGTTACGCGGAAAGTTAAACACAGAGCCATCCACCTGCCTTAAGTTTTTGGGTTAGCGCAGACCGAGAAATCCCGACCTACTAGAGGCTAACAGCTTCGCTGTAAAACGTTGGAGTTCGGCGAATTCTTCATAACATCCTGTCCCTATGTTTTGAACTGAGTGAGCAACGAAGCAGCGGTAGGGGCACTATGCTTACAAACTCTTTCATCTACGCTGTACTCGTTCTGTCGTGCTGGATATGCTGCCCGTACTACAAAGCACCGCATCGACTGCTCAATCTACTGCTTCGGTTCAGTGCTTGAGCCTGGGTGTATGTGCGTGCGATCTCCGCTGTGTCATCGAGTGGCCCTTCATGACTGTCATCGTGGCTTCAGCGCTTGCTCCAACATCGGGGACATAGGCTGACGTGGAATCGTACATGGCTTTAAGATGTTCCATCCCGCCTGCCTCGTCCCGTGCGAAACGCGGCCGTACAAGATGCTCTGTGCTGACGAACTCTTTCATCTTTGCTGTGCAGGTTTCTGATTACTTACCGGCACCTTGATATCGTAATGATAATCGTTTTCCGATGCTGCTACCTTGCCTACTTGATGTTAAAAATGTCTGCTCGAGCATTTTTTCGATTAAAGTTAATTTGCTTGTATGTGGCGATACTGAATCGAGCCGAGGCCCGACAGATCAAGAGCTCTTGCTCAAGCTGCCCACAGGGAAAACTGAAATGAAATCGTATTTCACGTCAGGATTCACGAATGCAGTGTTCTCACGGTCGCGCTCCTCGACTTCGATCTACAACTACCCTACGTAAAATCTAACGAGGTAAGGAACTGCGTATGGCGTAGACGATCAAAGGCGTCGTTAATCCATGGCAGGGGGTAAACATCGCGTTTGGTGACTTCGTTAAGCCGTCTGTAGTGACACAGAAGTGTCGTGTGTGATCCTTATTTTTACCAGAATGATGACAGAAGTTCTTGACAGACGTACTCGACAGACGGAGTTGTCCAAGACCGAATCACGACATCATGCAGCATTTCTATAAGTTAACGTTTGAGCGCGTCTCTATTCATTGGCGACAAGTGGTATGGATGCTGACGAGCTGGCCGCGCCTATTCTTCCGTTAAAATACGGTGTTTTGAAACTGAGGTGCTCTTAACTTTAGATTCTGTGGAGATGCAGCCAGAGAATTCGCTCACGAGACATAATAACCCAGTGTAACTGTAGTTCCGACAATCCGGCATAAATATGAATGCGGTTGCTCAGGTGGGGAGCATTCGTCAAATCCAGCGAAGCCACTTCTTATGTTCCGACGTCGGAGAAGTCAGCGATTTCGCTGAGGACAGCGACAGCCATGATTCCACGGACGTGTCGAAACTCGTTGCTCAAGTTCTTCAGCAGAACTAATGAACGTTTGGTCTACACCTGAACAAGGCCTCGAGCTGTGCAGCAAAACCTTTCGAGCAGCAGCGGAATATTTGCCTTGGCAATGCCTCAGTCATCGAATGCGTCGCAGGTTTCAAGGGCTAGTATGCTACTCCTTGGCGGTAACATGACGTTTTCGTCGACGATGCAATAGGCGTATTCATGACTGTCGTAACTGCTGCTTGCTACGGCATTCGCCGTTGAAAACGTTGCCCGCGACTCTTGCCAATTTATGATGGCTCTATCAGCCAGCAGGAAGTCCATTGCAAGAATCAAATCTATCGAACAATTCGGTAGGACAATGAAATCTCCGACGTACGTAAAGCCACGAATATTCACTCGTGCGGTATACCTGCCCAGAAGATTTAGGAAGTGGCCTATTGCATGCAGTAGGTATCTGGGTAGAAACTTTATTTAGCTTGCAGGAAAGGTCCGTGCACATAATCAAGGAGTCTACGGTTACAGCAATGTCGGACGTTACCGTTTGTCTTACGGTATTTGACGGTGTCTGCACGTTGCTTTGCTGTCGTCATTGTCGTCGTATAAGGAGGATGGTCAGTAAACTTAAGGTCAGCGCCTTCACCTCCTGAGGTTACTGGACTCAGTTCTTCCTATCTGTAGCGCTTGGTGAGCGGCGCCTAGGAGCACCACGGGAATAGGCTGGGCTTGGAGACCAGTATCGAGCAGCTGACGACAAACGGGGTTCATCCCGTCATTTGTCCACCTAATTACGACGGTTTGCGAGCAAACTCACGATGTCCACGGGTCGCTCACCAGGTAGCGGCCGAGGTGCGTTTGAAGAGAACCCGTGGAGACAGACTTGGCCATAAGGGCACGTCCTGTAGATGTGTCGAGCTTCGCCAGAGAAATAACAGAGGCCTGTGTTCCGGTTCGCCAGATGTCGTTCACCCTCGGTCGTGTTTTAGCAAAGCACGGCCGGCTGTCAGGCCTGAAGCCTACTTCCATTTGTTGAACGGGGTGTGCGGAGCTGGAGGTATTGTACAGCGGAGGCCCACAGCTTCCAAATAAGTAGCACGCATCCGCTGCTGTGGCGCCTCGTAACGTTCAGGAAGTTGGATGGCCTGCCTGACTTCGGCGAGCACGGTTTCAGCCACGGAAAGTTGCTTTGTGGGTCGGCTGTCCGCAACTTCTGGAGTTCCTCCCTGATGACAGCCTTGATCAGCCGTCGGAAGGCGTCGATGTCGTTGCGTAGAGCGACGGCGGCGAGGTTACTTGGAACTAAGATGCCGCGGTTGTACTGTCAGGCAAGTTGTAGCATGTGAATGGCATAGTGGCATAGTCGATCGTGACATGAGAAACTCCTGATACAGCTTTCTGCTGCTCTATACGTGCTACAGTGTTTTTCAGACCGTGAAATAAGCCCACGAATACACGCAATATTGCCGCGCGACTGGTCACGCGGCAAGATGTCGAGGACATCTTTCACGCTCGGACAAACATTTAATGTAGCACATATTAAGCACCAGAAACCTGTATCGGGATTTCTTCATGCTGTTCTAAAATTTTATCCTTTGCACTTTTCATCTAATTATAATAATTGAGAAGTTGTATAACCTAATCAGGACTAATTATCTCATTAGGCTATAAAAATATTATCGGTGCATCTAAAAGTGACGGCAAACAACATTACATTGATTCTGTCCAGCTACGTAGCATTTGCGTATTTTTAAAGTTTGGCCCAAGTTCAATGAAACAACCTCTATAGTAATATTGAAAAGTTATCATGGAGACTCCAACCAACTAGTCACAGAAAAGTCGTATACATAATTTAAATTATGGGATTTTACGTGCCAAAACCACAATCTGATTACGAGGCACGCTGTAGTTGGCGACTCCGGAATAAGTTCTACCACCTGGGGTTACTTAATGTGCACATAAATCGACAACTTCCTCGCTGGCGTAACCTATTTCTCCTCGCCCGTATCCCTCCTCCTCCCTCTTCTTCTCCTCTACCCTCCACCGCCGAGGGGCGGGGTTTCCAAGGCCGACGCGGAGGTGCGCGATAGGCGCGGACACGCGCCGCTCACGCGCGCCACACTCATTCATCGCGTCGCAAGGACCGTCAGCCGCCGGCGTCGCAACTGCGCTTGATCGGCCGCTACGGTACCGCGTGACTAGGCTAGAGTTTAACCATAGAGAAATTAATTCAACAAGAGGGGACACTCGGCAAAAACTGGCAACAGGAAACACGTCACTATACGTCAGGCTATAGTATTGATGCCGAACGTTAGCTGCCGCGAGCATCGAAAAAAAGAAAGCGAAATTAAGTTAACAGACATTGATTCATTTTCAAAACTATTTGCCGCGAAAACTAAAACGTTTTGCGTATAAAGGAACTTAAACTTTGCGACTTATTTTTCTTGCTTTACCTAGTGACAGGCCAATGACGCGCCAGATGCATGCGTCATCCGCCAGACGCTCCCCCGAAGCCAGCGAGGACGGCTGCGCGCGCGTTTGAGCGCTGGCGCGGCGACCCCGTGTCCTTTTTTTTTTTAATGCAGCCTGGGCCTTTTTCATTCGATCACTCCAGAGGCTTTTAGCTCTAATTGCGCCGACTGTGCTGCTGTTAGCAATCTAAAACACATGCTCTGGCGATGCCCCTCGTTACAGGGACCCAACCGCTTCACGGAAGAAGAATGGAGCTCTGCCATCCAGAGCTCAGAACATTCACGACAAACTTGGGCTGTCCAGAGAGCCCACGATGCGGTGGTTAGGCTCGGCCTACCCGTCTCCACGTGGGAGCGGCCAGCAGCTCTTCCCTAGGGCAGGGCTTCTCAAGACCTAGGTAATACAGTTCTTTGCCTGTCTGTCTGTCTACCCTGGTTTCTTGGGCTCCCGGCGTATTCTTGCGTTCCTTCTGCACTGGGACAAGACACCACTGCGCTATTGGACTACGGCAAGGTAAGAGATCTTATTTCACAGTCCACGGCGCCATTAGGCTTTCGGCACAGGACCGAGACTTAAGACGCAGTTAGCGAAAAACAGCTCGGCCATCCTGGCGCAGTTAATTTTAGTTTAAAAATCGGGCTGGGACATGTTCCGAAGCTTTATAGAGATTATTGTAACTTATTGCGGTTCTGTTGGGGCACACTGGCCGCACAGGGCGCTGTGGCGCAGTTAGCGAGAACCAACTCGGCCGTGGTGCGTAGTCTAGTGCATCTTGCTAGGAGAAGTTTGTGCTGCTTTCTCTGACGCCAGACATTACAGAAAAGTAATTTTGTTACTTTCTGTGGTACTTTTGAGGCACGCTGGCCGCACAGCGGGCTGTGACACAGTTAACGATAAGCAGCTCGACCGTGGTGACAAAGTTAGTTTGGCGTGTAATGAATCTTAGAGGAACAAGTTTGTGACGTTTTTGTGGCCCCGCAACAACATATACCTTCTTTCGGTACTCACGCCTGTTGAAAACGCGATGGGCGATTGCAAAGAGTGGTAACATATGGGAGTGTGTTGCTTGCGCCGGCTGAACGCGCAAAAGATAACGCCGAGGAACATATCAGATACTTGTCATACGAAAATTCCGTCTTCTAAAGGACTGAAAACAGGCTTTGCACCCTCGCTTTGTCTTGAGTGCGAGTAGAAAGCATTCTGCGAACGTCTAGCATGGTCCGGCTGGGAGCCTCTGTTGCGTCCGTCTGTGTATGTAGCGTACCGTCCGCGTCGCTCGTGGCCAAGATTTAGAAACGCGAAGTCGCCCGTACATGTATTTGTGCTGCAGTGCAGGAAATAATTCCGGGAAATGGGGGAATGCTTGGAAATTAGATGCTTTCATATTTTATGGTATTGTTTGAAATGAGTCGAGTATTTTCTACGCCATGTATGTAAAAGCGAATTGCTTTTGTTATGTAATGCCGCTTTGACCGCTTTCGTACGTTCGCCTCTACACGCAGTATCCTGTGCGCATCCTGTGCATAGCGATAACGTTTCACCGGCTAACATTTGTTAGCCGGTGAAAACCGGTCACCGGTGAAAGATAAACATGTATACGTGTCAATACGCTCCCCTTAAAGTGGCGGCATAGAGAAAGGAATTCAACAAGAGCGGACACTCCCATAAAGCCCAGCGGCTGAATTGACTGCAGCGCGCCAAGCGGTCGGCATCAATCACTTCCGTTCTCGGTTTTGGGCGCGCACATTTTGAAATCTAGCTAGCGCGCCGGCTGTGCTTTTTTTGTTTTTTGTTTTTTTCCCGACCGCGCACGGTCTTCGTGCGGAATCGGTTTATTATTTCGTAAAAATGATTACGAACGTTCTTGTCAAGTACTATCAAATCTGTGCCACGCGCAATTTCACAAAGTAGACGCAAGACTCCTTGTGAAATGAGGAAATATTTATTTTGCTGTATATAAAAGCTCGTTCCGTGCTTTTTGTGCGTTCATCCAACGTTGTGACCCCAGGTATGCACTAGTTCACGTATGAAGCTCCACCGGATGGCATCAGCTGAAAAAAAGGTAAATTACAAGCATGTTACATTTACAAGCAGGAAACAGCATGTTACAAGCACGTGTCATTTGGTATTTAGATATAGGAATACTTAGTGTAGAGGCGAAACGTGCGCAAGCGGTGAATGGGTGGCATTACAAACAAAAGCAATTCGTTTTTACATACATGGCGTAAAAAATACCGGTCTCATCCTAAACAATACATAAAATATTGAAACATCTGATTTCCAAGCATTCCGCCATTTCCGGGCATTATTTCCTGCACTTTAACAGCACAAATACACGGGCGACTTCGCGTTTCCAAAACATGGCCTCGGGCGACGCGACGCGACGTACGCTACATACACAGAGACGGACGCAACAGAGGCTCCCAGCCGCACCATGCCAGACGTTCGCAGAATGCCTTCTACTCGCACTCAAGGCAAATGCATAGGTGAAAAGCCTGTTTTCAGTCCTTTAGAAGACGGAATTTTCGAATTACAAGCTTCTGATATGTTCCTCGGCGTTATCTTTCGTGCGTTCTGCCGGCGCCAGCAACACACTCCCATGTTATCACTCTTGGCAATCGCCCATCGCGTTTTCGACAGGCGTGAGTACCGAAAGAAGGTATATGTCGTTGCGGGGCCACAGAAAACGTCACAAACTTGTCCCTCTAAGATTCATTACACGCCAAACCATCTTTGTCACCACGGCCGAGCTGCTTATCGCTAACTTCGCCACCGCGCGCTGTGCGGCCAGCGTGCCTCAAAAGCTAGTACCCTGAAAAGTAACGAAATTACTTTTCAGTGATGTCTGATGTCAGAGAAAGCGGCTCAAGCTTTTCCTAGCCAGATGCACTAGACAACGCACCACGGCCGAGTTGGATCTCGCTAACTGCGTCACACGCCCTGTGTGGCCAGTGTGCCTCAAAAACCGAAATAAGTTTCAATAATCTCCTTGGAAGCATCGGAAACATGTTTCAGCACGATTCATTAACTCAAATTAGCTGCGCTAGGACGGCGGAGCTGTTCTGTAACTGCGTCAGAAGCCTCGGCCCCGTGCCGTAAGCCTAATTGCGTCGTAGACTGTGAAACAAAATTTCTCACCTTGCGGTAGTCCAATAGTGCAGTGTTCTCTTGTCCCAGTGCAGAAGGAACGCAAGAATACGCCGGGAGCCCAAGAAACCAGGCTACATTTACAGAAAGAGAGACAGACGTGTCGCCGCGGGCGAGCGCTCAAACGCGCGCGCAGCCCCCCCTGTCTCGCCTCGGGGGAGTGTCTGCCGGATGACGCATGCATCTGGCGCGTCATTGAACTCTGGCTAGGTAAGGCAAGGAAAATAAGTTGCTAAGTTTAAGTTCATTTATACACAAAACGTTTTATTTTTCGCGGCAAAGAATTAAAAAAATAAATGTATTTTAACTTAATTTCATTTTCTTTTTTTCGATGCTTGCGGCAGCTAACGTTCGTCATCAATCCTATAACGTGACGTATGGTAACGTGTTTCCTGTTGCCAGTTTTTGCCGAGTGTCCCCTCTTGTTGAATTTCTTTCTCTATGGTGGCGGTCCCACTCCGGCGGCACGAGCCCCCCGTTTTCACTACTTTTGGGGCAATCGTGGCGGCTTTTCTACTTAGGATATAAAGTTGTCGTATATACCATAAAAAAACTTAATTCCCATAGATTCCAACTATATATAATATAGTAAAATTAATTAATGTGATTTAGAAATAAATGATCAAGAACAAGCATGAGATACATGGTTTTGGCGAACTGTGTCTCAGTTGTGACCATATTTAGAAGAAACTACCGCATGTAGTGCTTGCGGCTTGCTCTGTTGCTTTAGCACATATTTATGTATTTCCTAGACGCAGCAAAACGTTGTGAACTTTTACTTTTTGGATAATTTGCTTTTGAAGATGGCCAAATATTGCAATCGTCTGTTGTAAACAGCCCGGCAACTACATGCTCAAGAAAGGTACATTTTGGATAAAGTAGAGTTCAAGGAATTTCCGTTTAGGACGCAAAATTGGATTCATGTACCTTTAATACTTTTTCCTGATAATGAGACCGAAATTAAGCTGTATTTAGAATTCTGTTTCTACCTCTGTCCATTTTTGCGGGAACGTACTAAAGCAACGAAGTTGGGGTTTAAAGCCAATAAAGGTACATGAATGAAAGTTTGCGTCCTAAATGGAAATTCCTTGAACTCTACTTAATCCAAAATTTAGCTTCCTTGAGCATGTAGTTGCCGGGTTCTATACAACAGAAGGTTCCAATATTTGGCAATCTTCGAAAGCAAATTATCCAAAAAGTAAAAATTCAACATTATTTTGCGGCGTCTAGGAAATAGACACATAGAGCAAGCCGCAATGCAGTACATAGGGTAGTTTCTTCTAAATATGGTCACAACAGAGACACAGTTCGGAAAAACCATGTATCTCATGCTTGTTCTCGAATATTTATTTCTAAATCACATTTATCAATTTCTTTGCATTATATATAGTCGGAATCTACAAGAATTAAGCTTTGCAATGGTATATACGACAACGTTAGATCCTATGGTTGCTCCAAAAGTACTGAAAAGTTCGTGCCGCCGGAGTGGGACCGCCACCTTAAAGAGCATCGTTCCGATGCTACAAATATGACAGCGAAAACAAACCCACGCGTACAGAGAGAAAAAAAAAGAATAACAAAGTGCGTTCTCTTCTTTCTCGGGTTTTACGTGCCAAAACCCGTTCTGATTATGAGGCACGCCGTAGTGGAGGGCTCCGGTATAATTTAAACCACCTGGGGTTCTTTAACCTGCACTACAACGCAAGCACACGGGAGTTTTCGCATTTCGCCTCCATCGAAATGCGGCCGCCGCGGCCGGGATTTGATCCCGCGACCTCGTGCTCAGCAGCGCAACGCCCTAGCTGACAGAGCCACCCCGGCGGGTAACAAAGTGCCTAAGTTCGTCAGCTGGTATCGAAAAGCTTAATACGCACCACGTGAATGACTTTAGTCTGGCGTGGCGCTGCTTTGATTGCCAAATGCCGTCTGGCACGACATCACAGTCGCTAGTGCGCCAATATGTCGGATGATCTTATACGGTCCGAAATAGCATCGTAAACAGGTTTCTCGCGAAGTCCTCGTCGGCGTATCGGAGTCCAGATCCAAACACGGTCGCCGGGCTGGTACTCGACGTAGCGTCGCCAAAGTCTGTAGTGTCGGCTGTCAGTCCTCTGCTGCTTCTTGATGCGCAGGCGGGCGAGCTGTCAACCATCTTCGGCACGTTGCAAATAGGTGGCAACGTCGAGATATTCTTCGTCGGTGACGTCCGGTAGCATGGCGTCAAGCGTCGATGCCGGGTCCATTCCGTAGACCAGGTTGAACGGCGCCATGTGCGTCGTTCGGTGCCGTGTGCTGGTCACCTAAGGAAGGATGGCATCCCACGTCTTGTGTTCGACCTCGATGTACAGTGCCAGCATGTCGGCGATGGTCTTATTTAGGCGCTCGGTGAGGCCATTCGTCTGCGGGGGGTAGGCGGTGGTCCGTCGATGGGTTGTCTGGCTGTAGCGCAGGATGGCTTGAGTTAGTTCAGCCGTGAAGGCCGTACCTCTGTCGGTGATGAGGAATTCTGGGGCACCGTGACGCAGGAGGATGTTCTCAACGAAGAATCGGGCTACCTCGACAGCACTGCCTTTGGGAAAGGCTTTTGTTTCGGCGTAGCGGGTGAAGTAGTCCGTAGCTACGATGATCCATTTATTCCCGGACGTCGACGTCGGAAAAGACCCCACCGGTCGAGCGCTACATGATGATCGCCCTCGATGACGCCCTCCATGTCAGCAGGCACTTCGGTACCGACAGAAATCATTATGCTGGAGCGAGGCGGAACGGTGACTTGTTCTTCAAGCACATTCAATATCGACTTGGACCGTAAGTCGATGACTGCACCATGTTGGATTAGAAAGTCCATGCCTAGGATGACATCTCTAGAGCAGTGCTGCAGGATTACGTAGCTCGCCGGGTAAGTGCGGTTCTTAACCGTGAGTCGCGCTGTGCAGCTTCCAGCCGGCGTTCTTAGGTGGCCTCCCGCTTTCCGGATATCGGGTCCTTGCCAGGCCGTCTTCACCTTCTTCAACTTGGCGGCGAACGCGCCACTGAAGACGGAATCGTGGGCTTTAGTGTCGACGAGAGCGGTGACGTTATGACCATAGAGAGCGGTGACGTAGACCGTCGTCTGGCGTTGCGCTTATTTCGTGGCGTGAGGTCACGGCTGCGTCGGCTTGCTCTGCTGCTGCGAAGTCGCGTCGGAAGGTCTTCTTTCGGCGGCGAAGTGTTGTCAAGGCTGTTCCTCGGCGGCTGGCTGATATCTCGTCGTGATGATTCACGAATCGGCGTCGTCATCGGCGGCAGAGTATCTTCGGCATTGCGTCGTACAGCAACCGCACCTCCATCAGTTGCTGCTTTTAGTTTCCCGGGTAAGGGCTTTGAGATCGGCCCCGGGTGGGACCCTGGTACTGACGGTGATGCGGTGAGATGTGAGGGTCGTCGTGGTTGCCACTGGGCTCCGGCGAGGCAATCGGCGATATCGCGCGGTCGTTCACCTCGCACTGGACGCGGCGCGTTGACGGCGAATCACCGTAGTCCCATCGCGCGGTACTGGCAGCGGCGGTAGGTGTGGCCGACTTGTACACAGTGCCAGCAGAGAGGCGGTGATCGGGGGTGCGCAAAACGTCGGTCTTCCTCGGGCCGTAGCACTGACCGACAGGTGGGCGCGATGACGTCGGCGTCGGCTGTTGTGGCTGTGGATGGAATCGTGGCAGCGTAGGGTCCTGGCGCTGGCGCCGAAAAGCGATAGCCTGGCGTGGAGCAGCGGTGTAGCTCATTGCTTCCGGCTGAGGCTGCAGTGGTTCGGGAAGTCCTAGCAATTGCTGGATTTCCACCCGTACGATATCGGCGATGGAAGCAACTTGAGGCTGCGAGGATGTTAGCAGCTTTTGCAGCTCTTCACGCACGATCGCCCTGATGGTCTCTCGCAGGTCGTCGGAAGAGAGCCTTGGTCTTCGGTAGTGTGGCGTCGAACGGAGATGTATTGACGGTTGCGCATGACCAGTGTTTTCTCGATCGTCGATGCCTCCGAGAGAAAGTATGGGACTGTCGTTGGTGGATTCCGTATCAGTCCGGCGAATAACTCCTGCTTAACTCCCCGCATGTGCAAGCGAACCTTCTTGTCTTCGGGCATACCGGGGTCGGTGTGCCGGAACAGTCGAGTCGTTTCTTCGGTGTACATACCGATGTTCTCGTTCGGGAGCTGTACACGGTTTTCCAGCAAGCTGCAGCTCTTTCTTTATGGACTACACACGTGAAGATATCCAGGAATGCGGCTTGGAAGAGGTCGCACATTGTTAGCGTCAGGCGCTCTATCCTCAATCCACGTTCTGGCGCGATCTTCAAGAGATAATTGACATGGCGCCGCTTTTCTTCGCAGTCCCACTGCTTAACGTAGCGACCCGCTCGTATGCCTCCAAC
>NC_051160.1:149712872-149889538 GCF_013339745.2 Dermacentor silvarum
CTTTTGGACATTACAGATTTTTCTGTAGTGGTATTATGTTGAAAACATTACCGATTGTTTCATAGTACTACTTACTCTGAAGCTAATTAAAAGCTGCCATGTGGGTCTTCAGTACTATCTATGATGTTTGCACGTTTTCTATTGCACTCTATAACAGCATTATAAGTTCATACGCAAGAGGAATCGCAACATTTTATAGACGCGCCGCTGGAACCCAATTGTATGCTATTTCTTGCAGATATCTGCCTAATTACACACAGAGTGTTCTATCCAGTCGGTGTTCCGTGAGCGTGTGGGAGCATCAAAAGATGGCCTTGGTCCCCTTGTGCGTCTGGAAGGGCCCTTCACTGCGTCACGGTACTGCGACGTCATCACTAGACACTCGTTCCGTATGCGCTGGACGGTCCCTTCAGCGACGGCTGCTATTTTTTCAACACGACCGCAGCCCGATCCATAAAGCACGTATCGTCCAGTCATTGCTAGAAGAACATGCTGTTTGCCAGCTTGAGTGGCCTCCATGTGGCGCCGACTTGAATCCCATAGAAAATGTGTGGGGCATGTTGAATAAACGGCTGTCCACACGAGCCAACCGCGGCCGCACGGCCTATACCTGTGGCAAGCGATCGCACAAGAATGGAAAGCCTGCGCGGTCGACCGGAGATTACTGAATCTTTGTACGAGTCGATGCCCACACGCATCAATAAGGTGCTAGAAAACGGCGGACATTTCACTTCCTACTAGATCATTGAGAGACCTATGTTTAATGACACTTCTGTAAATGTCTTGTGAATAAATTCATCCCCTTCAGACACGAATTATGATGCACTGTCTGCAAATGCGTCAAATGCGCATGGCATCATTTCAAGACGCTCACTATTACATTCCAAAAAGAAGACGAAGCAATGTGCTGTTTTGTGCGAGTTTCAGTAAAAAATTAATTAGCGTATAACTCATTATCTAATTATTCTGAAATCCGTCAGCTTCAATGCTTGCATAAAAAGAATCACTATTAGGCCCGAAACGCATGCACACTTGCTTTTTCGGTTGTATTCGTGTCGACCAGAGAAAAAAATACTCTTGACGTTGGTCTTGGAACGCGGCACGTTGAACGATTGTCTAACAAGGTAGTGTCTCCAGCAAAGTGATCATCTGCAGCAATACGCAGGACAATGAAGTTAACTGACCGCTAGTTGTCCCATCAGGAAGCGGACACGAATGTGCACACTGAGTTTTAGGTCATTTGAAGAAACACGTGGCGTGGGACGCGCCTCCGAAGTTCGAGTCCCCAAACGAGGACGCCGTGTCGCAAAGGTTATAAAAAGAGTCATCGCACCCGATATTTCTTATTTTTCTAAATGTAACCACTATAGCAGCGCGGTGGTTCGGGCTTTGCGCAGCAAAACCTGGGCGCAGGCGATCAAATCCCGGCCGCTACTGTCACTAGCGATGGGGGAGGAACGGAAAAATTCTGCCTACTGACTAAGCATCTGTGTCCCATGGCTGCCTCACCGCTCACTCACGCACTCACGAAAAAAAACAGCGTGGCTACGCGAAAATAGAACTGATAACAGCCGAAGAATACGCTGTCTGATTACTTGTACTGATATTCTGCTCTCAAATATAAGCAAGTAGCCCTGGCTAACAAAGAGCGCGTCACGTTGAAAGAGATAGGTAGAAAATATTGCGCAGCAGTGCGAAAATAGACAGGCCATAGATTTAAGGAGGGATGCGTCTTCAACGTAGCGCGGCTGTCGGATCGCTGGTGACGTAGCGGAAGTGTCGCGAAGTGGCTCTTGGCCACGCGCTCGCGTGGTCCGCAAACTTTTGTGGTTACTGTACGTGCAGAGCTATCCACTGTACACGACTTGCTTTACCGTGGTGACAGGATCGTAGTTCCAGGTACCCTTACTCGTCGTTTCACAACCGGGGATCACACCCGGGATCAGTCGTACGAAAAAGCCGTTTGCGAGAGTTGTACTGGTGGCCTCGAATGGATAACCACGTGGAACAACTGGTTAAAACATGTGTTGTTTGGCAGTCATGTGACAAATCAGCACGGCCAACCGTAGCACCTATGCAACCAGTAGCTTTCCCTGACAACCCTTGGAGGAGATTGCCATTGGATAGTATTGACCCATTGAGCAAGCTCCCATCAAATGCCGTTATGCAGTGACGCTTATTGATTATCACAGCAAATGGCCAGAAGTTTTCTTTTCAAGACAATTTTTCTACGGCGACGGTCAAGAACTTTCTGCTACAAGTGTTTTCTCGTGAAGGCTACCCGAGTGAAATAGTTTCGACCAGGGACCCGCAGTTCAGCTCGGCTGAATTTGAAGAATTCCTTCAGGAACGTGGCATACGCCATTACTTTTCTTCTGTTTACCACCGGCAAGCAAACGGGCTTGTAGAAAGGTTCAACAGAGTCCTCAAATCTGTTGTACAGATGGCAGTATACGAGCGGCGTGATATCCGTGTCGCCGTGACAGACTATTGGGGGGTCTACCGCTGCACACCTCACGCCACAACGGGAGTTGCACCCGCCGTTTGCTGCACGGACGACTGCCACGAACACGCTTAAGCATTGTTGGATTACCGGATTCTTCATTTCACGAAAATGCAGCACAAGCGATGAAAGGCTGCGCCAACGTGTCAGACAAAACCAAGCATCTTCCAACTTTACACAGACCTGCCGTCGCGGAGCCCGGACAAGACACTTTGCCGTCGGCGACTACGTCCGCGTGAGAAAGTCGTCAGTTCACGGGAAAATATATTCGCGCTTTTCGAAACCGAAGCAGATTATTGAGCAACGAGGGCCACCTTCATTTCTTTTGGATGACGGTCGAGTGTGGAACGCCTCCAAATTTCAAGCGATGCACCCTGAAGCTGCGGAGAAGTTCACAGGCAATCGACCTGGTATTCTTGAATGGACTCTACCACTACCTGACGAGTCTCTTCAAGGTAGTGCATTTCCTGCGAGTGAACAACATGCTGACTGTCCATCTACGTCACGGCAAGAAATAGCAGCACAAGCCAGCAGTGAGTCAAGTACTCAGCCGTCTTCACTGCAGGACAGAATGGCCGGCCAACCTCCACGGAAGAGCGCACGAGTTAAAAGAACTCCATTGAAGCTCAGAGACTATGCGTTACGCAAGCGATAGTTTTTTTTTTTTTTGTCGACCGGAAAATGTTGTATAGGAAAGAAGATGAGGATGGTGGCGCGGGGACACTAAATAAAGAAGATGATGTTCAGGCATCAGATGCATCGTTCCTCTGTGTTCTAAATACAACACAGTGTAGGGTAGCAAACTGGGTATTTACCTTCCGGTTAACCTCCCTGCCTTTCGCATCTCATTTATCTCTCTCTCTCTCTCTCTCTCTGAAAATGGCCAGACCTGATGAGGGGCCCTTTAATGCAAAATTCTTACATGGCTCATGGGGGAAAAACTTGACCAACCAGGAAATTCAATGGTACCAAAATTCAATGGCACGGAAATTGGGTGATGGAACAATCGTACTTTGGTGGGAGTCAAATTCACGACCTTTGGTGTTAATTACAGCAAAGTAATAAGGGCACAGTTAATAAAGATATGTAATAAACGCGCTCGAACCAACGACCTTCGTGTCACTTAAGGCGAACGTAATTAAGGTGCCACCATGTGTTGGTGCCACCATGTTGCCCCAACAATGGTCGTTGGTTTGTGTGCCATAATTACATCTACCTTAATACGATAGAGTTAATTAATGAACTCGCGCCCACTAACTTTGGTGGAAGTTGAACTCCCGACTTTTGTTGGGAGTCAAACTTGTTCACAACCTTTGGTGTTAATTAAGGCCAAGTTTATTAATATGGAGTTAATGAAAGCACTCGTACCCTCCACCTTTGGTGGGAGAAAGCAAGTAATAGGAAGTAAGGAACATCGCATCCCATTGAGAATGTCAAGTAATTTAAAGTACCTCTCGTGAGCGCGCAGGCTGACGCCTTCATGTTGTTTTGCTTAAGCTTAAAGTGACGGTCAACATTTTTGACGCTGCCTTGCCACAAGAATTTGCTAAATTGCTCGATAACACTAATATTTCTCTTACGGCCTTAATTCAAATGAGGAGAAACCATCGATGATGGATATTTATATAACAGAAATGCTGAACGCTAGTACAAATCTCTTATCTTTACTAAAATGTTGATGCAATTGGTGACGAGTTTGTTAACCTGTGGGCATAAATAGACAAATACAGCCATTAACCAACACGTCTGTGGCTGCAGCATTTCAGATGGGACATAGCTCAAACGCGACAGCATGATCGTCTCTAAAGGCCAGACTCCACGTACATTTGCCTACGCTCGCTAGTTCACGTCTACGTGCGTTGCTCCTACCGCGCCTGGCGAGGAATGCAGATTTGCATCGACCTTGAGTTATTACTGAGTTATTCGTAGAAAACACGGGAGTGCGGGAGAATTAAATTTAAGATGATCAGAAACACGAGAATAAGGTCAGAGCAGGAGCCAAGGTTTCGACAAGTGGACTGGTCTTTTTGAAGAAAAAGACAAGTCCACTTGACGAAGCGTTGCCTCCTTCTCTCTCCTAGCTTTTTCTCGTGCTACTAATAGTCTTGAGGTATTCGTAGTACTTCAAAAAGTGTCCCACTCCTATCTGCATGGTGGAAACTGGCCACCTTACTCTGGACTTGCCCCTCTCTACACGCTCCCCAGCAGAAACACCTGCTTCGATGTGGACCACCCCAGATCGGCCGCTGGTTGTAGATACTTATATATTGGGTCCCCACCAGCGGACCCTGCTTCGCTTCCTCCGGTTATACTGCGTGTATCTATACTTGTAAAAGTTTCTTCATGCCAAAAGGCAAGTTGCCGCAATAAATAAAAAAACGCATAAGTATATACCTCCAGTGCTCAAGTATAAGGTTCTTTTACTTTGATATTTATTTTATCTGTGAAATAGAAAGCCAACATCGGGCTCCAGTCCACGCTCTGAAGGTTGTTGGCTGGCGAATCTGTGGTATCATGTGATCTGATAGACCAATGTGACGTAGCCCTGAACTGGGTCCTTCCGACCTTGGGCACGACCCCGCTGTGCATATCGACGGTCCTGTTCCCATCGGCGCTCATCGTGTGCACGCTGCGCTTCGGAAGTCGTAACTATACTTGACCATTCCTTAGCGCTATTACAAAACAAATGAAATCAGTTGCTAGGCGCGTTTTTCGTTTAGTGTAGTTACAGCGCTGCCTGCTTCGTATGCTAAAGTTGCCCTTTGCCGGCAACTGCAGCTTAGGCCACTGTAATTATTACGCGGGAAGCCGAGCTTCCAGGTTCTTTTGTGTCAATCCCCCGCACGGCCGGCGCCGTCGCAGCAGCGGTGATGATGATGATTAATTGGCATCGCCTTTGAAACGGGGCGGTGAAAAATAGTCACATAGCCTGCTTGAGTTACACGGGTATGCTGTCCATCCTTTTCATTCTGGCATATTTTGAATTCATTTATCATTTTTTCACTTCAGAATTTCTCTAACTATCGCGTACCGCTACACATGACTGTTACGAATCCGGTCCCTGCTTTTATTCCACCAATACTCTCAACGTATTTGCTTATCTCGACAGATGACCGGCTGATGCTTCCGTCCACTTTATATGCAAGCGCTTCTCAAAGGAGTACGTTACCTATGAGTCCCACTGGGTGAATCTCTTCACATGCAATTAGGACGTGCTGAGTGGTCTCCGAATTTGTGATGCTGTATAAACATGTCTCATCTAGTTGCGAATATTTACTGCGGTATGTTGTTTTTGTTCTTAGGCAACGAGCTAGAGCCTCAAATAGCAAGGCACGTCTCTTCGCGTTATCGTACATATTTTACCTTCTAATCTTTTCCTTCTCATTCTTGTAAATGTTCTAGTCCTATTTTTGCCCATGTATTGCATCCAATTCACTGTCTCCGTTTCCTGCACTTTCTTTCTGGTGACTCTGGGTTGTCTATTTACACGTTACCCTGTACTTGGTTGCCAACTGTCTTGACCCCTTGGTCCATTCTTTGTCCACGCTTTTCAGGTAGAGATACCTGTGCACTTTAGCCCGCCATTTATTTTGATCTATGTTCCTGCCCCTTTCTTTCAAACTAGTTTAGCTCTGCGCTTCTCTGACGCCTAACGAGGCCCAATCCATGTCACCCAGCACTGCCTCATTTGTAGTTAAGGCGTGGGTACTGAAACCCAACCAGTCTACCGATCTTCGGTTAACTTCTAGCCCCGACATGATATCCGATTTTAAGCACAAAATGACATTTGCGAACGTTAGCGCTGGTACCATTTCTCCTTTACAGATTCCACGCACCGCCTTATACTTATTTTGGATTCAAAGTGATCCATATTTCATTATTGCTGCATGCCACTTCAACTCTATTGTCATATTATCTTGGTGGGTGTTTTTGTAATTATTTCGTTCGTTTATCTGTATGCCGATGTATTGATATTGCTTGACTATCGGTATGCTTTGCTGTTGAATTGACACCCCTTAATTGACACCACAGAGTGGATTCGCGGAGGCGAGCGTCCTCTGGTGGTGCTGGAAGGAACCCAGTAAAGCACGCGTAACTCCAGACGTCACAAACAAGTGCGTCTCGAAGAGCTAGTGGGCGTTGAGTGACGAGATGCGCCCTGCATCTCAATTCCGCGAGACCACGCCCACTTTGTTTTGTTGCCTATCTATCGCAAGTCTGACAACCGACCACCAACAGCCGACCGCCAACGAGGAACACAGGCGAAAGGGGGAAACAAAGCGGTTCGCCTAAATATCCGAGAACCGTGACTATCCACGAACGCGGGGGAACGGCTCCAGATTCACCATTATAATCTACCAGTCCTTAATGGTTCACCATCTGTGATCGGTCATTCACTGTTGCAATTATTTAAAAAATGGTTCTGGCGTATTTTCAACCTCTATTTTTCAGTTGGATAGTGACCCAGGAATTTCTTTTATACAGGGTGTCCCAGCTAAAAGTAGTCAATGTTTTAAAAAACGACGGAGTGTGCTAGGAGGCTCAAACCAACTCAGTGGTGCTGAGGGTCGCGTGTCCTAGTCTGCGTTATATTTTACGTTTTGAAAAGTCAATTTATTAGTATAAGCTAATTGCCCAACTTTTTAAATATTGGCTTCACCAAGAAAGTGCCAATACGAAATTTATAGATGACATTAAAATGGTCGACTGTAGTATTTGCAACTAAGTATCATTGATGGAGATTCTTGTAATTGTCTTTAAAGAAAGACCGCCAAATACAAAAACAACCGCGTGATAGCGCCACTGCTTCAGCGCCCCCAGACGACCGATGAGGACATTGTTTGCATGCCTTTTTTCGAAACTCCCTCGAATGCCCCTGTCGCGATCGGGTGCACAAAGCGAGCGGCGGTGATAAAGGTATGTCGCGCTTCTATGTGACGTGGCTTAAACACATCATTCGCTACACTTGTCGAATGAAGCTCGAACACACAAGGCAAGAAAAAAGAGAGAGAGAAAAAAGAAGCTCGGGCTTGAGTAACTGTTCACCGCTGAACTGTTTATTCGGGAAGGAAAATGCAATTTTCATGCTTTTCTATTCGTTCGCGATCATAGCCTCTATTCTCAACACTCATGGCGGCTGCATGGCTGCCATTATCCGCAATGTTGACTCTCTCATTGGCTGTCGAGAGGTCACTTGTTTTGAAATTTCTGCCGGGAAACCGAAGTCTTGCAAAATGAAATTTTGCATTTTCATCAGAATGACGAAATGTGACGTGGAGCTGCAAATTTTACCGACTAATGCTTTTTTGTGGTCCTTGGCACATATATTGCGACTTTACTGCTTTAAAAAGAAAGTGGACGCTAGCGTGCAGAGACCCGTGAAATGCATCTGCAATTTTGCGAATATGTGGTGGCGTTCCAAGATAGCCGCCATGTCACCTTGTTGATTGGCTGAAGGAATATCCCTTGAAGGGCATCACAGGCAGGGCTGTTTCGTAACCGTCAATTTTTTGTAGTGTGACGTTGCGCGGGGCCGCCATTGCAGAGATTTTCCGCCATAATTTGTGGTTCGACGAGACGCGCGAATTATGGTAATGAGCGGCCATATGCAATAGCAGTGGAGAGGCATGCGTATCGCCACATTTTCCCTGTCAGTTGGGGCCATGGAAATCATTTGTTCACAACCCGGGCTCATAGCATTTGCATCGCTCTCGGGTAGGCTTGGCATTTGTGTTTTGAACCGTCATTTTTAATAAAAACACGTTTATTTGAAGCAACATTGGTTGAAACTAGCAAACTTTCTCCGACTTTTTGCACGTTTCACTACTGCGTTTGTATCGTAATCAATATTAATGACTTTTCAATTTTCGCGTTATGAAAGGCTATGGCAAAGGTGATTTTTTAATTTACAAAAGAAAATTTGCGCACAAGAGATGGCAGCGCCGGCGCTTGCGTTGCGCAAGCGGATACCTTTGGCACGCGCAACGCTATCGATGAAATTCGGGCTCAGTCACTTGCGTTTCACGAGATAGCGATAACGCTGCCCAGATCGTTCGCTCATCATCACTGGTAGGTCGCGTATCTTGTCTCAAGGTATAAAGCAAGCGCGTGGGCGCCATTATACGATGACTCATTCCGTTTCCTAAGGGCACGCATCCTAGCTAATGAAGCAGACGACAGCTTGTGCGCATGCATACGATGGAAGCGAAACACGATTTGGATGGAGTAATCGTACAGCTTACTCCGTATTGCTCTCGATTAATTTGCTCTCATAATTGATGCTTCGCCTTTCGGGCGAAACTTTGTCTTTTTAACTATCGCTGATACCTAGAAGTGGCAGGTTGTACATCGCACTATAAAAACAAATTCTGCAGTAGGATCTCTAGTAGCTGCATGCGGAAACGTCCAGTTAAAACTAATACAATTTTGCCTATTGCCCCTTCCTGCACGCGCTGCTGAAGAATGATCACTTTTGAAGGGGCCCTCACCAGGCGACATCGCAAATTTCAGTTACACGCTGGAAGTTGTCACGTGCCCTCTTGGGAGTTCCTACCGCAAGATTTTTTTTTCAAAGTGGTTCCGTAATAGTTTAGATAGAAATATTTCAGTTGCGCGAACCCCTGCTTTCAGGAAGCGAACGTCACCCCCAACAAGTACACTCTCTCCACTTGACCCCGTCAAGCCCCTTCCCACGTTCTCACATACTTGAGCTGGAGGATCGCGTGACACTTATGTCACGGGCCTCGTCTTCTTTTTTTTCTATCAATTTTTTGCTGGGAGTCGCACTTCCACTGATGATCTTGCCCGCAAGCCGTTGCGGTTGTCTCGTTTCGCGCAGCGCACGATTTTGCGGACTGTGGGCGAGAACACCCGATAAACGGCATAAATCAGTGCTACACGAACATTGAGGCAGAAGCCAGCGGATCACGGAGAATGATTGCGTGCTGGAACACGGTAGAAAATGACAGTTTCCCCCTTTACCCGCGCGAAGCCACCACGTGAGAACAAGCAGACGAAATGGAAGTCCATGTCTCTAGCTGCGGTGCGAAGTAAAGCAAAAACACGAAGAGAATCGGTTTGTGTGTTTTATTATTGCTCCAAACTTTATTTCGTCTATTGAAGCCACAGATTACACAAATACTTCATGTTGCCTTGAATAATTCTCGAATTGTCGCGTGTCGCGAAGAGCAACGTCCCAGCATGTACATGTACGCAGGCGCTCTTGCTTAAGTACGTCATCACTCCGGAGAAGGGCAAATTGCGTTTAGTTTAAAATATCAGCTCTTTCCGCCGTGCTTAGCGATGTAATTTTTAGCAGACACGATTGTGAGCGCTGAATGTATGCACTGCGCTTGTCAGCTGAATATGGCCAGACCTGGTGAGAGGCCATTTATTGCAAAATCCTTACATGGCTCATGCGTAAAAATTTGACCCTCCAGAAAATTCAATGGCACCAAAATTTAATGTCAGAAAAATTGGGGGTGGAACAATCGTGATTTGATGGGAGTCGAATCCACGACCTGGTGTTAATTACGCAAAGTAATAAGGGCACAGTTAATAAAGATAGGTAATTAGGGCACTCGAACAAAAGTTCTTTGGTGTGACTTCAGGCGAATGTAATAAAGGTGCCACCGTGTGTTGGAGCCACCATGTGGCCACCGAAAATGGTTGTGGATTTGTGTGCCCTAATTACAGCTACCTTAATTACGGTAGAGTTATTTCGGCGCTCGAGCTCACTAGCTTTGGTGGAAGTTGAACCCTCAACTTTTATTGGGAGGCGAACTTGTCCAGAAACTTTGTTGTTAATTAAGGCGAAGTAATTAATATGGAGTTACTTAAAAGCACTCTTACCCTCCACCTTTCGTGGGAGAAAGCAAGTGATCGGAAGTAAGGAACTAACACCGCATCCCAATGAGAATGTCAAGTAATTTAAAGTACGTCTCGTGAGCTCGCAGGCTTACACCTTCATACTGTTTTGCGTAAGCTTAAATTGACTGTCAACGTTTCTGACGCTGCCTTGCCACAAGAAGCTGCTAAATTGCCCGATAACATTACCATTTTCGGCCTTAGTTTAAATGAGGAGAAACCATCGATGATGAATATTTATGTAAGAGAAAAGCTGAACGCTAGTGCAAATCTCTTATCTTTACTAAAATGATGATGCACTTTATGGCGACTTTGTTAACCTGAGGACATAAATAGACAAATACAGCCGTTAACCAACGCATCTGTGTCTGCAGCATTTCGCATGAGACATAGCTCGAACGCGACAGCATGATCTTCTCTAAAGGCCAGACTCCACGTACATTTCCCTACGTGCGTTTCTCCTACCGCGCCTCGCAAGGAATGCTAATTTGCATCGACCTTGGCAGTCATCCTTTCTTACTGAGTTGTTCGTAGAAAAAGCGGGGAGTCCGGGAGACGGAAATTCAAGATGATGTGCTACACGAGAATGAGGTGAGAGTAGCAGCCAAGGTTTCGACAAGTGAACTTGTCTTTTTCAAGAAAAATGAAAGGTTACTTGTCGGAAAGTTTGCTCCTGCTCTCAGCTAGCATGTTTCCGTGTTACTAATGGTCTGGAGTTATTCGTAGTGCTTCAAAATGTGTCTCGCTCCTATTTGCGTGGTGGACACTGGGCACCTTACTCTGGACTTGCCCCTCTCTACACGCCCTCCGCCAGAAACAGCTGCTTCGATGTGGACCACCCCAGATAGGCCGCCGGTTGTAGATACTTGGATATTGGGTCCCCACCAGCGGACCCTGCTTCGCTTCCTCCGGTTATACTGCGTGTATATATACTTGTAAAAGTTTCTTTATGCCAAAAGACAAGTTCCCACAATAAATTTTAAAAAATTACACCATCTTCCCGTAGGGGAACCCTGAGTAGTAAGCGAAGCAGCCATGGGGTCGACTCAAGTTCCCATTAGATTTCAGATCGGCCTGTCGACTTCCGTTTCGTGGCAGCGCCTCGAGCCCTATTCTCCATGGCACTGTCCACGGCCCTGACACTGGCGTTGACACTGGCGCTGTCCGTGGCACTCATCGCGGCGTTGCGGGAGGAGAATGGGAGGACGAAGTGAATGATGATGAGTGGGTGAAGCACCTGGGGATCATTCAGGCAAAACGCCGGAAGCGTTCTCCGGAAGCCGGAAGCTGGCTTCCGGAACCGGAAGTGGAACCGAAAGTGGACGCCGCAAGGCGGAGGGAGGCAGGGAGTGACATAGCCCCGAGCACGGGGCTCGGGGCTATACCTCCTGTGCTCAAGTATACGGTTCTTCTACTTTCATATTATTGCGATAGCTATTATATGGACATTTCAATCGGATTTCTGCCGTCGGCGTCACCGTCGCCGTCGCCGTGAGGTTCCGTATAGATTGCAAGGGCGATAAAATCGTTGCCGCGCGCCGTATGCGCGAGCGAAAGCGCGCGGGGGACGCGCGCTATCACGGAGAGCGAATGCTCGGCGGAAAGCAAACGCGACCGTCGCGTGGGGGTATGGGAGGGAGGGAGGCGGGGCGGCGCTGTGCTCCGGCACCAAAGGCGTATCTTGCCACTCAATCTCCCACGCGAAAGCAACAAAGCGGGAAAAGGGGGGGATGGGGGGGAGGAAGCTTCTTCTCTGCCAACAACTTCTCCTTCGCAGCTTGCCCGGTGGTGCCCATCGCCCGCACCGTCTCTGGTTTCCGTTGAACGGCTCTGGTTTCCACACACACGGCTCTGGTTTCCGTTGAAGCGATAGAACGCGCGAACCTGCGCTTGCTGCCAGCGTTTTGACAGTCGTTGGCTGCGGTCATTCAGTGTGATCTTTGCATGTTTGCTTGTGCGCGCTGACACCACGATTGTTCATTCAGTTAGTAAGGCAATGTGTCCAAGTTTATGCAGCCGATAAAACTGTCCCTACTCCGAATAGCTCTCTACTAATTTGCTATCGCAATCGATGCTTCGCCTTTCGGGCGAAACGGCGACATTTTTTTATTTTATCAGTGTGAAATAGAAAGCAAACATGGGGTCCAATCCACGCTCTGAAGGTTGCTGGCTAGCGAAGCTGTGGTATCGCGTGGTCGCATAGATCAAAGTGGCGTAGCCTTGAACTGGGTCCTTCCGAGCTTGGGCACGACCCCGTTATGCATATCGACGTTGCTGTTCCCGTGCCGCTCATCGTGTTCACGCTGCGCTTCGGAAGTCGTAACTATGCTTGACCTTTCGTTAGCGCTATTAAAAAACTAATGAAATCAGTTGCTAGGCGGGTTCTTCGTTTAGTGTAGGTACAGCGCTGCCTGCTTCGTATGCTACAGTTGGCGTTTCCCGGCAACTGCAGCTTAGGTAACTAATCTCTACCGAGAAACGCTTGCAGCGAACGCTATGCGGGAAGGCGAGGTTCCAGGTTCTTTTGGGGCTATCCTCCGCACGGCCGGCGCCGTCGCTGCCGTGGTGATGCTTCTCATGATGATTAATTGGCATCGCGTTTGAATCGGGGCGGTGACAAATAGTCTGTCAATGTCATAGCCTGCTTGAGTTATTCAGGCATTGTCCACGCTTTCATTTCTAGTGTTTTCGCTTTCATTTATATTTTTTTCACTTCATGACAACTTTTTAACTATCGTGTACCGCATACCGATGCCTGTAGCGGAACCGGTCGTATTAATCGTTGCTGTGCATTAATTCCCCCAATACTCTAAACGTATTTTGCTTATCTCGACAGATGACCGGCTGATTCTTCCGTCCACTTTATATGCAAGCGCTTCTGAAAGGAGTACGTTACCTATGAGTCCGGCTGGGTGAATCTCTTCACATGCAATTAGGACGTGCTGAGTGGTCTCCGAATTTGTGATGCTGTATAAACATGTCTCATCTAGTTGCGAATATTTACTGCGGTATGTTGTTTTTGTTCTTAGGCAACGAGCTCGAGCCTCAAATAGCAAGGCACGTCTCCGCGTTATCGTATAGATTTTACCTTCTAATTTTTTTCTTCTCATTCTTCTAAATCATCTTGTTCTATTTGTTTCCATGTATTGCATCCGATCACTCTCTGTTTCTCGCATTTTCTTTCTGGTGACTCCTGGTTGTCTATGTGCATGTTATACTGTACTTGGTTGCCAACTTTCTTGACCCCTTCCTCCATTCTTTGTCCACGCTTTTCAGGTAGAGATACCTGTGCACTTTAGCCGCCCATTTATTTTCATCTCTGTGCCTGTGTCTTTATTCCAAACTCGTTTAGCTCTGCGCTTCTCTGACGTCTCACGAGGCCCGATCCATGTCACCCAGCACTGCCTCATTTTTAATTTTGCCGTGGGTACCATAGGCGGTAAGTTTTCCTTTCTCCGGGGGTGCTGGGACCTGACCAGCTTTCCGAACCCCCCCCCCCCCCTTGTGTGCATATATATATATATATATATATATATATATATATATATACAGGAGCAGCCGCCTATCTTCATGGCCGCTGCAGGACGAAGGCCTCTCCCAGCGCTCTCCAATTACCCTTGCCTTGCGCTAGCTGAATCCAATGTGCGCCCGCCAATTGGCATCAGGGTAGGAGACGATTCAGTTTTACAGCCTGAGTGCCCTGGCACCGCCAAGTGACTGGCGTCTCTCGGATGAGCCATGTGACAAGCGGATTCAGTTATACACGTTAGGGAGATATATGTATTTTGTGCGTATTAGGTCGCACAAGTACACATCTATGAAAAAAGCAATGTAATACCTTGTAAAGGTTTTAATACAAAAATGCAATGAAGAAATCTTCTCCTTAAGAAAGGTCAGTTATTGAGAACACACAACATATATAAAAATTCAACGATATATAATAA
This sequence comes from Dermacentor silvarum, assembly GCF_013339745.2. Classification (NCBI taxonomy): domain Eukaryota; kingdom Metazoa; phylum Arthropoda; class Arachnida; order Ixodida; family Ixodidae; genus Dermacentor; species Dermacentor silvarum. The sequence goes on from NC_051160.1 coordinate 149,727,186, forward strand.
TTTCTTAACACAACTTATGACTAGAATTTTTAGCATAAGTATAATGTGATTCCATAACGCAATAGTTCCATTACTTGTCAAAGCATGCCTTATGCCACTGGTTTTGTTTATTTTCCGGAGGGACAATAAAGGATTATAGAGTGAAAATTATCACGTGCTCAAATACATAAACAAGACAGCGATATCTCAAAAGCGGGAAAGCACTCGATAGCAAATATACGAAGAGCGTGGATATTGTTTTTGAGCGGCAAATGCAGCATATGACGAATCAAAATGAATAAGGAAAATGCACGGCACAGACTGTGTAGTTTTACAAATAGCGCAACCACGCTTCTTTTCTTACTCAAATGGCCTCATTTTCGTTCCTTTGTATAACTATTTGCGTTGCTTTCTAAGCCAGTTGGTTTGCTTTTAATTATAAGTTCGGGCCTTTCTCTCTCCTATTAAAGACATCAGTTTGTTATGCAATCATTTCAGCATCATCGAGAAGTGTTCGTTCGGGCAATTGATCTGGAAATGAAGTCGTCAGCAATCTTATTCAAATTGATTTTGGAGGAGAGTTCTTTGGGGGAAGGCAAAATTGCCAGATGGTTCGAACGGGTTTGTCCAGTCGTCGACCGCAAGTACATTTTCAGTCGCCGAAAGCAAGAAAATGACCTCTTGGATGTGGTCGACAAGACCGGTATGGCCAACGCAATTTTTTAGCTGGGCCATTTGCGGCAAAAGCTTTCGCAGGTGTTCACCCTTGCGGCCCGTAAACATGTGAACGACGTCCTCAAATGTGCACAATATGATGCTAACCTTTCCTGGCTTAATATGTCAATGAGCATAACTTTGTGCGAAATCGGGCGTCCTGGTTCAATGTCGTCACCGTAGAGCTATGTTATATATGCTTCGTCTTCCTTCCCTATGGCAAGCTGCTCAATGTGGGACTTATGCTGCCACATATCAGGTGGATACCTGTTTTTAACGAAGACAGCACCGTGTCAAGTATTTCATAGAACCTCTGGCGGTACATGTCACTCGCTCATGGAAACACGGGAGCTGAGTAACCTTCTTGATAGCCGCGTAGAGTCTTCTTTCGCCTAGCATATAGAACACACGGGTCCTCAACTCCTACTTTTCCTGCCTCTTCCATACATACGCGGGTCACTCGCTCTATTTTGGAGTTAATCTGCACCGAGTTTAATCAAGCTTGGGCCATCCGAGATGGCTGGTCCCTTCGCGTGCGGTGTCTCCCTTCGCGCCTAGTGTTATGTTTCCGCTGGTGCTTATACGGTAGAAAGTACGCTTCCTTTTCAGCGTCAGATGGGTTCTGGCGAAGTACCGATAAGGGAGGACTGTTGGCATGCGCGTTGGTGATCAAGCGGTGCACATTGCAACGTCCACTGCCGCAGTAGAAGCGAGGTTGACGCCTGTTTTCTACTTCTCCTTTTATTGCGACAGCAGTTGTATCGACATTCCAGGCAAGTCTTCGCTGTCATCATCGCCGTCAAATTCCGTATAAAGTCCAAAATCATATGAGTGAGTGACCCTTACACTATGGGTGCGAGAAAAAGCCCATAACACTCAGCCAAATAAGGATAGCGGCTTGAAGGTCATTATCTTCCCACGGGTTCAATATTCGGGTTAGTTGGAGGTGACGTGATCAAATGCGCGCATGGGGAGGAGAGCGCGCTTCTTCTCATCGAGTCCTGCCGCAGCTGCGAATGACTGACCGTAGTTGACGCTTACGCGGCCCGCGTGCCGTATCCATTTGTTGGTAACCATTCGGTGGTGCAATGATCAAGGGCAAGCAGGGATGGCTGCTAACTTCATGCGCGCTGTCTTCCTTCTTAGGCTCTTTTTCCGCGTCCCAACTGGTGTAGATCCCATAGCCTAAGTTCAGATACAGCGGTAATTGGAGATGGCTGACAGAGGTCATCCTGTAGTGGACATAAAAATACGCAGAAGATGGTGATGAATCTAATTTTCGTAGTCGCGGTGAATCGCATGGCTCTGCGAACCGTTCGTCCCCGCTGCTTCCGTTCTTCATAATTGCAGCGTTGTCATAGCGAATGCTCGTAGTCATCCAGCGAGATATTTAAGGTTTACATGGTCTGTGCATTGCAGGATGTTTGTTATTTTAATTAGTGAGTGAATGTTACTAGAATTCATATAGACGTTATAAGCAACGTAGAGACTCGTGTGGGGGCCGCATTTTTTTGCCGCAGTTTTGACGCGCCTTACATGGGACTGGGCCATTTTATCTAATTTTTCCAACTACGAGTATGAAATCCGACGTAAACCTCCGCGATCACCTCCTCTCGCCATCTATAGGAGTGTACAAGTTTAGAACGCAGCGGCATGTGCTCCACAAAGGCGGCTGCACAGGAGCACACACCAATGGGTGCGCACTCTAGACTGACTACATGAGCCGGACGACCGGTGACTACGCCGACGGATGAGATGGTAGCCCGCGCTTCGAGCTGGGCCGAGTCGCGTCAGTGGTACTATTTCTTTAGTCGCGGTGGCAATGGGCTGCAGCGCTTCCGTGATCAGTGCGGAGCGCCTCTCCTGTCTTGTTAAGTTGTAACCGACCTTTTCATAGTTGCGACGCGCTGAACGCGATTGCTTCTTGGTTGGACTTAAATAAAAATATTTGCTTTCAAGTTGGGGGTGCGGCTCTTACACGGATTTATACGGGAAGAATCTTCGTTCGTGTAATTGTGTTCTGTTTCACTATCACTAATACCGCTTCGCCTTTGCGTCGAAACTGCAGCCTTTTTTTTTCTGAGTCCTAGTAAATGCTCTGGTGCGCATGAGTGCTATTGATTCTGATTTCTAGTGAATCCGGCTTGGCCTCACTTCGGTTACTAAGTTAAATGTTCTACTCGGGCATGGTCTTATTCATACGGCGTACTGCCGAGAAAATGCTGTCAGCTGTTTGCGTTAAATGACGAAGTTCTGACGCCTACGTACTTCCCTCATTACTCTAGATATTTTGTTTATTTTGCAGTTACCTTAAGCAGTGCATTTGTTATATAATAAGCAAACTTTGGCCTACATACTCGTTCTATTCTGCTTTTTTTGCGACTAATATCTGTGTTCCGCGAATGGCAAGGGGGAAAAGAACTTGTCAGTCTCTGAAAATGGATGGCGTCGTTCCTGGTTTCTACGAGTAACTATTTCAAATAACATCATCGAAGTAAAGGATCACATTACCCATTACAAGGAAAGAAAAGTCCTGGAGAGGGTCGAGGCGATGCTTTTTTTTTTTTTCAGCCCGACCACACGCCTGGGATGCCGCTGTAGTTTAGAGGATGAAAAATGAGGCGGCATACCGGGCGGTCATCTTAGCCTCTATATATATATTTAGGACCTCTGCATGCACGTTGCGATATTTGCATCCCCAATAAATTTTGTAAATTATTAGGCTTTTTTTCATGAGTCGCTAGCATTACCTGCTGGAAAGAGAAGCAATGCTGAGACACATATCACTCATGTGCATTTCATACACCCCTGATAAAAGACTCTGCCGAACGGGACACTGAAGTCTACAGGTCTTTTTCAGGGTCACAAAAGCGCGCAAAGTAATTTGTAGCGAGTTTAACATATAGCAACATATTCATTCTATAGACATAGGCTATCCATTTCATTAGAAATAATTGTTAGTTGGCTACCTCTTTTTCTTTGAAATATAATACACTTTGTCCTGTGTACACATTGAAATATAATGTGTCTGTGCATGGTGTTTGTTCACACTGGAAATTAAAATAACAAGTTGAAGGAAAAAAATATCGATGCGGTTGGTGCTTCTAATGGGCTTGTTTTCCTATTGTCAGGTTTTTCATAAATAAAGCGAAAGTATGAATAAAAGCCGTGCACGACCGCGTCAACAATGATGCAGTTAGCTTTTAGCCACAATAACAGCTTAAGGGAAAAAGTACAGGCAACTGAAAAGAAACCATGAACGATTTGGGTAACAGGACTCTGGTAATGACATTTTAGGAGCGGGGGGGCTCGAGCCCTGGAGCCCCCCCGTAGTCGGCGCCTATGGTGGGTACTGAAAGCCTACCAGCCTACTGATCTTCGGTTAACTGTTAGGCCCGACAAGATATACGATTTTAAGCACAAAATGGAATTTGCGAACGTTAGCGCTGGTAGTCTTTCTTCTTTACAGATTCCACGCACTGCCTCATACTTATTTTGGCTTCAAAGTGATCCATGTTTCAATATTGCTGCATGCCGTTTCCGCTTTATTATCCTATTATCTTGGTGGGTAATAGAATAGTAAGTATTTCGTTCGTTTATCTACCTGCAATAATGCATTGATCACACTTAACACGGATATCGGTCTGTAACTGGAGGCACTTGAACGGTTTCGGTCTCTATAAAAGGGCGACGTTGCCCAACTTAAGTTTACTTGGCTACATACCACCCTCCTTCCAGTGATGGAACATGTGCAACAGGTAGAATGCCAGAAGATATGTATCATTTTTATTAATTTAACTGTAATAGTATCAGGCCCGGCCGCTTTACTAGCGTCTAGATTTTTTACTATTGATAAGATGTGTGTCATTTCTTTTTCAAACAAAGCAAAGCTATCAGAAAGGGGTCTTGACGGGCGCTTCAGATCCAAAGTGTCAGGAAACTGAGCAAATAAAGACGCCCGACGTCTGCAAAATAGTTCTTTAACGAACCACCGTGTTTTGGGTTATAACATCAGGCAGTACGCGCCTGTCAGAGTCAAGGCCAACTGCAGCTTTTACTATCGCCCAGTCTCTTTCGTGTTGCCCTCATCCTCCTCGATGAACATTCTTTTTTACGTAGCATTCATCGTAGTATTCTTTTTTTCTTTTCCTCATCAAGGAAACTGACCTATTCCTATAATGTTTGAATTGGTTTAAGTAGTACTCATTATTTCTACGATGCTTCCATTTGTGGTACCAGCAGTCTTTTTGTTTCAATGTTTCCACAATACTGGATTTCATCCGAGGGCAATGTGGATTGGTATATTTACTGTTGGTTGCAGTGGTGCTTTGTGATATAGCATTTTTAAGATGACCTATGAAACTGTTATATTTTATATTAACACCCTCATCCTACATGGCACTAAAATCGATTTGACTTCATTTAACTTTAATCAACCTTTGTAGCCACTCTTACCCTCGAAGGTTTGGTATTGAGAGGCTCAATTCTGATGGCAAAACAAAAATTGGCAAGTGGTCGCCTACCGGAACAGGAACCACACCAGCATACACACCGTTGTCAACGTTGCAAATGACATGATCAATAAAGGTACTTGACGTGTTAGTGATACGTGTAGGCTAAGTTATTATGTTATGCAAGTTAAGAGATCTCAAAAGCAGCGTGTATTCATTCCACGTATCGCAGGACAAGGCAATATTAAAATCCCCGACAAAAAAAAATTATTGGACCACTGGTAGGAAACTCTCATAAGCAGAGACTCAAATTCCGTCAGAAACGTTTTGATCGAAGAACCGGGCCGGCAGTACATAACACTAATGGCTGGCCCTCGTTCAAGCTTGATAAATAGCGTTTCTATAGTTCCATTAGTAACAGATGCATCAAGCATGACAGCGCACACATTACTCTCCCGTACCAACAAGGCAACTCCACCCCCTCGCGCACTCGAATTCCGTGGTTGTGATAATAGCCTGAAACCCTGCATACTGACTGTTTCATCAGCCTTCAACCATGTTTCAGTCAAAAAAATTATGTCGGAAACAGCATCTAGCCACACTATATAGGTAACCAGAGTGTCTATAATTCATACGCTGACTTCGCACATTGCAATGGAAAACGGAAAAATTATTACATTCCTGTTTTTACAGTCAAGCTGTCTACCTCTACCAGCCAAGGAAATTTTCGTTTTGTTGGCGAAAGCAAGAAACGCTAGGCAAAAAAATCGAATACAAACAGCATATCACCTTTGAAATCAGGCATACAGCATACAGCTCAGTACTCGTTTTCAAAATAAAAACCACAAAACAAGCATCAAAACCACATGATGGATGATAAGGCGCATGTGAAAACAATGGGAACACCCTTTGACACATTCCGGTAAAGATTCGGTTTGCAGCTGCTTCGAAAGGGGTTGACATCTTTCAAAATCCTCGTGTGAATGACGTCAGCGAATAATTCGAAGCATGTACCTTATCCCTCGTGTTTCCCGGTAAATATTACGGTTGTGTAAGCTATTCCGAGTGTAAAAGTACCCAACAGAATAGGAATGACGTAGTGACGTCACCACGGTAAGCAACTCATTTTGTTCATTCCAGGCTGCCATGCGTAGGTCACGGAAAGTAAAGACGCCATAAGAGCATCGTGAATATAATGTCGTTGTGAAGTAATAAAGGGTGTGTTTAAGTACATTTCACTTGTCTCACGGTTTCTATCTTTGTAGAGCAACGTGTGTGAATTCAAGTTACGTCACAATGCGTAATCGTTGTGGGTGTCGTTTACAGCTTCGTTGTCCAACCACCTTCCCAGCGTGGATGGGAGCCACAGTTTTTTAACACCTGAAAGATTAAGCATATCGATAAATACAGAGCTCAATTCAAAACAAGCAGTTACACAATTTTGGCAAGGTCACTGTGAGACTGAATGTGTAGAACCGCCGAGTTTTCAGTTTTCCGCATCAGAATCTGGCCGAGATATCCATGCAAACTTCCATTTTGTTCTGTTCTCGCCTCACGATCTTTCCTGCACAATATCTCATTTTCTAAGGAGATGTGTTCATTGATGTAAATTGGATTTGTAGCCTCCAAATACAGGTGACTCGTGTTTAGTCTTGTTTTCATAGCTGCATACAAATTTGTCGCGAGATGTCCTGGTTGCGGATCCAACCACAACATTTGGTTTATCCTTACCCCTGGATGGGACACGCTGGGACACGATCGATGTCTCCATCGGACAGCTTAATTTCCAGGCAAGTGGCCATTGTACCCACTGTCGCCTTTATATTCTCATCCGCAGCGCGTGGAAACCCTAGGATTTCCACATTCATGGTCCTTCCGTGCTGCTTAAGTTCAGTTATCTCCCTTTTTGCGTCAGCCAATTGTCTGGTCAACTCTAGGTTTTGCTTCGCTATCTTTTGATTTTGCGTCTTCACCTGTGTTAGCTCCCGTCGAAAGGTCTGAACATCTTCCTTAACCTCTTCAAAGGTCACATTCATAAATTCGACTGACTCACGCATTTTACCAACCTTGACCTTAGTTTCCGAGTTGGAGTCTCCAACTTTGCCAATTTGAACTTTAATGTCAACTGCGAAGGCATCAAGCTTAGTGGCTAGTTCATTTATGACTTTGATAACCTCTTTGATACTACTAGGAGCCTTCTCGGCAAGCGCCTTTACTACTTCCTTAATACGACCACTATGTACGCCTGACACGTAGTTAGGAAAGCCCAGCTATAGCGTTGGAGCAACTCTCCACACAACAATGCAACACTTGACAAAAGACGCAACACTTACAAGCACTTATGGCAGTGGCAGCATCAGCATTACATAGTAGGCAACAAAAAGTGAAACCAATGTGAAAAACAACAAGCGATGTTAGCCTGCCTCCGTGGGCCGCTGCCGCCGCTGCCAAAGTCCACAGTTCCACGCCCACCAGCCACCAGCGATAAGATTAAGAACTTGCGTCAGTTGTTCACAGATGGCGGGTGCAGCAGTGACGTCCGTGCGCCGGAAGACATGGGTGTTGAAATCCAGAAATGGGCCATGGTGTGCCAGAAGGCAGCGTTGGGAGGCTAAATTAACTATCAATTGTGTCATGCTTGCTGCTCTTCTTGATTTGTAGGCATCACCTTCGAAAGGGGACAAGGCTAAACAGTAACCTAGCATGCTAGAGCTGATCCGCTAATAACACTCTTTATGCCTAGCACTTTGCCTGTCTCTCATTCATATTTTCTCTCTTCCTGAAAACATCTATATCTACATTGTACAATCATGTATGCCTTTAAGAAACGCGGTCTTATCAATGAATGTCTTCCTCGTGCTTTTTGCACCAACACTTTAAATGTCCTTTACTCATATCTAGTCGTGACCGGTAAATACTACCAGCCACTGAGAATCGCATCCCAGCGTTCCTGGCAGTTGGACATTACCTGCATGTCTCGCCTGGTGAATACTTTCGCGTTCCGATAGGATATGCTCAGATCTCTTCAAATTTTCGCTGCCGAAGACGCATGCTCATCCAGTTGTGAATATTTGCGCCAGTTTGCTTTTGCCCTAGCTAATCAGCTCGTGCATCTACTATCAAGGTACAGTATCATATCACATATCGCATCAATACTAAGCCTATTGTGCTATCGTGCTGACTTTCCTACTCCATTTCATTTGTGCCATACTTCAAATCTGCATTCTCTTTTTTTTGTTCCCGTTCTTTGCATAAAATTAACTACCTGCACTTCTCTCACTCTTTTTTATGGTGCGACAACCGCGCCATCTTTATTCGTCACACATGCATGATTGAGTAAAGGCGCGTGAGAAGTACAGTTACAAGTATATACGCAATAATAATATATCGTTTTTTCGTTGCATGCAGTTTTAGCAAGCGACCCCCTCTGACCAAACTGAGAACCTTATCGCATCAAATTAATTTCAAAACATTAATGCTGCTTTCTCATACGATCATCTGGTCTGTCATACATTGTCCAAATACATATGATGATAATTTGTGAACGAGATCAAAGAGCTAGGTGCATTTTGCCCCAAATTGGTAGGGGAGCCATGTTGAAATGCTTGCAAAATCATAGTCGTCTTAAACCATGCTCTGTATCAATGGTCGTCTTTGAAAGCAACGTAATACTTCAGTTTTATAAAGTCTTATCTGCATAGCTTTTAGTTTCTGAGACGTTTATATGAAATGGAACAAAACTATTAACAATACGACATCTACAGTTTTAATGCTGCCAAAACAGGCTCTTCGGTAGTTCTACTCCTCGACTGTGCAATACCTCCATGACTGGTGGCATATCTACTGAAACAAAATGCATTTTCATAATCTATGAAAGCGATATAGAGAGGTTGATGGAACCCCGCATATTTCTCAATTATGCAATTTAAGACATGGCTTGTTATGTGTTTTATATTTGTATGAAACATTTTACACGATCCAGTAAATACGATTTTCCAGCTTACTTTTTTATAACGTGTTCACTTTGTTAACGGTAATACAGAAGAAAAATATGAGTAGCTCTATAAATTTGCTGGGGGTCTTTTTATTTCGATAGACGATAATAAAACGTAAATTTTATGCATGGCTTAATTTACGCACAATACCCTTTTGGGCTTCTTGTATTGAGTACTTGGATCAATTCAAAATACAAAAGTAGAACAAGGCACAGATATATTTACAGCAATATCAATAATTATAGCTACAGAATCATCGAAAGCTAATGTACAGCTTCTTGTTCTGGCGCTTTATTGCGGGTTCATTGTTAAACTGCACTACCTTTGATATAGAAAAAGCAGCCTAGGAGCATGATGTCTGAAATGGTGTTGACGTTACCCGGAATCAAGATGTTTCGTTCACCTTCTATCTTATAAAACTCTTGACGTCAGTCGCCCTGCGTTAGCATTTATCAAGCGCTTAGCTTTAATATTAATAATTTTCTCCATCCCTGAATTCGAAAGAAATATATGTGTCACAACGGTAGTTCACACAAATGTTCTTACACTGCAAGAGGCGCCGCATGTAAGAGCGATGTCTTTTTTGCTACTGCACTGGCTACTGTCTGCTATACTGTCAGTATGCTGTCTCGAAATAACGGAAGACGACCTGTCAGCTCCAAATGAGCTGCAAAACTATCAAGATCCATCAGAGGTATTTGTGCAATGTTATACTTCTTTCACTTATTTAAAGCAGATTACGATAGAGGCACAGCGCAACAATACTCGTGGGCCAGGTTTGCGTGTTTGTGATTGTAAATTAGTTGTTATAAATTATTCCGGAGCCCTTTACAACAGCCTCAACTGTAATACATTACCCAGTTTATAACCGTTAGGTCACATATCGTACTTTTTTTAATATTAAGCCGATAAAACTATATGGTACACATTTTAGTTAATGGTCCAACGTGAATCCGCTTCAGCAAGGTAAATAATGTATTTCATTGATAGCCCTACCTTCGAGTAGTAATATGCTGTGCTACTCCATGGATGCGATTGAGCATGCCTGTTCCCGACTTGTACCTTTTGTTTGAGATGTAGTCTTGCTTTTTTTCCACAATATTTCAACTACGCACTGTAAGCTTGCTGTTTCCCGTCTGTACGACAGAGCAAGTACAAGAATAACATGACATGTTCCGCTTGAATCACATGAGATGCCGCTCAGCCAGCCACAGAACAGCAAAAGCCCCACAGGCGCGCAGGCCTCTTTCTTATATAACCGCAATCCAGAGGTTCAATCGATCTATCAATCAATCAATCTGTTTATTTCTGTCTTTGTCGTGTACACAATACAACGAAAATAGGTGGCAAGAGAAAAAACTGCTTTGTCGCAGCTTGACTGAGCTCTTGCCACCCGTACAGCAGCGAATGTGTATGCAGGAAATGAGCATACAGAGAAGCTCTCCTTTTACAGCTTTAAATGAAGGTTAACCGTCTCACAGAATGTATGAATAACATAATATGAGTAATTGAAAACAAAATACGCACATCATATAAACAGAAACTACATGGGGACACGTATTATATATCACCATAAACATTAGTCAAACATTTTATCCTCATTAAATCAATAACTAATCAAGATACTAGATACTAGGAACTGTACAAAGATAAAATATTTGCTTTTTCGTTAGTGTTAGTAAATCTATAGCTCGTGCATAGCATTCGTTCAATGTAAATGGCATTCTGTGTCGAATCTTTTTTGTGCCATAATGTGTACGGGAGAAACCAATTTCAAAAGGTGGCCGGTACCTAAAGGGATACAACGCTATGGATACAACGGATACAACGTTTTCCTTTAAACTTGCTAGGTGTAAAACTTTTCAATTTTGCAGTGTTGAGCATTTTTATGCAATATAATAATTCGTGGATGTAGATTATGTCAGATTTTGTAATTCTATACTTGCGAAATAGTGTATCTGTATGTTCTAGAAACGGGGCATTATGGATTGACTGCAGTGCATTTTTTCGACATTAATGTAAATTTGTGCAGTTTTGTAAGTGTGGTGTTTCCCCAGACTGATGCGCAGTAATACAAGTGGGAATTCAAACAAGGCCCAATCTAAAGTCTGTTTCCCATTTGCTGGTAGAATGTGGCGACAAGGACATAGCACACCGGAAGCTTTGCTCAACTTCGTCAGTGGGTTTTTTTATGTGCTCATTCCAACAAATCGGATTGAGAGTAATTATACCGATTTTTCAATGGTGATTTGGTAAGGACCTAGGGTTATGAATATTGTTCGTATTTCCGCAGTTCCCAGTGTACGAAACAGGACGCACTTCGTTTTTGCTTCATTTAGGCTAAGCCGATTTCTTTAACACCACAGGTATAGTAGCTGACACAAGGCCGCAGCCTTAGGTACTATTTCTTTCATATTTATGCCATCTGTAAGGACTGAGAAATCTGCATATATAATTTACTGGCATTTATTATAAATTCATACGATATCATTTATGTAAAGAACGAATAATATTGGTCCCAGTATACTTCCCCGTGGAACCCCCGACTCAATGAGCATCAACCTGGATTATAGTTTGTTTACTTTGACGTATTGGAGGCGAGAGTTACAATAGTTTTGGATTAGTTCCAAAGCCGTTCCTCTAAAACCATAGCGTTGAAATTTATCTAGTATTATTCTATGGTTGACTTTATCAAATACCTTGCTGAAGTCTAAGAATATACCAAATGTCATGGTCTTATTTTCGAAATGTTTCAGAATAGTTGCCTTATTGACGATAAGTGCAGTTTCAGTACTTCGTCCCTTTCTGAAAACATGTTGACAGACATTAAGGAGGTTGTGTTTTTTGGAGAAATATTTTATCCGACCGTTTATAATTTTTTCCGGTCATTTTGAGAAAATAGGCAACACAGACACGGGTCGTTAATTGCCTAAGTTGTTTTTAGCGACGTTTTTGTAGATCACTTTTACTTTTGCTACTTGCATTCTACTGGGAAAAACACCCGTCGTGAGGGCCCTATTAAATAGGTGCGCTAATATCGGTGTAAGTAAATCCATCACATGCTTAATTGGCTTAATTTCAAGTTCATCAGCGTCTTGACTGCGACTGTTTCTGAGTCCCTGAAAAATGCCGGTTACTTCATGCACATTGGTAGGGTGGAAAAATGCTAAATGTTGCAATCGAGAAATATTATGTGTTGCTTCAGGACAATATGTGCTACTACCGATTCAGTCAAAAATTTATTGAAGCAATTTGCAAGGTCTGTTCCAGTTAACTTCATGATTACAATCTTCAGGTTTTCAACGGTTGTTTTAATTCTTTGTCCGTTGAAAACATCGTTAAGGTTCTTCCATAAGATGTCACTATTTCGAAGGAAATTTTCATCAAACATATGACTGTAACACTCATATTTGGTTTTCTTTAAAATTTTATTAAGGTGATTTCGAAATATTTTATGAATAAATATTTCGGTCCTTCGGTATGAAAAGGGCTCGAAAAGGTTTTTTTTATTAGCTTGATGTGGTCATACGTTATCCACGGCTTGCGCAGCTTTTTTTGCTTGCGATATGTCCGCATAGGAAAAGAACACAGGCAATGCTTTTTCAGAATGCTGAAAAAGCTATGATAGCTCTTGTTGCTATCCTAGATTGAATATATTTGGCTCCAATCAACCGCGGAATTTCGCGCCTAAACACGCGTATATATAATGTGCTTGGCGGTATTTTACGATATCGTAAATCAGGCAATGCATGTTTTTGTAAATAATTGTTCCGCTTAAGCATACAAAAAATTTGCAAATGATCATTAATCACTGAAGTTACTACGGCAGGTGCAACGTCTTCAGTAATAGCGTTAGTAACAAAAAAGCCTAGCAGAGATGCCGTTAATTTCGTGACGAGTGTTGGAGTGGCAATAATGTCCTCAAAGAAATTTCCTTGTAATAAGAATAAGAGTTCCATGGTGCGGCCCGAGCTCGCTAGAATATCAATGTTTAGGTCACCCCCATTGTTAAAATTATGGGGTTTTACGTGCCAGAACCACGATCTGATTATGACGCACGCCGTAGTGGGGGACTCCGGAAATTTGGACCACCTGGGGTTCTTTAACGTGCACCTAAATCTAAGTACAGGGGTGTCCCCCAATTGTAAGCAACCATTTGTACTCCTCGGCACGCGAGAGCAGAGAGTCGAGAAAGTTTAAGAACGTGCCAACATTGCCAGTTGGCGGTCTGTACAATACGGCAAACACACTTTGACCTCGTTTAATACAGATAATTTCGAAGCCTCTAAAAAATTATGGGGTCTTACGTGCCAAAACCACGATATCATTATGAGGCACGCCGTAGTGCCGGACTCCGGAAATCTTGAGCACCTGGGGTTTTTTAACGTGCACCTAAATTAAGTACACGGGTGTTTTCGCATTTCTACCCCATCGAAATGTGGCCGCCGTGGCCGGGATTCGATCCCGCGACCTCGTGTTCAGCAGCCCAACACCAAATTTCGAAGTCTCTAGTGACAATGGTAAATTCGCTTATGACGTCAAAGCCAGGTAGCGCCACCTGTATCGACACCCTTCCTCCTCTGCTATTTTGACGATTTAAAAAGTAATGACTGAAGCCAGGCCTCGGAAACTCTGATGGTTTTTTGTCAACGCGAATTGCAGCACCATCCATGAGATGGATGCGAAACCAAAATCGCTATTCCTTTTTTATCTTAACCCTCTCTCAACTTTGTCGTTTCTCTCTCGCCTTCAATTATCGGCGGCGCGGCTGGCGTGGCCCGTGCTCGCCGTCGACCGTGCTGATAGCGGCCAAAACGGCAGCAATTTTTTTTCTGCCATTATGCGGTCAGTTTTGCCGTTTTCGCCTTCCGCGCTAGCAGTGTTGTCCGTGTGGTACTCTACCGTTGCACGTTTGTCGGCTTTTCCCCGCAATTTCTCGTAGCTGTCGCTGTTCGTGTGTGGTTCAATGGTGTGCGAACACATCAAGACGAAGTGAGCCATGCGACGTGAAATTCTACCGCATCCCTAAAGACACCAGGTGAGCACTGTGCAGTTTACTTCCCGGTTTTTATTTGTGATAGTAATTGTGCGCAGTCGTACATGGCTGTCCGGTGGTGAGGCAGCAGCTAACTGATTTGAAAACACCACAACGACGCAGAAAATCGTTATGTCAACAAGCAGCGAACATAAAGCTATTTATAAATATAGTAACAGCTGTGCGTATCGCAAAGAACACATGTGTAGGTGTGCGCATTGCACTTATTTCTAGCTAATTGGTCGCCATCGTTTAAAAATGCGTTTCTGAGAATTAAGGGTGGCATATCACAACTTGTACTCTGCCGTGACGCGAAACAAGCTCAGTTTTGTATGTTCCAACTATGATGTTATAATTTGTGATCTTCACTGTTCTTCAGGGTGGAAGCGTTTTTAACCTACGCTGGAAGGATGGACCTCATGGGTTTGCCTGAAGACAAGGTCAACAACCGCAGAATATGCTCGGCGCACTTCACGGAGGTGGATTTTATGGACCGAGCGAGAAGCAGCCCGTGAGAAGCCATGCAGCGCATTGGCATTAGAGTAATTACAATAAATGTTTTTTTACATGTGCGTGCATGAAACACCATCCGCGTTTTGTTGCATTCTGCAGTGCGTTGCACTGTCTGCTCCAATTCTGGTTTTCACAAACGAGCACAATAAAGTGAGTCCAAAGAACTGTTGTGTTGTAAGTGGAATTCTTTTGAAATGCAATTTCGGCACATGCTTGCTTGATTGTAATAATGAGCGCGACTGCGTGCATGAAAACGCAAAAAGAATCCACTGCGCACAAGCACGCAGCACGAATGCACGAATGGCATGGCCGGACAGGTGAGGAGCGCGGAGC
Source organism: Dermacentor silvarum (assembly GCF_013339745.2). Taxonomy (NCBI): domain Eukaryota; kingdom Metazoa; phylum Arthropoda; class Arachnida; order Ixodida; family Ixodidae; genus Dermacentor; species Dermacentor silvarum. The sequence goes on from NC_051160.1 coordinate 149,742,206, forward strand.
GCGCGCTTTGGTCCGGCGGTGCGTCTGATAACGCCCGAGACACACACAAAAAAAAAGAGCGCGCCGTGCACAGCTAAAGAAAAAAAAATGTGGTTGATCCCTCTTATATAGGAATCGGTATAGAACACGAAAGTGAAACGTGTCTTCACAGAAGTAGTGTAATGTTTATTGCACATTGATATATAATGTCTATTGGTGTTTTGTGGCTAAAGCGCCCTTAGGCGTTGATGCACCCACGCTGACGCCTGGTGGCACGTCTCCTCCATCACGACTACCAACGTCGATGACCATGAGCAACCGTCGTGCATATGGAAGCTGCACTACGCTGCACACGCTAGCACAACGCGAAAGACGAAGCACGTAACTGACACACTAATACAACGCGCAAGACAAAGCACGTAACTGAATCGTCACCGAGTCAAATCAGCGCGTACAGCGCGTCGTAATTGCAGCCTCCGCGATCAACTTCAGAAACATTTTCAGAGCTAATTGCGGAGGCCACGCTCCGCTGTGCTGAGTACGGTGAACGCCACCTAGTAGTGCTTCTGCGAGAACGCGTTACCTAGAGTAACGCGCCACCTAGAGTGCCATATTTCAGCCGCGTGACGAATTATCTTATCTTACCAGTCATCGTTTTACCAATTCGCCTTTGATGAATCAGCAAGTCGCGAACGCCCTTACACCACGTTGAAAACATAAATTACATTGATTTAGGTAATGAATACAGTGACATCCTTTGATTTGAGGCAACTTCGGTCTTTCTGGACTTTAACATTCTGTTCAAACAGCGCAAAAGACGATGGAAGAAGAAAAGGGAAGTACACAGGAGTCGCATTGCTAGCTTCCAGCTGCGCCGGGGCAACAAGTTTTTGAGAGTCGATACGCGCGAGGATAACTCGCTGCACGTTACATGCATTCCACCAGAAAGCCCGAGCCCGGCCCGGGCCCGCGTCAAAATACCCGAACCCGGCCCGGGTCAAAAAGCACATGTTATGCCCGAACCCGACCCGAGCCCGTGAAAGAACTGCCCTACAGGGCCCAGCCCGGCCCGCGGGCCGGGCCGGGCCCGGGCTTTCGGGTAACCCCGAGCCCGTGCAGTGCTCTAACTGTAGGAAAGCTGCGTTCTAGAATTTTCTAGGTATCGTCTGCTGTCTATTACATTGGTAGTGGGGGGCATCTACAGATTCACTGAACATGTTGCGCATGGCAGTATTGCATAGGCGCGCTGCAACAGAACTCTAAAATGAATCTTAAAATGCCAGCATGCGATATGACTCGATTCAAGTAACGTTACCTTCACATACATTTACACGATGCACAAGCACACTGTACAGCGAAATCCTAGCAAATATTTTATCATTAGTGATTATGTTTCCTTGTGTTCTGATTCCGTCTAAAAGGCAAGGTAGCAGACTCTATGTAGTTCGTTAGATGGTCTCGCTAACATTTCTGTATATGCTATACAAAACACTAATATCAGGCCTCGTTTTCAAGGCAAGAAGTGTACTTTTAAATAAATGGACAAAATAATATAAAAGATTATATAAAAGATAAAATTAGAAATTACCTCTCATTTTACCTATTTTTCGGGCCATCCAGACGACAGAAATATGCAGTTATGAGGATGTATGGCAATCGGTGTTGTTCCATGCATTTCGCAGATAGATAGCTCTTAAGTATTATTCTAGATCCTCGAATGCGTCAGCATTTGGATCAAGATGTTGTTGTGACGGAGTACATTCTATATGAGTTGCCAGCATCAAGCCACAATGGATGGAAAAGTACTGAGAATGAAAACGTGACAATCTGGTCTGGTGCTACCTGTGCCCTTCCGCACGCAGTGCATTTGTTAAATTAGGATGATGCAAAAGTCAATACGATATCAAGCAGCCCACGTTCCAACAGTACCAAAGAGCTAGCTTGCACGAGCCTGGGAAGAACGTTGTTCTCTTGCGTCTGAACAAGGCCTTGCGACTTAAGCTAAATACGTTAACAATGAAAAATGTCGTTTGAGCAATGAACATCATTATTTATTTTGTGTGGGCAGAAAGAATACGTGTTTCTCGAAAAAGAATACTACAAGATAAGGCATATGAAACAAGTGCTCATCATATCTGAACACCAGGTTGCCACCTCATAATGCCTACATGATAACGTACTGCATGGCTACACTTACACTTCGGCGGCTGCACTTACACTTCAGAAAAACATTCACCGCACCGTCACTGCTAAAGTGTTGAAGGACCGTGCCAGCAGCCCCCCTCATGCGAGCGTCATGGCTTCCATCGGAGTTAACGCAGACTCAAGCAGACATGTCCGCGCCGGAGCCACTGTGTTACACTAGAAAGCGGTCTCTGCGGCACCGTGTGTGTGCAGAGCAAGCTGACTACGACTCTGTTCGCGCTTCCTTCCTTCACCGACAGGAGCGCTGTAGAGTTGGTGATCATAGTGGTAGAGTTGGTGGCCGAGTGGATCGCAGCGCAGCAGGAGCAGCATACCAAAGAATAAGTTCAATTTTTGTTTATGTTTATTTGGTTTGTAGAAGTGTTAGGTTAACCGAGCTATCTATATATATTGTTTTTCATGCTTTTTAGTTTCTTGGTTATTTTGGTAGGACGTTAGTAGGTAACGAATAGTTGTATTTTTTGGAAGCGGGTAGTGGCGCACGTGTTGCATGGTGAAAGCAGTGTAAAGCGGCAGTTTTAAACTGTGTTATAGGGAAGCTAGCGGAGGTAGCCGGATAGCGAGATTGCGGTACGGCTTACCGTGGGGCTTTGTTCAGGTATTTTGGTGGGCTTTCTCGTTAGGTGGTCGGGCGGACGATGGTGCGGCAGGCTAGGAAGGATAGGGGTGATGACGAGCTGGTGCAGTGCGAGGAGTGCAAACGTTGGTGTTATTTGGACGAGTCGCACTTCGCAAGTTTAGCCGACGCTGAGGAGGCTAACTTCGCGTGCAGGTCGTGTGAAGGATTTAAGGGGGCTGTGCGGTGGATGGAAGGGGAATGGGCAGCTAGTGTGGAGGAGCTCAAAGGGGAGCTGAAGGTCGAGCGAGAGCGGCGGATTGAGCTCAAAACTCGGATCGGCGAGTTGCTTGACAGGGAGGGGGCCGAGGCCATCCTGGTAAAGCGAATAGTTGGCGAGCTACAAGATGAACGGGAAACGCGGGCCGTGCTGGAAGAGCGGGTGGAGGCGGTAATGGGACAGGGGGCGCGTAATCCCGGGTCAGAGCTGCGTCAGGCGGGCGGCGGGGACAGCGCGGAGACTCAGGCAGAGGCTTGCTATGAGAGCAGGGAGGGACGCCTAGGGGCCATAGAACAGCAGGCGAGAGTCAGCGGCAACACGGCGGTTACACAAAGCTACAGCAAGGTAGCGCGGCAGGCTTCGGGTGGGAAGGGACGAACGGCAGGGAGCCCGTCGTCGCATGTCAGTGGCGCACAACGGGTGGAGAACCAGCTAGCGCGAACTGGAGGACGACAATCGCAGGCGGGAGGCAAACGTGTAGAGCGAAGGGTCATAGTGGTGGGGGACTCCAACGTAGCGAGGGTTGAGGAGGGCGTCCTTACAAAAGTGAAGGCAAACGGGCGGGTCAGGGTGGATACCCAGTCAGGGAAGTCCATGGTTGACGCAATGGCAAAAGCTCAGAAGGTGGTATGGGACAACATGTAGCACGAAAATCTGGTCGTTATCTAGGCTGGTCTCAGCGATGTGATGAAGGGAAGGAGCCAGAACCTAAACAGACAGTTAGAGGTTGGGTTGCGTAAACTCAGAGAAGCCCCTGTGAATGTGCATGTGACCATATGCACAATCCCAGAGGTCCAGGGCCAGACTAGCGAGATGGAATGGAGTGTGGTTGAGGCTAACAGGGTCATAGGGGTCTGAGCCGACCACTTGGGTACGGCGTAATGGAAGTAAACCGGGAAGTGTACAAGTCTGACTCCCACCCTTTTGCACATGATGGCATTCACTACAGTGGTGCCACGGGCGAGAGGTTAGGTAGTAGGACAGGGCGCCAAGCTACGGCTTTTTGGGGGGACCCAGAGCCCTAAGGCCACCAGTGTAGACGAAGACGGACCCAGAGAGGCCCCAAGATTCAAGAAACGTAGAATCGGTAGGAGAAAAAATAGACGTAAGCAACAGGCGCAAGGATTATTCTGACATAGGGTACATTAACATGCAAGGTGGCAGGAATAGGCTGAAGTGGGAGGAGATAGACGAGCAACTAAGGCAGGAAAAGCTGATGGTATACGGGTTTGTGTAGACACATCTTAGGGACATGGAGCAACCACCCTGTAATCCTGACTATGCATGGGAATATTGCAATAGAACAGAGGGCAGCAGATAAGGGAGTGAAATTGGAGCGTTCATTCATAAAAGTATGAATTGGCAATGGGTCAAGCAGGAATGCAAGGAGCATTTATGGCTAAAAGGGAAAGTTGCAGGAGATCAGACACTCATTGGCTTTGTATACCTGTGGACGGGAGCAAATGCTAAAGAGGAAAACAAAAAAAATGCTGGAATGCATACCAAGTGACATTAATGAGCTAGGAGGAGGGTGCGAGATTATTATACTAGGAGATATGAACGCACACATAGAAGACATGGACGGGTACACAGACTCAACAGGCAACATGATGCTGGATATGTGTGAAATTCATGACTTAGTTGTATGCAACAGTACTGAGAAGTGTGAAGGGCACATAACATGGGAGGTAGGGAGCCTGCAGTCGACGATAGATTATGCATTATGCAATAGGCTAAAGGTAATGAACATAGATGAATATGGCTCCAGAAGTCTTGGTAGTGATCACAAACGTATTAAGGTAAGTTTTAGAAGAGAAATGAAAATAAGTAGGAGGCAAGATGAACAAGCAGGTGGGATATTTTACTCGGAAAAGCAGCTTGAAATAGCAACCCAAGAAATTCAAGAAGTAATTTCAGAGGATACAAAAACAGAATGGACATATGCAAATTTAACAGGGCTATTTGAGCTAGAGCTTGCTAAGGTACGAGTCAGGCCAAAACGGAACAGAAGACGTAAACCCAAGAGCTGGTGGGATGAGGAGGTTAAGAAGGCCTCAGAGAAGCGTCAGGAAGCATCGAGGGAACACAGATATTCAAAGCAGAGGGGTGAACCAGAAGCTGATGTAGGCAGAAAATGAAATAATTTCTTAAGCTGTAGAAGGGAAGCAACCCAGTTGATCAATCAGAAGATTAGAAGAAAGGGGAGCTGATGGTTGTCAGGAGTAAACAAAAAGAATAGAAAAGCAGCGAAGAAATTTTGGAAACATCTCAACTCCTTGAGTAATGAGACTAGCCTAGAGCAGAGGTTTATAGTTACAGCTCAAGGTGTTCGGCTAGAAGGAGATGAGGCAATGGAACATATAAGAACAATGAGGAGGAGGAGCAGGAATGAACGTTTATTGCTAGAAACAGCGAGAAAGTGTTCTTTCTTCGCCCTAGGTGGGCGGCTCTCTCAGTCCAGAAAGCCGTTGGCTAATGCCGCAGCCCGTGCCCGGTCCACCAGACTTCGCTGATCCTCCAGGCTCTGTGCCGTTAACATTGCCTCCCACGTTTCTTCGGTGGCTTGTATTGTTTCTGAGGCATCGTCTTGACTGTTTTTCTCGCGGTGTGGGCACACCAACACCATGTGTTGTAGGGTGTCTGGTACATCACAATATCGGCATAGGTATGATAATTTAGTGGGATGCATCCGGTGCATGATAATTCCATGGACATATGTATTTGTTTGTAGTCTGCGGAGGGCGGTGGCTTCTTCCTTGCTTAATTTTGGATGTGGTAAAGGATATTCTCTTCTTTCGAGTGGGTAATGTTGCAGTATTACGGCGTAGTTGATGGGAATGTCCTCCACCCTCGTCGATTTCCGGATCTCGTGCGGCAGGAAATCCCGGCTGGTATGTTCTCGGGAGACAGCATGTGCTGCTTCGTTTCCTGCCAGGTGTTCGTGGCCTGGGGTCCATACGACGTAGGTTTCGGGTAGTTCTTGGCGTCTTGATAGCTCTTTTAGAATTTTCACGGCTGCGGCAGAGATTCGGCCTTTTTGTAAGTTTCTACATGCCGTTTGCGAGTCGCTCAAGATGATTGCGGTGTCCTTGCATGTGGCGATGCCGAGGATGATGGCCACTTCCTCCGCCGTTTCTGGATTTCTGGCCGGTATGGTGGCAGCGACTAGCTCATTCCCTTTGTTGTTGGTCACGGTAATTGCGTAGGCTCTTCTACCTGGGTATTTGCCGCATCTGTATATCTCGTCTTGCGGTTCCTTGAGTATTTCTTGCTTAGCGCTCGAACTCTTGCTTGTCTTCTGTCTTTGTGGTGTGTTGCATGCATGTTTCGAGGTATTGGAGCGACTGAAATAGAGTCACGGAGAAGTGGTGGCAATCGGGCTTTCACGTCTGAGTCTGCTATAAAGTTTTCGCTGTATGCGAGTTTGCGAAGTACTGCTCTTCCTGTTTGAGTCAGCTTAAGGCGTTCCAGCTGGCTGGCCCTGTGCGCTTCACTCATTTCTTCCCAGGTGTTATGGAGGCCAAGTTTGAGTAGTGTCGTGGTTGAGGTCGTACTGGGAAGTCCTAGTGCGCTCTTGATTGCCTTTCTGATGACGATGTTGAGTTTTTCAATTTCAGCTTTCTTGAGGAGTAGATACGGAGTGCCATATGTTATCCGGCTTATAAGGAGTGCTTGGATAATTTGGACGGTTTCTTGCTCTTTAAGTCCTCTTCTTTGAGTGGTTTACGCCTAATGAGATGAGTTACTTGTGTTAGGGTCTTCTGAAGCTTCGGAAGTGTAGCTGCGCCAGAACCATCTTTATGTAGGGTGAGGCCAAGGACGCGGAGGGAGTCAACTTGAGGTATATCGATTCCATTGAGTGTGACGTTGGGATCTGGGTCGACGTAGGCTGGTGGTCTTCCCCGGGTCCTTGCCTTGAGTATAAGTAGCTCTGATTTTTCGGGGGCGCACTGGAGACCGCATCTTGATAGGTACTGTTCTATCAGATCGATTGCCTCTTGGAGGGTAGTTTTCTGTCGGCCGGTTGTCGACGCTTTTGTCCATAACGTTATATCGTCGGCGTATATTGCATGGCTTAAACCTTTGATCTCATCGAGTTGTTGCGGGAGCTTAATGATGACAGAAAAATTGAATGAACGAAGCATAGCATGTGCTCAATCAGGTGAGCATAGACTAGTTAGTGCATTGGCTCCACTTGTACAAAGCGAGTGGGAAAGGGCAGATAAGAGGGTTCCTAGTAGCACGTCGACAGTTCCTGATGGCATCCTAATTATGTTAATAAAGACATTGGGCCCAAAATCAAAGAAAGCATTAAGAGAAGCAGTGAGCAAAATGATAATGGATGGTAAAGCCCCCGATGGGTGGAGACTGAGCAGGATGAGCATGGTATATAAGGGAAAGGGGGACAAAGCCGACATAAACAACTACCGTCCCATAACAGTGACGTCAGTGGTTTACAGGGTGGTGATGCAGATTATAAAGGACAGACTGCAGGCATGAGTGGAGAGCGAGGAGGTGCTGGGGGAACTACAAAATGGGTTCCGGAAACAAAGAAGGTTAGAAGATAATCTGTTCTAATTGACGCAGTGTATTGAAATAGCAGAAAAGGAACACAGGCCCCTATGGCTCGCATTTCTGGATATCAAGGGAGCCTATGACAGTGTAATCCAAAAGGATTTGTGGGGCATACTGGGCACTCTGGATGTGGAAGATGGAGTAAGTAGTCTTTCAAAAGATATCTATAAAAGTAATAAGGTGCTTATAAAATGGGAAAACAAGGTATCCAAGGTATCTGGGCCTATAGAGATACAGCAGGGGCTTAGGCAGGCGTGCCCTCTGTCACCTCTGCTGTTCATGCTGTATTTACAAGGACTAGGGAAAAAATTTGAGAGGAGCGGACTTGGCTTCAACCTTTCCTTTTTCAAACAAGGAGAATGGATTAAACAGTCATTACCAGGACTGATGTACGCGGATTACATTGTACTTATGGCTCACAGCAAGGAAGACTTGCAGAGATTAATGGACATCTGTGGTAAAGAGGGAGATAGCTTAGGTTTGAAGTTTAGTGAAGAAAAATCGGCAGTCATGATTTTTAATGATAATCCGGGCAGCGAACATAGGATACAGGAGGTTACGCTGGAGGTGGTGGCTAAGTACAAATATCTTGGAGTGTGGATAAGCAATGGGGCTGAGTACCTAACGGAACATGAAAAATGTGTAACAGCTAAAGGTAGCAGAAATGCAGCTGTGATGAAAAATAGGGCACTGTGGAATTACAATAGGTACGAAGTGTTGAGAGGGATTTGGAAAGGGGTGATGGTACCTAGCATGACTTTCGGCAACGCGGTTCTGTGCATGAGATCAGATGTTCGAGCAAGGTTGGAAGTTAAGCAGCGAGGGGTAGGTAGACTTCCTCTGGGAGCACACGGAAATACACCAAATCAGGGGGTACAGGGTGACATGGGATGGACGTCATTTGAGGGCAGGGAAGCCAGCAGCAAGATGGAATTGAGGAGCGATTGAGAGAAATGGCAGAAAAGCGGTGGGCAAGGAGAGTTTTCAGTTATTTGTACATGAGGAATGTTGACACAAAATGGAGGAAGCTGACCAGAAAATTGTCAATGAAATATTTGGACTGCAGGAGGGGTGCAAACCAGGAAACAGCGGTTAAGAAAAAGGTTAAGGAAACAGAGAGGGGTCTGTGGCAAACAGGGATGCAGACGAAATCAGCACTGGGAACATACAGAACTTTCATGCAAGAAATTGCGAAAGAAAATATCTATGATAATTCTAGGGGAAGCTCTTTGTTGTTTGAAGCCAGGACGGGAGTATTGCGGACTAAGATGTACCGAGTCAAGTACCAAGGTATAGACACGTTGTGCGGTGCGTGTGGAGAAGAAGAGGAAGCGGCTGAACACCTAATACGTTTCTGTAAAGGGCTTAACCCTACAGTGCAAAGCAACGGGGCTGATTTTTTCAAAGCATTGGGGTTTAGGGACAGTGAAGGCAAAATAGACTTTAATGGGATACGGACACGAAATCTGAAAATTTTACGAAAATGCTGAAAATGAATACTCCGTGTGTGATTATATCGAAAAGAAGTAGTCACTTAGCTCATTTTTGAGCCCACGGCTTTATTTTTGGCGTTTTTGTGAGCGCGCGCCTCGCCGCCCGACCCGCGGGAGTTGGAAGGCGTGACGTCACGACTCTCTCGTAGGATAACCAGCCGGCCGGCCGCGGTCATTCGAAGCGCGCCGACGCCGCCATCGCGAGCATGGATTCGAGTTCTGGTGCCTCTACCAGCGATGAGAACATTTCTGAACACGAGGACCACTCGAACTTGGCAAAAAATATTACCGCTTACGGTTACGAGCCTTCCGCGTCAAGCGACGAAGGAGAGCAGGTGGCCGTGGAACTGCCGGTCAGGTCTTCGCGAACCGTAGCTCCACGATTTCGCTTTGCACCAGACACTTGTGCAAGTATTGTTTGTCATTTCCTCTGTAAACTTGCTTTTTCAAGAGCGCACGCAGGCGAGGCAGCTGCGGGGTACTTCAGCACTGCGTGCAACGGCGGCCGCATTTCGATGGGGGTGAAATGTGAAAACACCCGTGTACTTAGATTTAGGTGCACGTTAAAGAACCCCAGGTGGTCCAAATTTCCGGTGTCCCCCACTACGGCGTGCCTCATAATCAGATTGTGGTTTTGGCACGTAATACCCCATAATTTAATTTTGTCAGCACAGCGTGGATGACTGAATAGTAGTTTATGCCGACAGATGGCAGCACCTGTCTGTCGTTCTGCCCAGTTTTTTTCTGTGGAGAAGCAGAGCTGTGTGTGTGTCTGATCTCGTGAGTAGCGCTCGCTAGCCTTGTATTGTTTTACTACGCTTTGCCAACATTTTAAAAGACATTACTGCCTTCGTGCCCAGCCTCGGGCATCTCGCCCCAGCCTCGCCCACACACTGCTCAAGAAGGCTGCAAATGAACGAAAACAGTACCGAGATCTTTTCGCCTCCTCTTTTCCAACGCGCCGCTGATCATTTCTGCCTTGTGTTTTCGGGAGAAGTCCGATGGCACAGCGTAAGGCAAGCATTGCCTTTTGAGCGGCATGACAGGGATTTTCAGCACAGCCGGGCTGGCCACATAATCATCGTCGACGGAGTGGTCCGCGCAAACGAAGTCATTTTTAGAGGTCTCCAGGCTGTGCGTGATTACTAACAGGCATGTATCCAAAGTTTACGCACCTTCTCGTCTCTGAGAAACGTGTGCGACGGCGTGTCACGACCGACGATGCTGGTATAACAGCAATGTCTGGGCATTTCCTTCCGCCGCGATGAACGCGTCAATACCGAGCGACGACCGCGGGAAGGCACATGTAAGGCGCACCACCTGCGTGGAGCGCCGACGGGGATAATGTTTCGGACGGACCACGTGCGAAGATCACCGAAAGGGGTTAAACAAACGCTGCAAGGGACCGACACCCCCGGAAACACTGCGACGGCTGTGGCCGACCTTGGCCGCGCGCGCGCCGGTGGGGGTCATGACGTGAAATTTAAGCTTCTGCCGGCGGCCGCTTGGAGGCAAGGTGCAACAGAAAATCGCAAAAAAAAGATGTTTCTCATTCTTTTTTTTTCAAAGCAGCTTGTTGTATTCGTCATTTTCAACAGTTCAACTTTTGTTCCGACGCAAAAAACCACCCGCCAACTTTGAGTCCGTATCCCTTTAAGCGGGTAGAAATAACCAAACGGAGGTTATCTGATTGATGGCTAAAATCGAGGCAGGGGTGAAATTTCACCCACCACAAAGTACAAAATATGTTAATAGTCATGGCTAGGTGGCGTATGCCACCGCCCGATTTAAAAGGTTCAGCCTCATCCATCCATCCATCCATCCATTCATCATGTTTTGCCATCTGCAAGCGGTGAGAGGCCCTGCGCCTAAGTATTTCCCTGCAGAACGGCCTTATAACACGCTATGTTTCTTTTTATGTAGCACTACAAGCTATTGTCAGTTCTGTATTAGTTTCCCAAGCATTCTGCGAAGAAAAATTGAGCATGCAACGTCAAAGACACAAAGAATAAGCTCTTGAACCGACGGCTTTGCTAGGCCTACTAAACAAGTTCTACGCCTGCACTTGTGTATATGTGCTTTTTATGTCTCCCTGGTGAAAAATGTTGCGTTGTAGCCTCGATTATGCGCTAGCCTGCAGGTAGCAATAGAATTATACTGAGCGGTCGACGCCATGTGCACATTTTATCAATGTATGAGAATTTCGAATTTTCTAATTTCTCAGTACAGCTCTTTTTACGCATTGTTTTCGCCACAAACCACCGTTCAAGCATTAGTCTAGTTATCCTGCACACCACTTAGACAATATAATATTTTCCGTTGGGAAATGTCTGTACAATCGTGTACGTGTGCTTTCTTCATATATGCTTCTGCGTGCCGTGTTAGCATTCAACAGATTAGGTGGAAAATATAATTTTCTGGCCACACGAAAGGAAGAAGACATACAGACGGACAGCGCTCGCCCTGTGCATCTCGTCTACACGTCGTTGTCCTTTCGCGTTGCAAGAAAATTATGTTACCGTAGCAACTAACCCTTACGATCCTATGAGGTGGACAACACTCTGTGTAATTAATACAATAAATGAAAGATTAGAATCGAGCAACGTGCAAGAATATGTACAATAGTATAAATAATATTAAAAATACCTTGCGCAGTTACCAGCAATCTGCAGTAATGTGCGTGCTTACCATGCATGCCAACCACCCACATTTCTGCACTCGGCAAACGGCCTTTCCTCACCTTGTGTGTGCAACTTGAAGACCGGTGAATTTGCTCTTCAATTCCTGCAGTGATCGCATTTGGAATAAATCATGCAACTTATATTCGACTCGTGCTTTCACTTGGAACTCACGACAGTAATCTCTAGGGTCAGCAACCTCTGAACCCTACCTTTGTTGAAAAATGCAGTTAACGCGATAGCATTAAGGGACGCGTGTCGCAGAAAACCCGGCGTCGGCAACCGGCGTCGGCGCGCGATGTGGGTGGCGGAGAAAATCATCCCCGACCGCGCAGGCCCTGGCACGTGGTGCAAGGTTTTGGTGAACAAAAATTGAATTTCTCATAGTGTAATCCGTTAGCGAAATGGTAAAGTACGACTTAACCATTCGGCGTCGGATTCGACGTCGGATTGTTTGTCAATCGGCGTCGGATTGTAATTCCTAGTGTACGAGAAAACCTAATTCTGCTACGAGAAAACTCAAACACAAACCCCTTTTCCAGTAATTCTACCAGACCTACAGCCACGCGTTGCGGTGCGAACGGGTCCCCATAACGCTATGACGTTCTACTCTTAAAGGAGAAGCTTAAGCGTCCTCCCAATTTTATTCTTCACTGGTCAACTTGCCTCTCGTCAGAGTAGTACTCAATGCACTATTTTCATATTGATGCAGGTGACAGTGGCTACCCCTTTAAGCCATGGCTCCTCACCCCGGTTCCCGGCCATCCTCCAACGCAAACAGCCGAGGAGAAGTAGAACATGGCACATGCCGCCAGGCGTTCCGTAGTGGCGAGGTGTATTGGTCTCCTAAAGAGCCGTTTCCGCGGCCTGCAGCTGTACCACACCCGCCTCTACGAGCCGGAACGTGCGGCCAACATTGTCGCAGCATGTGTTGCAGAACCATAGGCTGTCTGAGGGCGACGTAGACGACGATGATGGAAGTGATTACGACAGGAGCAACAGCAGTAGTAGAGAGTTCGATAACAACGGCGACCCCATCATGTTCTGCCCCGAAACAGGGAGTCTCACTTGAATTATTTGAGAGGGCGGGCTGTCCGAGTCAGTGTGATTGGCATATTCCACACAACCCATGTGCAGCACATGCATTACTTGAGGGGTGTGCGGCGGCATTTGCTACGTCAGCAGCAGCGTGAGCATCGATAGCTGCGTACACGCTGTTGTAGTGTCAGCAAGATGTGGTGGTCTAACACATACGAAATGATTGCATTGTGCATTTAATGCTGTGAAATTGCTGAAACATTTTCCCTACTCAGTTGTAGTTGATTTCTATATAATGCAAAGCATTCGCGGCTTGTAGAGAAATGTAAAAGTTGTGTAGGTGGGGGTTATGTAGACCTTACATTTATAATAAGTAAAACAAATTATTTAGTGGTGACACATAAGATTGAAAGCAAACTGAAGTTAGGTGCCATTTAAAAGTGGCTTTGCCATGATTTGCTTGCAGCTGCTGCTGTTTTCGTCATCTAGATGCTCCGTGTGCCATGGATGTAGCGTGCGGTTTTGTTTTGTACTCATTTTTATCTTATTGATATTCCTGACAGTTCTGCGCTCCCCTTATGCAATGAAGGACATAAGCGTTCGTCTCCTCGCTTTCTACTCGGGCAGGGAACCTCACAAACGCCAAAATGCATATTGCACATCTCACACCTTGCGCTCCATCGAACGTGCTGTTAACGCACACCTTCTAGATCCTCCACCATTTTCTCTCTGAACAACATCAAAGTTTCCTCCTAGTGACGAAAATGGTGTCAACTGGTCATCCAATATGTCAAACACTGTGGCTCCGGTGAAGTGTGTTCCCGCATGAGCACATGATTGATTTTGACAAGGTACTCTCATTTGTAAATAGTAGAGTCAATAATCGAAATTTTACGCAGTAATATTTTACGGTGCAATCTAGCATTGCAAATTTAGCAGTGACATGTAAATAAAAGCATTTGACCAATTGGCAGCTTTCTTTATTATTATACCTTCAACCTAGATCGCTTTTGTAAAGTGAAACATGTTTATGCACACATAACATGCAATAGCCTCTATATTAAGGAACTGTGGAAATGATCAGGCTGCAGTAGTACAGACATATGCAACATATATCACATCACCTTGTATAAATATGGCATAGAAATATCACATCACCTTGCGCTTGCATCTAAAAAATCACATATACATGCCTCATTAAATATCACAGCTAACGGCACACGTTGTTTCAGAAAACTAGTCTGCAATCCATAGTTACACAGAAATAGCATCCGTCTTAAACTGTACCAGAAAAGAATGTACAGGTGCATAAATCATCACGCACCAACGGAACCATATTTATCACGGCCAAATAGAATGTGTAGGCACATCAACACATGTGAAAGGAACATACGGTCGTGGAGTTACATACAGAAAAAAAGCAACATAATGTCGTACTATGATATTCACAAATACACAAGTGAAATGAAGAACCACAGGCAAAGAATTTTCATCGCATTTTTTGTGTGTTCATAGGTGGCTTTCGATGTTATACTAAGGTCTGAATTCCCCCGCCTCTCAAGAAACGATTGTCGCCATTTCATTAGACAGGATGAAATTGAAATTGTAGAACAATTGTTGTGCGGCCTCGTGCGCACATTGACATGATAACAATCAAGCGCCTGTAAATTTCAGGTCCCCAGTCAGAATGCCCGCACCACGAGGCTTACTGGCACTTGTGCAGGTGAGCCTGATCGTGTGGACTTGATTTGCTGCAGTATCAATTCAAGCATAAAATCATGCTGCATCTGCTATGCTATTTGCGGTTGCACTAAGGGGTGACGTAAGCAATTATTTTTTGCGAACCACCAATATTATGGCTTCATATCATCATTACTACATCAGCAAATATTTTAAAGCGAATAAAAAATGGGGTGAAAAATTCCTTGCCTGTGCTTCGTTACATTTCATGAAGGGGCTGAGAGGGGCCAGGGGTTTTCAGCATGAGCAAGTGCAGACAGCAACAGCTGCAGGAGGCGTTGACTCGACTCCTGAGACCGGCGCTCCTGTTCGATGCACTGCTGCTGTATGTCCCGCAAGCTGCGCACTTTCCCTGCCAGCTGCCACAGTCCAGGCATTTGTACCTCATGGTGCTGTTTGTAAACAAATGTAAAATTAGTTTACTCACAGAAGCTCAGTAACAAGGCCTTGGTATGTTGTTGTGTTCGTCGGCATGCGCAGGCTTTGGTGTTACTGTGATAATGCTATTGTCACTCTATATTGAGTCAGCGAAAATATATTTCTAGCTCTTCATAATTCTGCCGTCCCATTTCATTGCCTTACATGGCTATACCTGCTTCCTTGACCTTGACTTTTTTTTTAGCCACATAAGTGCCGAGATATTGCCAGTTATTATATACCTGCACATGTGTACAAGAAATGACCATCACAGCACTACATGTAAATTTTATGATTGTTTACTGATACAATTATTACAGAGGTCAGCACATGCTAGCTCAGTGATTGCGCCAGCGGCTTGTCTTTACAGCTGGCCCCTGTTTATTTAGAAGAGCCGCTATCTCCTCCCACAGCTCATTTTTCAAACCGCACGGCGCCACCTGTCGGCGCCACCTGTCAGCCATCAAGACCAATTGACCAAGCCGTGTTTTCCATGTCCCACGTTACAACAAATGTAATGACAACGTTTTCCTACTTTTACTCTGCTCTTCAATAAGAAGTTCCGCCATAAATGCCGCGTAAGTTATCTTTTAAAGTATTCCCTGCCCGAGTATGACGGTGACGACTGCAGGGCCGGATAGGATAAGCAATAAAATGGTTAGAAATCTGGACGATGCGTCGGTCAGAAATCTGACAGCGTACATGCAGGACTGTTGGGACAGAGGGCAGCTTCCGCTGGCGTGGAAGGATGCCAACCTCCTCTTCATTACAAAGCCGGGAAAGAAACCTAGTTTTGAAAATCTAAGGCCCATTTCACTTACTTCGTGCGTGGGCAAATTAATGGAAGATGTTATTCAGAGCAGGTTGAATAGGTTTCTGGAAGATCAGGGAGTGTACCCCGACACCATGATTCGTTTTAGGTCTCATCTACCGGCATGTGACGTCATGCTCCAGCTCAAAGAACAGGTGATAGACAACAAAGCGGTAGACACTAGGGTAGTTGTGGGATTAGATGTTTCTAAAGCATTCGATAATGTGAATCATACGGCCATATTAGAGAGTGTCGGAGCTCTCAATGTGGGCACGAAGACTTACAATTATGTAAATGATTTTATTACGAATAGAACGGCAACGATCAGCTTGGGAGGGCAGTCATTGGAAGGTATTAAACTAGGAAGCAAGGGTGCGCCGCAGGGATCAGTTCCGTCGCCCACCTTGTTTAACGTCGCGATGATGGGTCTCCCCGGGAAGCTGGCAGGCATAGAAGGAATGAACCATACGCTCTACGCGGACGATCTGACGCTATGGATGAGCAGAGGCAGTGACGGCCAGATCAGGGAAACGCTGCAAAGGGCAGTTGAAGCTATCGAGAAATATCTGGAGCCGATTGGCTTCAAGTGCTCGGCGGAGAAGTCGGAAGCCCTTTTCCTAACATCGCAAGCGCGTGGACGGGGAAGGGGACAGGACCCGGGGGACGGAGTCGACCTGCGGGTAAACGGTAACATTATTCGCACTGTCGGCAGTATCAGGTTCTTGGGTTTGCGCATTCAAGCGAACGGCAAAAACGCCGAAACGATCCAACGACTGGAAGAGAGTACCAGCGAGACGTTCCGATTACACAAGCGAATAGCAAACAAACACGCGGGTATGAAGGATGCGAACATCCTAAGGTTAATGTAATCTTTCGAAATTAGCAGGATCATATATGTAGCCCCCTACCTGAAATTCACCAAAGCAGAGAAAGAGAATGTCGTGATCATTATTAGGAAGGGGATCAAGACGGCTCTCGCTCTTCCCCTGAACACCATCAACGAACAGAATCTTAAGTTTGGGGTGTCCAACACCTTAGACGAGCTCATTGAAGCGGCGACAGTATCGCAATATCAGAGACTGCTGCACACTCAGACTGGTAGAAGGATCCTGGAGCAGCTGCGGTTCGAGCCCCAGGCATATTCTAAGCAGACAGGCAAAGTCCCACCGGGAGTCAGGGAACGGCTGAGAATACTCCCGTTGCCCAAGAATATGCACCCGGCGCATCACCTGCTGCAGAAAAAACTGGAAAGCAGGCAGGATGTGATATACACGGACGCGGCCGAATACAAGCAAGGCAAAGTATGCGCAGCCGTAATTACACGCGAAAACGGAGGCCCTACCTCATGCTGCAGCGTCAGACTATTAGAAGCAACGGAGGCGGAAGAAGTCGCCATTGCGCTGGCTTGGACTCAAAAGAATGTGAGAATTATTGTTACTGATTCGAAATGTGCAATCAGAAAATTTGATACGGGCAGGATCTCAGCCGCAGCTGTACTATCCGTCGGACCGCCCCCGGCGGAGCAGGTTTCGCTAATCTGGACACCGGTTCATCAGGGTTTGCGAGCGAACGAGAAGGCGCACGCGCTGGCCCGAGGTCTCACTTTCCTGGAATCCAGCGCTGTCTCGACAACACCCCCAAGCCAGGAATCCCTACAGACCGCTGGCGAACTGAACACTTTTCATGAAATTCTTAACCAGTGTAAGCTGGGACGTAAGACTTACCCGAGAGAACCTTACCAAAAGCGAGGAAGTTACATGGAGGAAGCTGCAAATGGGGGTATTTCCGAACCCACAACTGTTGAGCAAATGGCATCCCTCGGTGTATAGCCCTCGGTGTAGGCATTGTGATGGTATAGCGGACTTAGTCCACATGGTTTGGATTTGTCCTAGCTTTGATGAGCCAGATAGATGTAGACAATCCTGGGAGTCCTTGCTACTTAACGAAGAAGAAATGCTCAAGGACAAGTCATCGGTCTCGCCCTGACCGCCGCCGCGTCCCAAGGGATCCCAGCCGACGGTTAGGGAGGATGCGTGTGGGTTTAGGCTGAAGACTCTACCCCGTCATCTATTTGACGGGGGCAAATAAAGTCACTTCTCTCTCACTCTTTCACTGTTGCATTTCAATTCACTAAGCACAACATGTGTATTGTTCTTATCGCCTGTGCAAAATATTATCTAGTTGATTTATACTAACAGTCTAAAATATTGATGCTATTTGCTCTATAATTTTTAGGTGCTTGGATCGCCTGAAGATATTTACTTGTTCCGTGCACCACCAAAAGGATGGACCACAAGCAACAGCATGTGCATGAAGTCGGAATATTTGAGTTTCAACAAAGCCATGGGAGAATACAAACGTAGTTTGTATTTTTGGGGCTGGCAACGGTGAGTAGAGACATGTTCATTATGTCAAATGTACGAACAGCTTGAGCGAATATTGTTGTTATCTGAAGAACATTGTTATGATCACTCAGCTCTGTAGCTGCATGGGTAAAATCATTCATTTTGCCGGAAACATTCGAGGCCGTACCTTTCGCTTAAAAGCTTACTGCAGCTGGTAAGACGTAACGTAGTAAGCCCTGTTTCTCACTCATTTTCTACAATACGTTGCAGCTTCTGCGGCAATGTCTCATGCACTGCTCTCGACCACCTGCAATATTTTCGAGAAAATTATGAAGTATTTTCCTCGCATGGTTTCTATTCCTAAATGAATTCTGGGCTGAACAACTTTCTTCCTACTCACAAGGTGCTTTTACAATCGTAATATTTGGAAATTCCTTATGTTACCGAGCGCTTTCAAAACACAGAACTACTTGGAAGGCATCGCTCCTTCATAATAAAGGCAATTCCACTCAACACGCATACGTCTTTTAGCCGCCTAAAATGCGTCTTGACAAGGTGAGCTAAACATCCTGGCAATCACGTGTAACGCCTACAACACGTCTTCTAGACATTCTCAGAAAGCTTTGGAAGGCATTATGACCATCTTGACGCAACTTCATCGCATGTTTAATAGGTCTTTTACTCGCCGTGAAGACAATCTAATTCACCAGCAAACTTTAGAACAAGTAGTTTTTCAAAACGTTGTGCATCCGTTTTAAAAACTTTTTTTTAAGTGTCAACAGGTTTTGGAAGATCATGGTATTACACCTTCCAGTCTGTTTATTCAGATAA
Source organism: Dermacentor silvarum (assembly GCF_013339745.2). Classification (NCBI taxonomy): domain Eukaryota; kingdom Metazoa; phylum Arthropoda; class Arachnida; order Ixodida; family Ixodidae; genus Dermacentor; species Dermacentor silvarum. Next base: position 149,761,154 of record NC_051160.1, read on the forward strand.
CTCAGGCGCACATTCTGTTCAATAAAGGTACTTTTAGAATTGCAGGATGACATACGCAAGCCATTTGAAAATTGTTTCCCTCTGTAGTGACGACACAGAAACACGAGATAAAATTATTTTCAATGTCAATATTTAAAATCCATGGAGAATCGTCATATACAACGAAAAGGGAAGAAATCTTCTGGAAAAGTTTTCAGCACAATGGGGTAACACCAAGTAGTAAATTAGAAGTGAACTTCACCCAAAGGCATCTATGGCTTCATTCGAAACTTGAACAACTAGCTATCATTATAAGTGACCCATAGGCATACATTTGATTTGGTTTACATAAAATGGGCGACGCCATTTCTCCGATCTTGCATCGGTCTACCTTCTCTGACCATGCTTTCAAAAGAACGCGAGTCACATGCCAATCATCTTCCTCGTCCCGCGTTCCTGCTCCAAACCAACGCATGGCACTTGCTGCCTTTCATTCAATGCTCGCTGAATATTTTAGCGAGTAACTGCGTACTCAATGCCAAAACTCAACAAGAAAACTTTTTGTGGTATGTTGCCTGAAGGCACTTCTCGTCAATAAATTATTAAGCAGTAACGGCGCAATGCCTTGTCAGGAACGCTTATTATTAATGCAACTGTCAAAATTTTAAGAGAGTTAAAAAGCAGTGCTTACGAGTACTTATTGGGATGTCGGCTACTTAGTAGCAGCATCTAGCAAAAATGTCAAATCACAGAGGAAACATGAGTGTCAGAGGAAACGATGGAACAGAGACGACGGCATTTGAAACATTGCGAAGCAGCAATCATTCATTCGCATCATTCCAATCCTAACACTCTGCGTTAGATATAAACTGTCCAACGAAATGTTCAGCTTTAGTAGTGATCTGGCGAGGAGCGGTATACGCTCCACATAAGCGATGGTCTGGGAAGACCCAACATCATTTTACTTACGTTGTCAATACTGATTGTGATTCGCAAATGGAATAATATAATACAGCTGACTGTCACGGAAAAGTTCTCCTTACGGATTTTTTCCATGCACACGAGGATTCAGAAACACAATCTCTCTCGCATTATTAGATTAATTATAAACCATTTGGTTGTCTCATTGTAGCTGTAAAATTCACAAAGGAATTAGAATGTCCCCAATCCTTGAAATATTGAATAAAATCTTGGCTGGTACATCAGCACAAATGTCATGGCCCTTTCTTTACAACCTACTATAGCATCAATACAATATTGGCAAGGTCAGAAAAGTGATTACGGATGTAAGCACCACGCTTAACACAAAGTATGGTTATTCATGCAAATGAAGCACCTAAGCGGTCGGAGATCTCAAATATTTTTGAGGTGAGGGAGGGAGGCTGGGGCCTGACAAGTATTTCACACTGGGTTTGCAACCCCTTCGCTCCCTCTCTCTCTATGTTATATATATATATATATATATATATATAGAGAGAGAGAGAGTGATTGAGAGGGAGCTGGACACCGTATAAAGGGTGTCCCAGCTACCACGCAGCACGATATTAAATAACAGGAAAGGCGTTACGCGAAGCAAACCTAGTGCGTATTGTTACCAGTACAGTATAGTAGCCGCCAGTAATTTTTTGGTTACTGAGATTTAATTAGGTAATTGTAACTAATTATCTAACTCGAGAAGTACCGTACTAATTATCAAAGTGTCAATGAGAAGATTGTAGAGCAACATGAAAAACTCTCGATACAGCTTTATGTTGCTCAATACGTGGCACATAAATGTGTTTTGCCGAACGTTAAAGAAGCCTTCGAATAAACGCAAAATGCCACGAGTGGCCAGTCACGCGGCAATTCTGCTTGTATTCGCGGGCTTCTTTCATGCTCTGAAAAACGCATTTTATAGCAGGTATTGAGCAACAGAAAGCTGTATCGGAAGTTTTTCATGTTGCTCCACAACCTTCTCATTCACACTTTGTTAATTAGGCCAGTACTTCTCGAGTTAGATAATTAATTACTATTAGGTAATTAAATCTCAGTAACCAGAAAAATACTGGCGGCTACTGCAGTGTACTGGAAACAATACCCACTAGGTTTGCTTCGCGTAACGCCGTTCCTCTTTTTTAAATCGTGCTGCGTGATAGCTGGGACACCCTGTATATAACATAAAAAGCCAACAAACAATAACGCCAACGACAACATGGGGGAAATTACTTGTACTTACTGATTGAATTACCGAAATGATAAATTACTGAAAATGAAATTAGATGAAAGAACAACTGGCTGCAGGTGGGGAACGAACCCACCTCTTCGCATTACGCGTGCCATTTCCCACCAACTACGCGTGCGATTTCCTACCAACTGGGTTACCGCGCCGCGGTAGCTGAGTTGGTAGGAAATTTTGCACGCCTAATGCGAACACGTGGGTTTGTTCCTCACCCCTGGCCAGTTGTTTTTTTATCCATTTTCATTTTAGTTAATTTACCATTTCTTTAAATAAATTAGTAAGTTCAAGTAATTTCATCGATGTTGTCCTTCGTGTCATTGTTTGTTGGCTTCTTATGAATAATAAAAATGTGGCCACCTCGGTTCCCTTTCTTTCACACACACACACACACACACACACGCACATATATATATATATATATATATATATATATATATATATATATATTGACACGTATAGATGTTTATCTTTCACCGGTGGCCGCTTTCCACCGGCTAACAAATGTTAAACGTTATCGCTCGGCGCAGGACGCGCCTGTATCGGAAGTTTCTAGAACGTTATCGATGCTTCTTTCCATTGCCTGTTTTCACCGACGCTTATGTTATCTGATTGCATGACTGACGCGAATTGTCTAGAACTTTCTGGAAGACACGCGGGCATCAGGGATTAATCTAGAACCTTCGATGACTCAGGTATAAAAGCCGACGCGTTTCGCCGCTGATCAGATGTTCGACGATCGCCGACTGTGTTCGCCGCTATCGTTGTGCTTTGAGTGTACCTTGCTTTTGTGGGCACAGGTTCGCCCAATAAACAACCCGTTTTGTCGTACACTGTTTTACGACTGTTTTCTTCAGCGTCACTACTACGTGACATCTGGTGGAGGTGCTTTTGTGTCCATGCAGCGGACGCCCCCGCAAAGCCGCGACCCAAGCCCGAAACCGGAGGACGAGACCAACGTCGCCAAGGACCAGCGAGCTAGCCGTAGGCAGCAAGGTCTTTTGCCAGAATACGGACTTCTTCCCGAGAAGACCACAGCGATCAAGGCCAAGTCAAGGACCTCAATGGCAGCCCCAGCGTCCCCCATCCAGCTGCAGCAACTTCGGGAGCCACCGACCTTCCGTGGATCAGCAGCTGAAGACCCTGAAACATGGCTGGAGACGTACGAGAGGACCGCGACATTCAACAAATGGAGCGACGATGACAAGCTGCGCCATGTCTATTTTTCGTTGGATGACGCTGCTCGGACATGGTTTGAGAACAGGGAGACCACCCTGGTGACTTGGGACCTATTTCGCGAGAACTTCGTCAGGACCTTCACGAGTGTCGTACGAAAAGAAAGGGCTGAAGTTCTCCTGGAAACCAGAGTGCAATTGCCGAACGAGAACATCGCGATCTTCACGGAGGAGATGACTCGCCTCTTCCGCCACGCTGACCCCGATATGTCTGAGGAAAAGAAAGTTAGGTTCTTGATGCGGGGCGTCAAAGAGCATCTATTCACTGGATTGATGCGCAACCCGCCCAAGACTGTGGTAGAATTTGTTTCGGAGGCGACAACGATCGAGAAGACGCTTGAAATGCGAGCCAGACAATACAACCGCCGTGCGCTGACAAACTACGCCGAAGCTCAAGCTCTAGGCGCCGACGACCTGCACGAGACGATCAGAGCTGTTGTACGGGAAGAACTACAGAAATTATTCCCAAGGTCGCAGCCTCAGGTGACTTCAATCGCCGACATAGTTAAAGAAGAGGTTCAGCGATCACTGGAAGTGCCAGAAGTTCCGGCATCGCCTCAACTACAGCCGCAAGCGATGACCTACGCCGCCGTCGCCCGTGGTCAAGGCCCTCCTCCGCGCTCGCGCCAGGGCCCCGTAACTCCGCAGTTCCGTCGTCCACCGCCGCCGCCGCCAGCACGCCCACCCGTCGCCCAGCGCAGCTACCAGCGAAAGACGGACATTTGGCGCGCCCCCGACCACCGCCCGCTCTGCTATCACTGCGGGGAAGTCGGCCATGTCTACCGCCGATGCCCATACCGCGAGATGGGCCTACGAGGGTTCGCCGTCAACGCGCCACGTCCACAGCTTGGCGAGCGACCACGCGACATCGCTGACTACCTCGCCGGAGCCCAGTGGCAACCACGACGACCCTCACGCTCGCCGTCACCAGGACGTTACCTGTCGCCGCAGCGCCGACCATACACTGGCCCAGCGCGGGGCCGGTCCGTGAGCCCCTATCCGGGAAACTAAAGGCAGCAACCGATGGAGGTGCGGTTGCTGTACGACGCAATACCGAAGATCCTCCGCCGCCACCGACGACGACCACTCACGCATCATCACAACGAGGTACCAGCACACCGCCTAGTAAGAGCCTTGACGACAACACTTCGCCGCCGAAAGAAGACCTACCGACGCGACGTAGCAGCAGCGAAGCAAGCCGACGTAGCCGTGATCCGACGCCACGACTTAACACCAACGCCAGACGACGGTCTACCGACTTAGACGTGGTAATCGATGGTCATAGCGTCACCGCTCTCGTCGACACTGGAGCTGACTATTCCGTCTTCAGTGGCCCGTTCGCCGCCAAGTTGAAGAAGGTGAGGACGGCCTGGCAAGGACCTGATATCCGGACAGCGGGAGGCCACCTAATAACGCCGGCTGGAATCTGCACAGCGCGAGTCACGGTTAACAATCGCACTTACCCGGCGAGCTTCGTAATCATGCAGCACTGCTCCAGGGACGTCATCCTAGGCATGGACTTTCTAAACCAATATGGTGCAGTCATCGATTTAAGGTCCAAGTCAATAACGCTTTCAACGCACAACGCGATACCACCGAATACAGACATCAGTTGCCATGCCTTGAATGTGCTAGAAGAACAAGTCACCGTTCCGCCTCGCTCCAGTGTAATGATTTCCGTCGGTGCCGAAGTGCCCGCAGATATGGAGGGCGTCATCGAGGGCGATCATCACTTACTGCTCGATCGTGAAATTTGCGTCGCTAGAGGCATAGCTAAGCTACGTGAAGGCCAAGCAAGAGTGATGCTCACGAACTTCAGCGACGAATAAAAGCACATTAACAAAGGCACAACGGTCGCCTACATCGAGGAAATAGTACAAGCCGGCAGTGCTTTTGCCTTCACGGATTCTAGTGCACCTGCAACGAAGACTGTAGTACTTGAACAAACTTTCGACGTCAATCAGAACCTTCCTTGGCATAAGAAAGAACAGCTAAAAGCTCTGCTCCTGCGATACAAGGACTGCTTCTCGTCGTCGTCAAAAGTTTGACAAATCCCGGTCGCCAAGCACCGCATCATAACCGATGAATATGTCCGCCCACTCCGTCAGAGCCCGTACCGAGTTTCGGCGCGCGAACGCGAGGCCATAAGGCAACAAGTCGACGAAATGCTACGCGACGACATCGTCCAGCCGTCCAAGAGTCCGTGGGCGTCCCCCGTGGTGTTAGTGAAGAAGAAGGATGGAACCCTACGTTTCTGCGTCGATTATCGTCGCCTCAACAAAATCACGAAGAAGGACGTATACCCTCTCCCACGGATTGACGACGCCTTGGATCGACTCTACAACGCAAAGTATTTTTCGTCGATGGACCTCAAAACCGGCTACTGGCAAATCGAAGTCGACGAGAGAGACCGGGAGAAGACTGCCTTTATAACACCAGACGGACTGTTCGAGTTCAAGGTCATGCCGTTTGGTCTTTGTTCGGCACCTGCGACTTTCCAACGGGTCATGGATACAGTACTGGCAGGCTTGAAGTGGCAGACTTGCCTCGTCTATTTGGACGACGTCGTTGTGTTTGCCTCAAGCTTCGAGGAACACCTCCGGCGCCTTGAAACTGTTCTTCAAGCTATCAAGACCTCCGGACTCACGTTGAAGCCAGAAAAGTGCCGCTTCGCATACGAGGAGCTCTTGTTTTTGGGCCATGTCATCAACAAGTCTGGAGTGTGCCCTGACCCACAGAAAACGGCGGCCATCACTGACTTTCCTCCGCCCGCCGACAAGAAGGCAGTGCGTAGATTTCTTGGCTTGTGCGCCTATTACAGGCGCTTCGTAAAGGATTTTTCACGGATCGCCGAGCCACTGACATACCTCACGAAGGCCGACGTCGAGTTCAAGTGGGAGACGCCGCAAATCGAAGCATTTGAAGAACTGAAGCGACGCCTGCAATCGCCGCCCATTCTTGCGCATTTCGACGAAAACGGCGATATCGAAGTCCACACCGACGCAAGCAGCGTAGGACTCGGCGCCGTGCTTGTGCAGCGGACTGACGGACTAGAAAGGGTTGTAAGTTACGCTAGCCGGTCGCTATCGAAGGCGGAATCAAATTATTCCACAACAGAAAAGGAGTGCCTCGCCATCATCTGGGCTACATCAAAGTTTCGCCCCTACCTCTATGGCAGGCCCTTCAAAGTTGTAAGCGACCACCACGCCTTGTGTTGGCTAGCTAACTTGAAGGATCCTTCAGGTCGCCTCGCACGATGGAGTCTGAGACTTCAAGCATTCGACATCACCGTCGTCTACAAGTCCGGCCGAAAGCACTCTGACGCCGACTGCTTGTCTCGCGCCCCCGTCGAACCGCCGCCACAGGACGACCAGGATGACGACACTTTCTTAGGACCCATCAGTGCCGACAAATTCGCCGAACAACAGCGAGCCGACCCGGAACTAAGGAGCCTTGTAGACTACCTAGAAAGCAAGACCGTCACTGTGCCGAAGGTGTTCAGGCGAGGATTGGCGTCGTTTTTCTTGCAAAACGACATTCTCCTAAAGAAGAACTTTTCGCCTCTCCGAGCCAACTACCTCCTCGTGGTACCCTCAGCGTTGCGTCCAGAGGTTCTGCAAGCTCTCCATGACGACCAAACGGCTGGACATCTCGGTTTTTCCCGCACGCTCGCGAGGATACAAGAAAAATACTACTGGCCTCGCCTCTCTGCCGACGTCGCCCATTACGTAAGGACAAGCCGAGACTGTCAGCGACGCAAAACACCGCCGACAAGGTCAGCCGGACTCCTACAGCCGATCGAACCACCTCGCCGACCATTCCAGCAGATCGGGATGGACTTACTTGGGCCTTTTCCGACATAGACGTCCGGGAATAAATGGATCGTCGTAGCTACGGACTACCTCACCCGCTACGCCGAAACAAAAGCCTTGCCCAAAGGCAGTGCCGCCGAGGTAGCCCGATTCTTCGTTGAGAACATTCTCCTGCGTCACGGTGCTCCAGAAGTCCTCATCACCGACAGAGGCACGGCCTTTACGGCAGAACTAACTCAAGCCATCCTGCGATACAGCCAGACAAGCCATCGCCGGGCCACCGCCTACCACCCGCAGACGAATGGCCTCATCGAGCGCCTAAATAAGACCATCGCCGACATGCTAGCAATGTACGTCGACGTCGAACACAAGACGTGGGATGCCATCCTTCCGTACGTGACCTTCGCATACAACACGGCCGTGCAAGAAACGACGCACATGGCGCCGTTCAACCTGGTCTACGGAAGGAACCCGGCAACGACGCTTGACGCCATGCTACCGGACGTCACCGATGAGGAAAATCTAGACGTTGCCACCTATTTGCAGCGTGCCGAAGAAGGTCGACAGCTCGCCCGCCTGCGCATCAAGAACCAGCAGAGGACCGACAGCCGACACTACAATTTTCGACGACGCTACGTCGAGTACCAGCCCGGAGACCGTGTTTGGGTCTGGACTCCGACACGCCGACGAGGACTTAGCGAAATACTCTTACATCGCTATTTCGGACCATATAAGATCATCCGACGTATTGGCGCACTGGACTATGAGGTCGTGCCAGACGGCATTTCGCAATCACAGCGGCGCCGCGCACGACCCGAAGTCGTCCATGTGGTGCGTCTTAAGCCTTTCTACGCCCGCTGACGAACTTAGGTACTTTGTTACTTTATTTTTTTTCTTTATTACGCGTGGTTTTGTTTTCGCTTTCACATTTGTTTGTAGCATCGGGACGATGCTCTTTAAGGGGAGGGTATTGACACGTATAGATGTTTATCTTTCACCGGTGGCCGCTTTCCACCGGCTAACAAATGTTAAACGTTATCGCTCGGCGCAGGACGCGCCTGTATCGGAAGTTTCTAGAACGTTATCGATGCTTCTTTCCATTGCCTGTTTTCACCGACGCTTATGTTATCTGATTGCATGACTGACGCGAATTGTCTAGAACTTTCTGGAAAACACGCGGGCATCAGGGATTAATCTAGAACCTTCGATGACTCAGGTATAAAAGCCGACGCGTTTCGCCGCTGATCAGATTTTCGACGATCGCCGACTGTGTTCGCCGCTATCGTTGTGCTTTGAGCGTACCTTGCTTTTGTGGGCACAGGTTCGCCCACTAAACAACCAGTTTCGTTGTACACAGTTTTACGACTGTTTTCTTCAGCGTCACTACTACGTGACAATATATTCTAATGTGAATACAGGCCAAGAGAGCAGCAGACAGCGTGTCTCAACCAGAGCAGGTGGGGCAATCTCGAGATCGCGCCGCTCGGACGACTAGCGATGTGTCTGCAGCGCCGGGCATTCGTCTTCACTACAATCAACCCCCTTCGGAAAAGCAGCCATCCTGGCGACTCATGTTGAACAGAGAATCATGGGGTCGTAATACGGCTTCAGGCGTTGTACAGCGGTGAGCACTGTTAGGGTGAACACGCGAGCGCGTGGCCGACGGCACTGTCAGCGCCCCGTTACGGTCATCACTGGAAACATTGCGCATGCGCATCACGCCTTCCGCGAAATAATTGTTCCACCGCGCGCATGACGTCATGAATGCACTTGTTCGTCGTCTGCTAGCCGCATTTTTGTTTTCTAAGCCCATGCATCCTGCATTTTAAGATTTCTTTAAACATCTGTGCTTGAACAGAACAAGACAAAAAAAAAACTTGTATATCTATGGGGGCGTGTCTATTCGTTCCCTTCAAAGTTGTTGTGCATGCAACGCCGTATATAAAACAACCAAACATCTTTCGCAGCCGTTCATTCTGTCGCCAGATCGTATTATGGCTAGGGTTCCCGATGATGAACGGCGCTCAATTGTCGATCTTTCCCTGAAAGGTTATTCCCAGCGGTATATTGGCGCTTTAGTTAATAGGCCCCTGAAGACTGTGAACAGGATAATTCAAGCCTACAAGTATGAAGGTCGCATTCAGGATGCACCCCGCGCGCCCCGCCCTAAAGCTACCACAGACGATGAAGACGCCCTCATAGTTGCAGCTGCTGTTCGTAACCCTTTCTTGCCAGCCCCAGCAATACGCGAGGACTTGGATTTGGACGTTTCGGACACCACTGTTCGACGTCGCCTGCGTACAGCGGGCCTTCGCAGTCGCGTCGCAGCGCGGAAGCCACTACTAACGGCGGCAAACAAGGACGCACGACGGCAGTTCGCTGAGCTGCACGAAGCATGGACATCAGAAGAGTGGGGTCGCGTCATCTTTTCGGATGAGTCGACGTTTTCGACGCGACAAGGCCAAAGATTGCGTGTTTGGAGACTACCAGGCACACGGTGAGGCAAACTTCCTGCTTTGAAAAGCAATTGTTTTAGTTAACGTCACAATGCCACGCAGGAACGACCCGGACAACGTGCAAGGTGTTTCTGCCAGTGGGAGATCGAGTGTGAACGTGTGGGGTGCTGTTTCAAGATATGGTTTAGGGCCCCTGCAACGTATACGTGGACACTTATCGTCGGAACAATACTGCAACATTTTGAACAATGTGCTGTTGCCATATGCGAGCAGTTTATTCCCAGACGGTGATTACCTGTTCCAACAGGACCAGTCACCGATACACATGGCGCTGGCTGTCAAGGAGTTCCAGGCGGAGCAGCACATGCAGCTACTGGAATGGCCTCCGAAAGGAGCGGACCTGAATGTGATAGAAAACGTGTGGGGCCGTCTGAAAGCTTCTTTGGCAAGGAAGCCCCTTTATTCCGCGACTTCGGACCAGTTGTGGGCGCAAGTCAGCAACGAGTGGGAAAGGCTGAAAGCCGATCGGGAATATGTTCGATCACTTTACGACTCGTTACCGTCCAGAATAGCTGCAGTCGTTGCTGTAAGTGGTCACATGACTCGCTATTAGATTTGCTCATGTTTTTATATTTGTTCTCATGGTCTTGTTTAACTTGAATTGCAAAAGTGCAATTTTCTTGAATAAAAAGTTTAATAATTATCCCTCTTACACTCACTTTTTTCCTTCACGCGCCAATCTTCAATCCAGATGGACCTTGAAATGCAGAAGGTATCAGCTCAGCGAACAAAAAAATGCGGCTAGCAGACGACGAACAAGCGTATCGATGACGTGATGCGCGTGGTGGAAAGAGTGTTTCGCAAAGCACATGCTGCGCATGTGCAATGTTTCCAACGATGGCTGTTACGCGGCGCTGATAGTGCCGTCGGCCACGCGCTCGCGTGTTCACCCTAACAGTGCTCACCGCTGTACGTGGACGGTTTCACGACCACGACACCGTTGGTCCGTGGGTGGCGTGACACGCTCGCCAATATAGTTCACTGGCGATATCTGCGCTACAACACGGTAGGGTCCTTGATATTTCGAAAAAAGCTTGGATGAGAGGCCAACAGGAACGGCAGTAACCCAAAGCCACACAAGAGAGTACACAAGGGAGTTCGGAAGAAAGTGACAATGCGGGTGATCATCGTCACGTCGTGATTTTTATTGCCGTTGGTCGACGGCTGTAAAGGAACGGGCGAGTTGACGGAATTCCTCATAGCGGCGGGCAGCTTCAGAGATGGGCGTACATTCGTATGAATCGGGTCTGTACCGAAGAATGCTGTCGAGGTTAGTCGAAGGCTCGCAGCCATACAAGAGGAAAAATGGGGAGAAGTTTGTGGTCGCCTGTGGTGCAGTGTTGTAGGCGAACTTGATGAATGGCAAAATGAAGTCCCAATCAGTGTGATCAGAGGCGACGTATTTAGAGAGCATGTCGCCAAGGGTGCGGTTAAATTTTTCCGTCAGACCATTAGTTTGAGGATGGCAGGCGGTGGTGGTGCGATGAACGATGCGACATTCAGCAAGGAGCGTGTTTACGACTTCGGAGAGGAAGACACGTCCGCTATCACTCAAAAGTTCGTGAGATGCACCGTGATGGAGAATAAAGTTTTCAGGAGAGAGGATACTATATCCATCGCGGCGGAAGCAGGCAGAGCGGTTGTTTCTGCGTATCTCGTCAATAGTCGATGGCGACGACTATCCAGCAGTTTCCGGAAGTCGTGCCCGGAATGGGTGCATACAGGTCAATGCCAATGCGATCGAAGGGCCTGGTAGGACACGGAATTGGCTGGACTGGACCAGAGACATGCTGAGCAGGAACCATCGGGCGTTGGCACTGAGGGCACGACCGAATGTACTTGCACACAAAGGTGTACATGCCACGGCAATAAAACCTGGAGTGAAGCCGGGTGTACGTCTTGAAGACACCCGCATGTGCACACTGCGGGTCAGTATTGAAGGCAGAACATATTCCACCACGAAGATGTCGAGGTATTACCAGCAACCACTTGCGGACGTCAGAGACGTAATTCCGGCGATAGAGAAGTCCATCCCGAATTTCGAAGTGGGATGCTTGACAGCGCAAAGCTCTAGAAGGTGGAGGAACGTCGACGGGTTTGAAAGGAAGCGGATAAGAGCACTAATCCAGGCATCCTTGCGTTGCTCCAAAGCCATGTCGCAGCCTGCTGGGAACGAAAGTACTTGGTCAACGGCAGAGAGGCAGACATCGCTTTCAGCTGACACGGGCGAACGGGAAAGCGCGTCGGCATCGGTGTGGCGGCGGCCAGACCTGTGGACAAGGTGCACGTCGAAATCTTGCAACCGCAAAGCCCAGCTAGCTAATCGGCCTGAGGATTCCTTCAACGTGGACAGCCAACAAAGTGCGTGATGGTCTGTAAGCGGCCATAGCGGCCATCGAGGTAGAGTCGAAAGTTAACATGTACCCAGATTATGGCCAAACATCCCTTCTCTGTAACGGAATAATTCTTCTCGGCTTTGGTGAGGGTGCGGCTTGCGTATGCAACGACGTACTCGTCGAATCCAGATTTGCGCTGCGTGAGCACAGCGCTGAGTCCGACACCGCTGGCGTCGGTGTGTACTTCGGTCGGAGCTGTCGGGTCGAAGTGACGCAGTATAGGCGGCGAGTTCAATAGACGACGAAAATCTTGGAAGGCATCGTCACAAGCGGGCGACCAGGCGTAATCGTTCAAGTAGCTCCGTAGAAGCTCATTCAAGGGAGCGTGATGGACGCAAAATTCCGAATGAAGCGGCGAAAGTAAGAACACAGGCCAAGGAAGCTGCGAAGTTCTCTTACGGACGAAGGTTTGGGAAAATCAGCAACTGCACGGAGCTTGGCGGCATCATGAAGAATACAGTGTTTAGATACTACATGGCCAAGGATGGGGAGGTGACTCACGCCCAAGTGGCATTTCTTCAGGTTGAGCTGAAGGCCGGCGGAAGTTAGGCACTGTAACACTTCCTCCAGCCTACAGAGATGGGTGGGAAAATCGGGCGAAAAAATAACCACATCATCTAAGTAGCACAGGCACGTTTTCTACTTGAGACCACGCAAAAGGTTGTCCATCATACGCTCAAATGTTGCGGGGGCGTTGCAAAGCCCGAAAGGCATGACACGAAATTCATATAGGCCATCTGGTGTTACAAAGGCCGTTTTAGGTTGGTCTTCGGGTGCCATGGGGACTTGCCAATAGCCGCTGCGTAATTCGATAGAAGAGAAGAACTCCGCGCCTTGGATACAGTCAAGGGCATCGTCAATTCTCAGAATAGCTTGTATCTTTACAAGCTATTTTTTAAGACGACGGTAATCGACACAGAATCGAATCGATCCATTCTTCTTAAGAAGAACAACGGGAGATGCCCAAGGGCTATCCAAAGGCTGAATGACGCCGCGCTGTAGCATGTCAGCTACTTGGTCGTCGATAACACGGCGCTCTGTCGCGGATACACATTATGGTCTTTGTCGCAGTGGCGCACTGGTACCCGTGTCGATGCGATGACAAACAGTTGACGCGCGGCCCAAGAGAACATGTTGGCAGTCGAAAGACGAATGGAACTTGTCGAGAAGGCGTAGAAACTGGGCGCGTTGGGAAACAGTCAACGTGTCGGCGATGGAGCTATGTAAAACATCGGGTGAAGTCGACAACTTCACGGGGTTACTGGTCACTCCGGCGACCTCATGAGTGGCGATGGAACCAGTCAGCAACTCAATGATATCAGCAGGGTCGACACACTGGGCACGGCCAACGCACTCCCCACAAAGCAAAGTGAGAGCACAGGAAAATCAGTTGGCGACGAGCTGTCTGCTGACGCCGGCATGAACGTCCAAAAGGACGAAAGGCAGCAGGGAACATTTGTGACGAGCGAGAATTGCAGATGGCGTAAAAAGTGCCCTGGCATCAGCAACAATGTAGCATGACACTGTGGCAAGGGCAGATGAGTGCAGTGGAATTGTAGCATCTTCGGCAACTAATACTTTATCTTCGGTTTCACGAGCGTCAAGGAGTGAGGCATGACAAAGGTTTAAAAATTCCACTTCAGCACGCGAACAGTCGATGACGGACTTATTATCGGAAACGAAGTCCCAGCCCAAAATATCATCGTGGGAAGAAGAACACAGCACGAAAAATTCGACGATGTAGAGAAGGCCGTTGATCACAACTGGAGCTGTACACGCAGCTGCAGGCGTGATGCGGTCTGCGCTGGCAGTACGAAGTTATACGTTTGACAGTGGCGTCGTAATTTTTCTGAGCGAAAGGCAAAGTTAAAGTTTGGCCCTAATAACTGAAACTGCGGTACCCGGGTAAACGGGGGCGAGTGCAGCGACGCCGTCCACATATATATCAATAACATTAGTCGCAGAAGATGACGTGCCTTGGTCTGTTCGTGGGTAGCGCCGTTCTTGGCCCTGGGTTCTGACGCAGAAGGACGACGACGCATCGGTGAAAGCGAGCGGCGTCGAGGCGATGGCGAACGGCGGTCAACAAGATGGCAGTGGTCCGAGTAGGAAGACATCTGGTCAGGGTTCTTAGACGCGGAGGACGACCGGTATGGTGAAACGTATGGTTCGTTGTCGAAGCTGCGGCGATAGGATGTTGCGCGGCGACGGCAAAATCGTGCAACGTGGCCAGGTAGACCACACGCAAAACATATTGGCCGGTTGTCAGGAGTGCGCCATTGTCCATTGCTGTGTGGGTACCGCGGCTGAACGAAGTGAGGGGCTGGACGCAATGGCACGACTGATGAGAATGGCGCAAAGGTCTGAGGTGGTGGCCGCGCGAGAGCCTCGGCATAGTTGAGAGGTGCAGTCACCCCGAGAAAAGCAACGGCAGTCGGCACTGGCGGAGTCTCGCGGCCGGAAAGGCGCTGGACACAGGTGGGCGCCGCGTAAGAAGACACTGTGTGCAGAGCTCGTTGAAACACTGGCAATGCTCAAGGACCTGAGAAACAGTGTCTGGCTTTTTGGACAGCAGCATATAAAAGGCATCGTCGCAACGCCCTTCATGATGCGACGTACCTTGTCCGCCTCCGTCATCGTCGGGTTGACACGCCAGCAGAGGTCGACGATGTCCTCCACGTAGCTGGTGAACGTTTCACCAGTTTCCTAGGATCGGCTTCGTAGGCGTTGTTCAGCGCGAATTTTGCGCACGCCAAGGCGGCCGAAAACATCTGCGATGCCGGTTTTAAAGCTAGCCCACGTGCGTAGATCGGCTTCGTGGTTTTTGAACCACAGCTTGGCGACACCCGATAAATAGAAGATCGCGTTGCCGAGCTTGAGGGGATCGTTCCATTTGATGGTGTTACTGGCGCGCTCATAAGATTCCAGCCAATCTTTAACGTCTTTCTCATCGGTGCCGCTGACAATGTCAGGATCCCGCTGACGCTGGGCACCCGCAAATACGATGGCTGGAGTAACAGGTGGGGATGTCCGGCTGGGGCCGTCAGGCATGACGGATGGCAGAGTTCGGGTGCGTAATTCCAAGTTGGGGGGAAACCGCAGCACCTCCACCCGAATCTAATGTGCAGATAGGCCGAGAGAGCAGCAGGCAGCGTGTTTAACCAGAGCAGGCCAGGCAATCTCGAGCTCCCTCCTCTCGGACGACTGGCGATGTGTCTGCAGCGCCGGGCATTCGTCTTCACTACAATATATATATATATATATATATATATATATATATATATATATATATATTGTGACGTCACAGTAAGGGCGGACCTTTATTGAGCCCGAGAGACGACACGGCGAAGAAGGGCGGCGTCCACAACCAGCCTGAACAGCCTTTGAGACAGTCCACGCTGATGATGATGCGCCCGCACGCGCGATGAAGATGAGGGGCACACGCATGATGATGATAATGTACAGATGATGAAGGAGTGCACAATAAATGCCCACACTAATTTCCCTCGCGCGAAAGCGGCTATCCTGGCCGCTGCCTAAAATAACGGGGAACGCCGCGTGAAAGGCTTCATACGAGAAACGTGGACCACTTGGGTAGAGCGGAAACGGCGGTCAGTTGAGGAAACAACAGGGGTCACTCGATAATTAACTGGAGAAGTCATTTCCAGAAGCGTGTAGGGGCCAATAAACACACTGAAACTTCTCGCACAACCCAGGAGTGCGAACTGGTGCCCAGAGCAGCACTTCGTCACCAGGCTGGTAGAATACTACGCGATGATATGCGTCATTATGATCCTTGCGGTCCCGCTGTCTGGCTGCGGTGTTGACGCGGGCACGCTGGCGACAATGGACGAGGCGGGAAACATTCTTCGCAGGAAGATCGAGATGGACTGACAGGGGCAGAGAAGAAAGAAACATCGAGAAAGGAACTGGGTGAACGGCCATAAACAAGGTAGAATGGCGAGTAAGCGGTTGTGCGTTGAACGGCGGTGTTATACGCGAAGGTGACGAATGGCAAAATTGTGTCCCAGTTTCTGTGATTGGGTTGATTATAGGTAGCTGTCATGTCAGAGAGCGTACGATGAAACCACTCAGTCAGGCCGTTGGTCTGAGGATGATAACTTGATGTAGTCTTGCGAGTGGTGCCAGAGGCTTTGAGCACTTCGCCTACCAGTTGGGAAAGAAATGTCTTTCCGCGGTCGCTCGGAAGGACACGAGGGGCGCCATAGCGCAGGGTTATGGATTGAAGAATGAAGGCAGCGACTTCGGAAGCCGATGTTGAACTTACACAAGCTGTTTCGGCATAGCACGTCAGGTGGTCGACGGCTGTCACTATCCATCGACTACCGGCGGGAGTCATGGGAAGTGGCCCATAGAGATCGATGCCAACAACCTCAAATGGTTCCGCGGGACAAGAGACTGGTAGTAGTTGCTCGGAAGGAGCTGATATTAGACGTTTGCGACGCTGAAAAATGGTGCAGGAAGCGACGTATCTCGCCACACTGGTAGACCGGCCAGGCCAGTAGAAGCGACTTCTTATGCGGTCGTAAATTTTCTGGATGCCAAGGTGGCCAGCACTCAAATCGTCATGAAAGGCCTGAAGGACACGCGCACGAAGGCAACGAGGTAGCACGGGCAACAGCGTCGTCCATAAGGATGGTGGATATGGCGGTAGAGCACGGAGTTTTCCAGCTTAAATTGAGCCAGCTGTCGACGAAGCCGGGCGTTAGGCGGGCGCGAAGCTCCACGAAGGTGGTCTATAATACGGCGACTGTACGAGTCAGCGAGTTGTTGAGACGAAAATGATTCATGGTCGTGCGAAGTGAGATGATCAAGAGTGGCGAAGGACAAAAGCGCCGTAGAAGAGGCGTCAGTGAATGCGTCACTGGAGGTGGTGGCGGAAGCATTGACGAGTGCGGCTGTAGGAAGCGGGCAGCGAGAAAGAGCGTCTGCCTCTTGGTGCTTCTTACCAGACTTTTTGATTAAATTCAAGTCATATTCTTGCAGACGAAGAATCCAGCGACCAAGATGCCCTGACAAGTTCTTGAGAGTGGAAAGCCAGCATAAGGCATGGTGATCCGTCTCGATGATAAAATGGCGACCGTGAAGATAAGCGCGAAATTTCTGGACGGGCCAAACCACAGCGTGGCACTCCTGCTCGGTGATGGTGTAGTTCTTCTCGGCAGGTTTGAACACGCGGCTGGCATACGCAACGACTCTCTCACGCGAAGAGTTGTCTCGCAGGAGGAACACAGCACCGATGCCATGGCCGCTAGCATCCGTGTGCAGGAGTGTGGTTGCAGTCTCATCAAAATGACACAGAACAGGTTCAGATGTGAGGGCGCCCTTTAGCTGGTCAAAGGCAGATTCACATTCAGGTGACCCCACGAAGGGAGCACCAGAACGGAGTAAGTGGCGTAAAGGTGCAGTTATAGAGGCGAAATCGCGAATAAATCGGCGGAAATAAGAAGCGATGCCGAGGAAACTGCGTAGGTCCTTGGTCTTTTTCTGGACGAGGAAAGTGAAGCACTGCCGAAATCTTGTCGGGATCCGGTCGAATACCATCCTTGCTTACAATATAACCTAAGACCTTGATCATCTTGCTTGCAAAATGACACTTTTTGGTGTTCAGCTCAAGACCAGCGTTGGCTATGCACGTGAGAACCTCGTCGAGACGTTGCAGGTGCTGTGCAAATGCCGACGAGAAAATAAAAATATCATCCAGATAGCACAAGCAGGTCTTCCACTTCAGGCCACGCAGAACGGTGTCAATCATGCGCTCAAAAGTTGCGGGAGCATTGCAGAGGCCGAAGGGCATGACGTTGAACTCGTAAAGACCATGTGGGGTTGCAAAGGCTGTTTTATCTTTGTCGGCTTCGTGCATCGAAATTTGCCAGTAACTTGAACGCAGATCAAGACTGGAGAAGTACTCGGCACCTTGCAGGGAATCGAGGGTATCGTCAATGCGAGGAATGGGGTACACATCCTTGCTCGTGATCTTGTTGAGCGCTCGGTAATATACACAGGAACGCACGGAGTCATCTTTTTTTCGGACCAAAACAATGGGAGACGACAAAGGGCTAGCAGAGGGGCGAATTATCTCACGTTGCAGCATGTCGGCGACGTTTTGCTCAATAATTTTGCGGTCAGCTAGAGACACGCGAAATGGCCGGCGACGCACGATGGATCTGCCATCTGTCTGAATCTGATGCGCTGTGATGGTCGTCTGTCCCAATGTCGAAGAATGGGTGTCAAATGAACCTTCATGCTTCTTCAACAAGGCAAGGAGCTGTTGCGTCTGCAAAGGGGTCAAGTCCGAGCTGATTACAGCTGCAAGAGCGGAGGTAGAGGCAGAATGTCCAGCAGGAGGGATTTCAGAGGGAGCACCCTTGAGGGGAACGACAAACAGAGGCTCTGAATCAGCAACGCAAGCCAAAGTGGTGCCTTTAAGAAGTAGAATTTTCTCAGGTGTTGTGTTCCTTGCTGCGAGAAGCGCAGCACCATTATCAAACCCAACTAGGCCTGAAACAATGGCTACCCCTTTTGTGAGCCAACGCGCACAAGGTAACATTAACACATCGCCATGGTCGATGACGTCGGACGTGATGGTCAGAATTTGCTGACAGCCTTGGGGTAGCTCGGTATCTTTTGCAGCTAGTAGATGAAGTGGCTGGTACGGTTCATCGCCGAGTGAATAGTCGGTGTCGGTCATATGTACGACACCTTGCCCACAACATATAGCAGCAGACGCAGAGGCAAGGAAATCCCATCCTGAAATGAGCTGGTGGGAGCAGGGCGATAGCACATCAAATTGTATGCAGTGGACGATGCCATCGATGAATACACGCACTGTACAAAACGCGGAAGGGCGGATTGTTTTCCCTTGAGCTGCAACAAGCGCGGGTCCATCATAAGGCGTCGTAACTTTCCTGAAACGCCTGCACAAATCGGAATGCATAACAGATAAAGTCGCACCGGTGTCCACCAAAGCTTCAACGTGCACACCTTCAACAAACACGGATATCATATTACAAGGGCGCGCTGGAGGAATTGTAGTCCTGTCGGTGAATGCAGTTTTTCCTCCGAAAACTGCATTACTTAGTTTTCCGGGCGGCGGTCAGATGGCGAACGGCGCGGAGGGGAAGCGTAACGACGGCTTTGGTAAGAGGCCCCACCAGAATACGCATCGCGTTCACACATGTCATAGCCGCGACGCTCATCTTGTTGGCGCTTGCGGCAAAAACGTGATATATGGCCGCGATAACCACAGTAATAACAGATAGGACGAGATGGTCGCCAAGGTGGGTAGTAAGGGGCGCTCGGTGCGCAGTGAGATAGTGTGGTCAGATGGGGCGATGACGGCTCAAGTGGTAATGAGGGGACATTGGCCGGAGGAACGACACCAACCTGCGCGTATGTGGGTAGAGGCAACGTTGGACGTACACTAGTTGGAGGCGCGGAAGCAACCTGCGCGTATGTTGGTAAGGTGGCCGGAGGGTCCACATTCGCAGAGCAGGTCATTGACGCAAGTTCCTCTCTGATGACGTCGCGCAATGCTGCACCAGAAGGCTGAGCAGGAATCAACGTAGATGACAAGGCAAGTGAGTGCAGTTCTTCGCGTATGATCGCCCGGATCATCATACGCAACTAAGGGTCTGCCGCAGAACGGTGTTCGCTGAAGTCCGGCTGCAAGCGTACGTACTCGAGCTCGTCGAGGCGCTGGCACGTCAAGACGATGTCAGCGACGGTAGCCGGGTTCTTGACGGCGAGCGCGTTGAAGGCCACAGTCACAATACCTTTAAGAATGTGGCGTATCCTGTCTGACTCAGCCATGGCATCAATGACGCGGCGACAGAGTGCGAGCACATCCTCGATGTACGATGTGTAGGACTCGCCGGAGTGTTGTTTGCGAGCATCCAGAGTTTCTTCGCAAGGGCGGAGCGAACCGCCGGCGTGCCAAAAACTTGCCGAAGCTGCTGCTTGAAATTCGTCCAATCGGTGAAATCAATCTCATGGTTGAAAAACCAGGTCTTCGCCACACCGGTCTGGTAGAACGAGACATGGCGGAGCATGTGGGGATCATCCCACCGATTAGCAGAGCTTACGCGCTCGTAATCATCCAGCCAGTCCTCAGCATCTTCACCGCGAAGACCAGCGAACAGATGGGGATCACGCTGGTGACCGCTGATGATCACAGAAGGTGCGGCTTGTGGAGGCGGGATGGTTAGGTTAGAAGCGCCAGGCTGCTCGTCCTGCGACATGCTGACGGACAGTGGGCACAAGCGGCGACCCGAACGAAGCTCCAGGGAGTAGGCCAGGGGCGTAGAGGACGGGGAACCAAGAAGGGTGGCGTCCAGAACCAGCCTGAACAGCCTTCGACACAGTCCACGCTGATGATGATGCGCCCGCACGCGTGATGAAGATGAGGGGCACACGCATGATGATGGTAATGTACAGATGGTGAAGAAGTGCACAATAAATGCCCACAATATATATATATATATATATATATATATATATTGTACCGAAGCACATCGGCACCAGCTCTGTGCCAGCCACTGTGGACGAAGACGTTGACGATCATGTGGTTCGCGCGAGGTCGGTTTCCAACGAGCCAGCTTGTTTTAACCGTCAAGCTTCGTCAATTCTACCTGCCGAATACTCTTGTCACATTTGGTGGAGGTGCTGGGTCGTCCCTTTCAGCGTTCTGGAACTCCGCAGCCGTACGGTACCATCTGTGTCCACTATGACCGAGGACGCCGGCACCTCGCGAGCTGCCTCTGCCCCCACACCTATCGTGTGCTCTGGGGTGCTTCGTCAGCGTGATCCTCCAGTCTTCAGTGGCACTGAAGGTCACGACGTGGAAGACTGGCTCGCCGAGTATGAACGTGTTAGCGCTCACAACAAGTGGGATCTTACACCATCTTTTACCTTGCCGGCGTGGCCAACCTGTGGTTCAAGAACCACGAAGCTGATTTAGCACCTGCTCAGCGTTCAAAGAGACCGTCGTTTCGTTTTTCGGGCGGCCAGCGGTGCGCAAGCTTTGCGCTTAACACAGTCTCCGCGGACGATCTTAACAAATTGGTGAGACCTTCACGAGCTACACTGAGGATATCATCGGCCTCTGTAGGCGGGTGAATGCGTTTATGTCGGAACCTGAGAGAATCAAACACATAATGAAAGGCATAGACGATGACGCCTTTCATATGCTCGTGGCCAAAAGCCCGCACAGCGTTACACAGGTTATTAAACTTTGCCAAAGTTTTGACGAGCGGCGTAAACAGCGCATCACCACATGTTGCCCTGAAATGCAACCGGCAGACCTTTCAGCTTTGGCTCCCAGCAGTGCTACGTGCAAATTCAGCAATACGTACGTGAGGAAGTTGCACGTCAGCTCTCTCTTGTGGCATCGGTCACCGAGCCTCTCCCCACACTGGACCAGTCGCTTCGTCGGTTTATCCAGACGCAAGTTGCTGAGGCCCTGCCGTCCCCTGCTTCGCCGCCGCAAGTTACGGCACCGCTTCAAGTTACGCCTACGGCCCCGCTACAGGTTACGGCGCCGCTCACTTATGCTGAGGCCCTTACACGGTCTCATGCCCAACCGACGCCAGTCCCATGCAGCCCAGCCACCAACTTCTACACGCCGCCAAGTCCTGTACGGCCGGTTTATGCACCGTTACCGCATCCGAGACCACCTATCAACCCCTGGCGCACTCCGGACTACCGGCCAGTGTGCTACGCTTGCGGTATTCCGGGACATGTTGCGCGCCTCTGTCGCCGCCGCGGACTCTATTTTCGTGATGGCGCTCCCAACCTTGGCCATGTCCCTCAACAAGCTACACACCGTCTTGCATTTGACGCAACGGACTCGTATTCCCGTCGCCCCGCCTTCAATTCACGCCGATCTCCCTCTCCCCGCCGCCGCTCCCTTTCCCTCACTTACGCCTACGGCCCCGCTACAGGTTACGGCGCCGCTCACTTATGCTGAGGCCCTTACACGGTCTCATGCCCTACCGACGCCAGTCCCATGCAGCCCAGCCACCAACTTCCAACCATGCCCAGGAGGAAAACTAAAAGCCGCAGTTCCTGAGGCAAGAACTGCGCCGTCGTCCAAATTTGCAAGGCCTCTTCTTTCGCCGCCTAACGAGATTGTAGTGTTTCTAGACGGTGTCGCGACGAACGCTCTTCTTGACACAGGAGCAGCTGTTTGTGGCATTAGTGAGTTTCTATGCCGCAAACTGAACAAAGTGACGACTCCGCTTTTTGATATTTCGCGACGCACAGCGAGCTCGCAGCACGTCCAGCCTTCAGCCACCTGCACCGCTCGTGTTTTAATTCAAGATGTGCTCTACGTTCTCGAATTTCTCGTCCTTTCTCATGCGTCGCATGACGTTATCCTGGGCTGGAACTTCCTTTCCGCGCATCATGCAGTTGTCGACTGCGCTCGTGCACAACTCGCCTTGTCTCCGTTCTGTACCACAACCGTCGATGACCCTCGCCCGTCTGCTAAAATGGTTGTCGCTGCCGACGTCGTCATCCCTGCTTTCTCTGTCGCCTTAGTGTCCGTCACCTGTGACGCTGTCCCCAATTCCATTGCACTTTTTGCACCGTCTGACGAATTTGCGCGTCCCCGGAACCTTGTCCTACCGTTTGCAGTCGTCACACTTGATGATGATTCCGGTGCCGTTTACGCGTGCTATCCGTTTCCCTGCCCTTCAACTCTATTACATGGCGAATCTGCTGGGCGTCGCGACACTTTTGATGCCATCTTTCCGTTTGATGCCCCTTGCGATACGACCCCACTGCCTATCGGTGCCGTCACTACTGCCGCCGCTCCCGCCACACCCGCCTCACCCGACCACGACGGCTTGTTGCGCAGCGTCGATAACGCGCTCCCGCAAACTCAGTGCAATCAGCTCGTTCAACTGCTTGACCGTTTTCGGGCCTCTTTCGACTTCATCCAACCTTGTTTGGGGCGCACGTCAGCGGTTGTTCATCGTATTGACACCGGTCGCCATGCTCCACTGCGTCAGCGTCCCTACCGAGTGTCCCAAGCCGAACGCTGCTTCATTAGTGAACAAGTCGATGACATGCTGCAACGTGGCGTGATCCAGCAATCACACAGTCCTTGGGCTTCTCCGGTCGTACTTGTGCGGAAAATGGACGGCTCAATCAGATTTTGCGTGGATTACCGCCGACTAAACAAGATCACACGTAAGGATGTTTCTCCTCTACCGCAAATAGACGATGCCCTCGATTGTCTACAAGGTGCGGAATTTTTCTCTTCCCTGGGTCTTCAATCTGGATACTGGCAAGTGCCGATGGCTGAATAAGAGCGTCCGAAAACGGCTTTTTTTGACCCCTGACGGGTTATACGAATTTATTGTGTGCCCTTCGGCCTGTGCAACGCGCCTGCGACTTTCGAGGGGATGATGGACACTATCCTCCGGGGACTTAAGTGGCGTACCTGTCTGTGCTACTTAGACGACATCGTTGCCTTCTCTCCCAATTTTAAATCTCATCTTGATCGCCTCGAGCAAGTTCTTGAGTGTCTCGCAGCCGCTTGTTTGCAATAAACTTGCAAAAATGCCATTTTGGTGCCAGACAGCTTACGATTCTAGGCCACGTCGTCTCACAAGAGGGAATCCTGCCAGACCCTGCCAAACTGCGTGCCGTTGCCGAGTTTCCCAAGCAACCACTTTGAAAGAGCTCCATAGCTTCATCGGCTTGTGCTCTTATTTCCGGCGTTTCATTCGTAATTTTGCCTCTATTATCGCCCCCTTGACTCAGCTAATTTCCAGCAGCGCTGACCCCTCGGCGTGGACTCCTGATTGTGACGAGTCATTTACGACGCTCCGCCGGCTCCTCACATCCCCTCCAGTACTGCGCCATTTCGGTCCGAATGCGCCTACTGAAATTCACACGGACGCTAGCGGTGTCGGTCTTGGTGCCATTCTCGCCCAACGCAAAGACGGCTATGACGAGTATGTCGTTGCGTTTGCCAGTCGTACCCTAACAAAGGCATAGTCAAACCATTCTGTAACGGAAAAAGAATGTTTGGCAATTATTTGGGCGATCGGCAAATTCCGTACTTACCCTTACGGACGCCAGTTTAACGTTGTTACTGACCACCATGCATTATGCTCGTTGTCATCTATGAAAGACCCCACTGGCCGCCTCGCTCGTTGGGCTATACGCCTTCAAGAATGTTACATACGTGTCATTTATTGCTCGGGTCGTAAACATTCAGACGCCGATGCCCTATCCCGTTCTCCGCTGCCTCTTCACCTACTTTGCTTACAAACTTCCACCTGCGATTCGTGGTCCCTCAGAATCACCGACAAGCCGGCCGAGCAACGCAAGGGTCCCTGGATCGCTTCTGTGCTTGACGTTCTCTCCCACCGTTCGCTTGAATCTGTTTCACGCACCATTCGTCGCCAAGCGCAACACTTTGTCGTTCGTGAAGGCTGGTTGTACCGCCAAAATTACCAAACCGATGGCCGCAGGTGCCTGCTTGTTATCGCGCGTCATCTGCGCTCGGACATATGCACCGCCTTCCACGACGATCCTCAATGCGGCCATGCTGGCGTATTCAAGACCTACTCCCGCTTACGCCTGAGGTATTACTGGCGCGGCACGTATCGATACATTCGCCAGTACGTGCGGTCATGCCTTTCGTGCCAACGCCGCAAGACTCCCCCTCATAGCGCCGCGGGACCTCTTGAACCTTTACCGTGCCCTGTACGACCATTTGACCGTGTTGGCATTGATCTTTACCGTCGTGTGGAGGTACGGGCTGGGCGAAATACGTAAGGTCCTTGCGAATGTAAAGCAGAACCTTACTACTTCGGGCACAAGTGGTTGAAACGAAAGGTTCATATCCTGATAGTCTCAAGGTAGTTGATAAATTCGGTTCACAGATGACCAGTACAGGAAAGCGGTTTTCAAACACGAACTGCCGGAAATCCGAAATACGTGACCTCAGGCCTCTCGCATTCCACTGGAATATGGAGGTGCTTCTGACATCATCCCGGAACGATCGCTGCTGTTGTCGACGAGCCATGGTTCCGCTATATAAGTTTTCAAGCACTGGACTTCTGAAGGCTTGCGAGAACCGGATTGATGGCATCCAGCACTTGCAATGCACTCCTAGCTGTTGGTGTCTGCAGCTTGTGTTACTGTGTCTGTGTTACTGTCTCTGTTATGTCTGTGTTACTGTGAAAAAGAAGAGGCTGTCTTTTACACTTATCGGCGTCTACCTTTCCCGAACAAGTCAATTCGATAGCAAAAGACTAAAAGATCTTATGGCTGCGACTCACGGTCCTTGGATAATAACAGGAGATTTCAACGCTCACCACCAGATATGGGGAAGCTCCAGGATAAATTCAAGAGGCAGGTCACTCATATCCTTTGCATCAGGCCACAACCTGCGTCTTCTAAATGACGGAAGCCCGACATATCTGCGAGGAACAACGTACAGCAGCTGCATAGATTTAACACTGGTATCACGTTGCCTAACTTCGAGAGTGCAGTGGTTCACTGATATCGAAACCCATGGAAGTGATCATATTCCGACCTATGTGAGAATCGATGGACTAGAAGCTACATTACCCAATATATCTCGCCAAATTGACTGGTCCGTCTTTGAAGATCTTGTGGAAGACGCATGCAAGACACCAATCGCACGCAGGCTAGAAGATATCATTGCAGACGCAATGCACGATTGTACGCGTAGCTTCACACAATCATCAAAGCGTACAGAGTATGACATTGAATTGGAAAGACTTCGTGCACTACGTCGTCAAACTGAAAGGAGGTACAGGCGCACGAAGTCAATTCTTGACCTCAGAGTAGCTCGGCGAATGCAAAAGAAGATACAGCGCCGGATGAATAAGCTAGAAGTTCAAAGATGGAAATGCTTTTGTGAGTCACTGGACCCCCGAAAGCCACTGTCCCGTGTGTGGCGTACCCTAAGGGGTCTTCGCTCATGTCCCCAGCAACGACACCCATTTAACGCCCTTGCTCTCCATCAAAACCGCCGTGAGGTAGACGTCGCAGAAGAGTTTTGTGCGAAAGTCGCCGGTGGAACAGTTCTACTCCCTGACATGGTTTTAGGCGACATTCCTGGTCCACGAGATACAAGTATGGACGCTCCTTTTTCTATGGAAGAGTTAGAGGCTGCTATGGCGCTATGTACGTGTTCGTCTTCGCCAGGGCCCGACGGAATCACATATAATGATATGCGCCACCTACGTCGCGAAGCGCGACGTAAACTGCTCAACCTTTTTAATAGGTCATGGCATGATGGCGTCGTTCCACAGGAATGGAAACGCAGCCGCTTGGTACCGTTGCTAAAAGCAGGAAAGTCACCGCTAGAACTGTCATCATATCGGCCTATAGCACTCGCCAGCTGCGTCGGAAAACTCATGGCGCGCATGATCCTCATGCGTCTCGAATGGTATCTTGAACACCACAACATTTACCCTGACTCTATGGCGGGATTTCGACGAGGCCGTTCATCGATTGACAATGTCATCGATCTAGTGTCATCTGTTGAGCAGCAAAAGTCTTGGAAACGATTATCAGTAGCACTCTTTCTTGACGTGAAAGGCGCCTACGACAACGTTTCCCATCAAGCCATCCTAGACGCACTTTTGACATTGGAATGAGGAGGGTGAGTATTTCGATGGATCCAAAGCTACTTGACACAAAGGTCCTTGTTTCCACGCACAGAAGATGGTCCGACTACTGACCACTACACATGCAGTGGCGTTCCTCAAGGCGGTGTTCTAAGCCCTATTCTCTTTAACCTCACACTTCTTGGGCTGGCCGATTCCCTACCGGAAACAGTGAGTGTCTCCATTTACGCCGACGACATCTGCATCTGGGCATCAGCGGTGATTCGCCCGCAGGTTCGTGCAAGGTTGCAGAAGGCAGCAACACAGGCAACTGGCTATCTTTGCACACAAGGCCTAACCATCTCGACAGAAAAATGTGCGTTAGTCGCTTTTACGCGAAAAGCGATGTCTGGTTATCCAGTGTGCATCAATGGCCAGCGTATCTCCTACAAGAGAAATCATCGGTTTTTGGGTGTCTTTGTTGACCGAGACCTCTCCTGGAGCCCTCAGGTTGCCCACTTGAAGAAGAAGCTCACATCTATGGTTCACGTTTTCAAATTCATCGCCGGTAAAGCGTGGGGATCATCAGTGAGCTCTATGCTACAGTTGTACTGAGCACTTTTTATCGGCTTCCTACGCTATAGCTCTCCCGTGCTTGCTAAAACATGCAAATCAAATCTTCGAGCCCTTCAGAGCGTGCAAGCACAGGCATTACGTGTTTGCCTCGGCCTTCCGCGGAGCGCCTCAACAGCAGGAACAGTTATCACGGCTCAAGACCATCCGATCACAACTTACATGACCATCGACACGCTAAGGCCCATATTCGCCACGTTTCACGGATGCAATCAAGCTCTCTTGCCTCCCTGCCAGAACGACGACCACGGGCGTCATTCTCTAACGTGGTCAGCATTCATAGTGCCTCCCTACCATCGGGGTTAACACCGTCGACACGTTCACCTACAGCGTTGTGGTGTTTAAAACAACCTGAAGTGCGCCTTTACGTTCCAGGAATAAGAAAAAAGACGGACCTGCCCACTTTGGCCTTGAAGCAAGCAGTTCTCGATTGCTTGCACTCTTTCTACTCTGACCGAATCCACATATATACGGATGGCTCTTCCACTCAGACCAGCTCCACCGGCGCAGTGGTTATACCATCACGATCAATGAGCATCACATACAAGACTTCTCACGTGACATCATCGACCGCTTCGGAGCTTGTTGCCCTCCGAGGTGCCATTGATTATATTAACAACCAACCGGCTAATCGGTGGCTAATATTATGTGATTCAAAGGCGGCCCTACAATGTCTTTTGTCAGCTCTCCGTCGCGGCTCCTGCGAACAACTCGTCTCGGAGATACGAGAAATGCACCACCATACGATCGGAAAAGGACACGACGTCGTGTTTCAGTGGCTGCCGAGTCATTGCGGTATCACCGGCAACGACATCGCCGACGAAGCTGCTAGGAAAGCACACGAAGGAGCAAATATTGTTTCTGTACCTTTATCGAGGACTGACGCAGCCCAACACCTAAGCAAGCTGGCGCAAACTATGACATTGGAGAAGTGGCATACAACTGAATTCTCCCAACATTGGTTGCATTCTCTCGACCCATCTATGCAGCTGCGGCTGTTGCCTGGACTTCCTCGAAATGAGGAAACAATGCTGTGCCGCTTACGCTTGGGTGTTGCATTCACCAATGCTTACACGTGTTTGATTGGAATGGCTGATAGCGCCGAGTGTAATGCCTGCGGTGTCGATGAGACTATAGAACACCTACTATGCTACTGTCCATCTTTTCAAAACGAAAGACATGACCTCTGCAACGTTCTCAATAGGCTAGATAGAAGACCGTTCACTTTGAGCAAGATCTTGGGACCATGGCCTCGAATATCACAGCTGCAAAAGGCCACAAAAGCGCTGCTGCGATTTTTAAAAACTACAGGACTGAGTGACCGTCTATGACCGGGACTGATTGATAATCAGTGATAGAACAGAGATCTGTTGCTACGTCCGCGATATCAACAGTGGACTTTCTATTCTTCTCCTAATCTCTCTCTCCCATTTTTACTTCCCCCAGTGTAGGGTAGCCAACCGGGCTCAGTCCTGGTTAACCTCCCTGCCTTTCGTTAAATCATTTTCTCTCTCTCTCTTTGATCTTTACGGTCCCCTCCCGAACACTCCTGCAGGCAACCGGTGGATCGTTGTCGCCGTCGACCATCTCACATGGTACGCTGAAACATGTGCGCTGCCAGCAGCTGCCACAGCGATAGACGTCGCTCGCTTCCTTCTTCGCCACCTCATTTTTCGACACGGTGCGCCCCATGAATTATTAAGCGATCGTGGTCGCGTCTTCCTCTCAAGCGCTATCGAGGCACTGCTCCAAGAATGCCGCATTGTTCACTGCACCACCTATGCATACCATCCTCAAACCAATGGCATGACGGAGCGTTTCAACCATACCCTTCGAGATATGCTTGCGATGTGCGTGTCCGATGATCATTCCAATTGGGACCAGGTGCTCCCCTTCGTCACGTACGCCTATAACTCTGCGCCACAAATTACCACCGGCTTCTCTCCTTTCTTTCTTCTATATGGACGTGAACCATCATGTTCCATGGACACCATTCTCCCCTACCGACCCGATGTTTCTGAAGCCACGCCTGTTTCCGAAGCGGCTGCTTACGCTGAAGAGTGACGCCAACTGGCTCGCTCGTTTACCGCGCAAGACCAATGTCGGCAAAAATCTCGCCATGATGAATCCGCATCTAGTGCTCACTATTGCCCAAGAATGCTAGTTTTGGATCTGGGTCCCGTCCACTACACCCGGCCTTTCGACCAAGCGTCTATCGAATTACCATGGTCCCTACCGAGTTGTAGAACGAACGTCTCCCGTGAACTACATCATCGAGCCACTCGAGCAATCTTCCGACCAACGCTGCCGAGGGCTTGAAACAGTTCACGTCGCACGGCTGAAACCGTGCTACGACCCTCCTGTGCTGTCATTCGCCTAAGTCGCCAGGTTGGCTCTTTTCTGCGTGGGGAGTGATTGTACCGAAGGATATCGGCACGAGCTGAGTGCCTGCCACTGTGGAAGAAGACGTTGACGATCGTGTGGTTCGCGCTAAGTCGGTTTCCAACAAGCCAGCTTGTTTTAACCGTCAAGCTTCGCAAGTCTACCTGCCAATACTCTTGTCACAATTATATATATATATATATATATATATATATATATATATATATATATATATATATTAAAATGGGGTTGTTTCTCTTCAAGCAGCCCTGGACGAGGCGTTGCAGAAGGCTATTCAAAAGGCAGGTCTGGGTACTGGCGAGCGCGAGCTAGAGCGTCAACAACAAACACCACTCATCGTCTTATTTTCCCAGACATAGAAGCGCGGTCATTCGCCTTTCGTACAATTACACCCCGCGGAATTTAAGGAGCCATCCTGGCGACCTAGGGGCAAGAAAACACAAGGGGATCGTAGCACTGCTTGAGTCGGGACACGTGGACAATTTCTTGGCCGCGAGGACGATGGTCAGAAGACAGTTCTAACGGCTCGATGAGGTAGTTCACCGGAGATGTTTGTTGAAGTACACGATATGGACCCAGATACTTGGAGACCAGCTTTGTTGAAAGGCCAGGTGTAGAGGACGGGGTACGCAGCCAGACTAGCGAGCCAGGAGCATAGCACGTAGTCGTAGCGGAGGCATCGTGGGGTTGCTTTTGGCGCCACTGGTCTTGTGATGTGAATGAACGTGCAAATTGGCGGCATTCTTCAGCGTACGTAGCTGCTTGAGAGAGTCGTTGACTCGGAGGCGTCGGGTCGGTATAAAAGAATAGTGCCCATGGTGCAAGAAGGGTCGCGTCCGTGAAGGAGAAAGCAAGGGGAGAATCCAATTGTGCTTTGAATAGTGGTGTTATAAGCGAACGTCACAAAAGGTAGCACTCGGTCCAAATTGGAGTGGTCTGACGAGACGTACATAGCGAGCATGTCACGCAGGGTTCGGTTAAAACGTTCTGTCATCCCGTTTGTCTGTGGAGGATAGGCACCGGCGGTGCGGTGAACGACGTGGCATTCACGAAGCAATGCTGCGATGACGTCGGAGAGGAACACACGACCATGGTCACTCAGCAACTTTCGAGGAGCTCCATGACGAAGGAGGAGATTGTGAAGAATGAAAGTGGCAACGTCTTTGGCTGTGGACAATTGAAGAGGTGAAGTTTCGGCATAGCGTGTAAGGTGATCGACGGCAACGATTATACAATGGTTACCGTCTGGTGTGCTGGGAAGGGGACCGTAGATGTCGATGCCGACGGGGTCAATTGGTCGGGTGGGGCATGGCAGAGGTAATAAGGTGCCGCCGGCGTGTTGAGGAGGAGTCTTGCGTCGCTGGCACGTGGAACATGACCGAACATACTGTCGAACATAACGGTACATGCCACGCCAGTAGTATCGAAGCCTAATACGGGAATACGTCTTCAGGAAACCTGCGTGGCCACATTGTGGGTCGTCGTCGCAAGTGGAGCAGATTTCGGAGCGCAGGTGGCGGGGAATGACGAGGAGCCACTTACGGCCACCGGGGGTGTAATTCCGGTGGTACAGCACGTCTTCCCGATTGGTGAAGTGCTCAGCCTCCCTACGCAACGTCCGAGAAGTGGGAGCAGAAGTCCGGCCAGACTGAAAGTCTAGAATGGAAGCCATCCACGAGTCCTTGCGCTGCTCAGATGACATGTCAGCGATGGCAAGAGCGCTGGTATCACAGGTAGTATTTGTGAAGCAGACAGGGTCGGGAGGCAGGGGCGAACGGGAGAGGGCGTCTGCATCCGAATGTTTCCGACCAGAGCGGTACACGACGCGGATGTAGTATTCCTGGATGCGCAATGCCCATCGAGCGAGGCGACCACTTGGATCTTTCAGTGACGACAACCAGCATAGGGCGTGGTGGTCGGTCACTACGTCAAATGGGCGCCGGTACACGTAAGGTCGAAATTTCTCTATGGCCCAAATTATGGCAAGACATTCTTTTTCAGTGACAGAATAGGTGCCTTCGGCTTTGTTGAGAGTTCGGCTTGCATAGGCAACGCCATACTCTTCAAACCCATCTTTCCGTTGAGCAAATATAGCGCCTAACCCGACACCGCTGGCGTCCGTGTGAATCTCAGTGGGTGCAGAGGGGTTGAAGTGTTGCAGTATAGGAGGCGACGTAAAGAGACGGCGCAATTCGTTGAAAGCGTCGTCGCAAGCAGGAGACCATGCCGAAAGGTTATTACTGCCAGCGAGGAGCTTGGTCAAAGGGTTGATGATCATAGCGAAATTGGGGATAAAGCGGCGGAAATAAGAACATAGGCCGATAAAGCTGCGGAGATCTTTCATGGTACTTGGTTTGTGAAACGCTGAAACGGCTGTAAGTTTGGCAGGGTCGGGTATAATACCATCCTTAGAAACAACATGACCTAGAATCGTAAGCTTACGAGCGGCGAAGTTGCATTTCTTCAAGTTCAGTTGCAGTCCTGCAGCTGAGAGGTAAGCGAGCACTTTTTCGAGGCGAGTTAGATGGGACGCAAAATCGGGGACAAAGACCACATTGTCGTCTAAATAACAAAGACAAATATGCCACTTGAGGCCTCGAAGTATCTTGTCCATCATGCGCTCGGAAATAGCAGGCGTGTTGCAGAGGCCGAAGGGCATGACTGTGAACTCATACAGGCCATCGGGCGTCACAAAAGCCGTTTTCTCGCGATCGGCCTCCGCCATCGGTACCTGCCAGTATCGCGAGCGCAGATCTAAGGACGAGAACAGTTCTGCTCCCTGTAGGCAGTCCAGGGCATCATCGATGCGTGGTAGAGGGTACATCTTTGCGCGTTATTCGATTAAGACGTTGGTAATC
The DNA here is from genome assembly GCF_013339745.2 of Dermacentor silvarum. Classification (NCBI taxonomy): domain Eukaryota; kingdom Metazoa; phylum Arthropoda; class Arachnida; order Ixodida; family Ixodidae; genus Dermacentor; species Dermacentor silvarum. The sequence continues at coordinate 149,793,819 of NC_051160.1, forward strand.
TACGCAGAACCTGATGTATCCGTCCTTTTTCTTCACCAGCACAACTGGAGAGACCCAGAGACGGCTGGAGGGCTGGATTATTCCACGTTTCAGCATATCGTCTACCTATTCCTCGATGACACAGCGTTCTGCAGTCGACACACGGTATGGGCGCTGGCGCAATGGTGCTTGTTGACCGTTATCGATCCGATGTACAACTGCTCATGTTCGACCTAAGGAAGACTGGTTGTGGTCGAAGGAAGCTCGAAAACGCTGCAGGAGTTGCACGATGTCCTTGTGCTGTGCAGGTGTGAGCGCGGAATTGACGGCAAATTATGTCGACAGGGCCATCGGTGCCAGCGGCAGGAGCGACGGCACAAATCGGTAGTGATGGCTTATCTTCAAGCATTTTATCCTCGAAAAGGCAGTCAAAAGTATCGAAGCCCCCCAGACACTCGCCGCGTAGTATAAGCGACGGACATGCAGATACATTGCACACGTAGATGGCCGCAGAACCATTTTTTTCTACGAGCTGAAGAAAGGAAAGGCTGTCACCTCTGCACGTGCACTGCCCAGCTGACCACTTCGTCACGACAGTGACTGGTCTACTACGTCTGCCCTCTACCGGACAAGTTCCACCATATAAGCAAGCATCGTTGGCGCTGTCCCTCACTTTTGGCAGCAGCGGTTGCGGTCGCGAGCAAGTTGCTAATCTACTCCTATATTTGCCACAGCATATGCGGAACAATCTACGAGCTGAAGCAAGGAAAGGCTGTCACCTCTGCACGTGCACTGCCCAGCTGACCACTTCGTCACGACAGTGACTGGTCTACTGCGTCTGCCCTCTACCGGACAAATTCCACCATATAAGCAAGCATCGTTGGCGCTGTCCTTCACTTTTGGCAGCAGCGATTGCGGTCGCGAGCAAGTCGCTAATCTACTCCTACTTTTGTCACAGGTTGGTCCTTTTTTTTCCCAACTGTATTTTTATCTGTGTGTACCGCTGCCGCTGCTGCCGAATTGCGTGCTGTTTGCACAATGCCGACCAATGCTGAGTTGGCAAAAGAAATGGACACTTTACGTGCTGAGGTTGCTGCAATGCGTGGCAGTCTTAACATGTTCAATGAACTTTTCAAGACGGTTAAGAAGCAGAATATCAACCTTGTTGTTGAAAACTCGGCTCTGAAAGATGAAAATGGCCACTTGGCACGCAGGATTTCTGAATTGGAACAGTACTCCCGACTAAATAACGCAGAAACAAAAGGTGTCCGTGCAACCAAAGGTGAAAGCTGTCTTGCGGTTGTTCAGTCTATGGGTGATGCTATAGGATGCAAAATCGCACCTGAGGATGTCGATACTGCGCATCGTGTACCAGCCAATAAAGAGACAAATACTATTGCACGCTTCTACTCCCGAGAAAAATAAACTGAGTTCGTGAAAAATGCACGCGCGGCTCGCTTGACCACTGTGACCCTTGGGTTTCCACAAAAGGATCAGAAGCCCTTATATGTAAACGATCATCTCACGCAAGAAAGGAAACGGCTGTTCGCACAAGCTCTTGAACTGAAAAAGCTAAAGGCTGGAAACACCTCTGGACAGACCACTGCGTAATCAAGGCCAGAAGGACAGATGAAAGCCGTGTCCACTGTATCTCTAGTGTGGGTGATCTTGCTGTTTTCACCTAGCTTTCAAGTGTTTGCGGCTGCGTATAGTAACATTCGCAAGCATGTTTTCTTGTCTCGATCTTAAAAAATATTTCAGTGATGAAAGTCCCAAGTTATCGCTGATACATTTTAATATTCGTAGTCTACGAAAGAACTACGACAGCCTCATTGCATTTCTTTCGGTAATTAATCATAACTTCTCTGTTATCTGTCTATCTGAAACATGGTTGTCACTGGACGATAGAAATTTATATGCGCTACCAGAGTGCAATGCAGAATACCGCTATCATGCTACGCCACGTGGCGGCCGATCTGCAATATTTATTAAATCGTCATTGCCATACAAACGCCGCAATGATCTTGCCCTTTCTAATTTGCTCTGCGAGTCTATATGGTTAGAATTGGATCAGTGTTTTTTTCATTTGATGGCCGGAACTCAGTGTTAGCCTGCATTTATCGCTCACCATCATCGTCATACTCTGAGTTTTGTCGACAGTTTGAAAAGTTGTTGCACACTGTTACGAACGAAAACAAAAATGTCATTATCTGCGGAGACATCAACATAAACATTATCGACCCTAATATTCCATCATGTTCTGATTTTCTCTGGTGTTTTCTTAGCTATGGCCTTGCTTCTTTAATTATTTCTCCAACTAGATGTGACATGACAGGATCTAATACGTTAATTGATCACATATTAACCAACATTAGTACAGATTTTATAGCAGGAGTCATCGAGTACAGCATAACCGACCACTACCCTATATTTTTTAGTTTAGGTACAGAAACTTCTAAATCGACTGAAAAGAAGGAGAAAGTATACTTTGACTCCCAAAAATTTATTTCTATGATACAGTCAAATGACTGGACCACCGTATTATGTGAATCATGTGCTGAAGAGGCTTATCAGTTGTTTTGGCTGAAATTACTCGCTGCATTCACGAATGCACTACTACATTTACCATAACTTGTTTTTTTAGTTCCCCTCGAAAACCTTGGGTCACGAGGGCGCTACTTTGATGTATCTTGAAGAAAAATCGGCTCCACAAAAGGGTAATTTGTGAGCCATTAAACTGTGAACCTAAATCTCGTTTAAGAAATATTCTAACACACTTGCAGCCACACTTAAATGTGCCAAACGAGATTACTTTCAGAACAAGATCTTGGATAATGGCAATAATACGAGGCGCAACTGGCAGGCTATCAACGAATTCTTAAATAATAAATGCCGTGAGCATTTAACTAAAATAAAAACTGACACACAAACATACTGTCATCCAGCTGATATCGCGAATGCCTTCAGCGAGTATTTCAGTATAGTTGCGATTCTCAAGCAGATCCCCCCATTACCGACATTGCCTCGTCATCTTCATTCTTTCTACTTGTGACCTACGACTGCAAAGGAAGTTCTTCATGTTATATCTTCACTTAGGTTTACTGGACCTGGCCTAGACCCTGTTCACCCATCTCGTATCAAGTTAGTCTCTAATGAACTGTCTCCTATCATAGCAGATATTGTTAACAAAATGTTTAAAGCAGGCATATTCCCCAATTCTCTGTAAGTTGGTAAAATAACACCTGTTTACAAAAAAGGCGATTGCGAACTTCTGAGTAACTACAGGCCTATCTGTATTCTTTCATTATTTAGTAAAATAATTGAACGATAAATTCATACACGTTTATCATCCTATCTACCAAAATTTAATCTACTATCACCTAAACAGTATGGCTTTCGGCAGGATTGCTCAACCGAGCTTGCGCTTCTAACCTTCACCGATAAAGTCAAGAAGGCAATCGACCAAGGCTTGCTGGTTGGAAGTGTATTTATAGATTTAACGAAAGCTTTTGACACCTTTAATCACCAAATTCTTATACATAAACTTGAATCTTACGGCATAACTGGCCCGCCACTTCAGTTTATTTCTAGCTACCTAACCAATTGTACTCAAGTTCAGATTGACGGCAAACTCTCATCTGCTAAGAACATAAATCAAGGCATTCCACAGTGCTCGATCCTAGGCCCGCTACTGTTTCTACTATTTATTAACAACCTGCGTAACGTTTGGACCACTGCCGACTGTATATTATATGCAGACGACACGACTATTGTTACTTGCGCTAACAATATCGACGAGCTACAGCGAAATGTTAACGTTGATCTGCATAACATAACTTCCTGGTGTCCAAAGAACATGCTGTGCATCAATCCGCTAAAAACGGTTTTTATGGTTTTTCATTCCTTCCCGACACTAATTTCGAAATCTATATCTGTTTGTCTCGACAACAACCTAATACCAATAACTGATAGCACAAAGTTTCTGGGTGTAGTTTTAGACAGGCACCTGAAATTCAATCTTCATGCGCAGTCGCTTGTCCGTAAGATTTCTTTTGGAATACGCGCCATAATCAAAAACCGCTCATATTTTCAGCCACACATTATCCATTCCCTTTATCATGCACACATTCACAGTCATTTATCTTACTGCATATCAGCGTGGGGTAACACATACTTCGCACACCTCAGCCAACTTCAACGCCTGCAAAATCAGGCGCTTCGACTCATGACTTTCAGCCATTTCCAATCCAATGCAATGCCACTTTATTGCAGTTTAAACATTCATACTCTTCATAAGCTCTTTCAGTTTAAGTTAACAATCGTGATATATCAGTTATTTCGTAATCTTGCACATATAGATGGCTTTGTCATTCAAACTTTTGTAAGTACTAACGTTACTAGGTTCTCTGAACTCGATAACCGCCTTTTACCTAAAGTGCGCACCAACTATGGTAAGTTAACTATCACATTTGCGGGAATCAAACTGTGAAATTCTATTCCACATACCATTAAATCATCGACTACAGTAAATATATTCAAGAACAGAGTTAAGAAATATTTTTTACAACAAGTCTCTTCATCCTAACAACAGACTTTTGTGATTGTAATAATAATAATTGACGTAGCTATAATACTACATTGTATATTACCCCCATTTTTATTGTATTGTAAATTTGAATTGCTTGTTTATTACAGAAGTTTTCTTTGCCATTTTTTGTCTTACTAAACAGCTTTATATTCTTGTTTTTAACACACTTGAACTTGAACTTGAAACTTTTTGGCGGCATGGACTATCGTATGGGCGAAGGAGCTCTGCACGGGATAGATAAAATCCCATTCTACCAGCTCGCTCATTTGCCTATCTATTTCCGCTGAGAGCCATCGGTACCCCGTACGCGTGCACTCGCGACTTCGCTGCCCCCGGAACCACATATTCATAGGTGCATTGAAAATAAATAGCGAGTAATCCACTTCCAATTTTTACGTGTTGTACAAAGCATGTAGTCGCTTTTGCCTAGTCTCCTCGGGAAAACAGGGGAGATATGTAGTTTATATTTTGTTGAGGAACGAAGCATGATGTGCGTACGAACAATAAATGTTTATTATGTGTACGTTCATAATAGCCCTTGAAGAAAAATACTTAATGAAGCGCCCCAGAGTGTCATATTGAAGTTATTCTTAAGATTTAATAACATACTAACACAATTTCCTAATCTACCAACTTGTAAATTCATTGTTAATAGTGCGAATGTTATGTGTGATGTGTGGCGAAACTTTCCTGTTCCTTGTTTACGTAAACGGGTTCCAAAGAATGACTAAACCTTGGTTTCTAAGCAAGGTTTCTAATTGGTTTCTTCGATGTCCTCTGTGCGCATTCCAAGGCGCCTTGTTTGTATCCCGTGCAAATAACAGTCAGGTTATGGGTAATGCCCAGGTTAAGTTGAAATAATTAGCCTACCTGTAGCAGTTGCAACTAATTATGTATGACGATGCTCCAGTGCGTTTCAAGTGTGTTTATCCCGCTGCCCTAACATAACCACACAATCCACCAAAACAAGTTTAGTGAAGATGGGTGGACCTCCATGGTCAAATCTGTGTTATACGACGTTCAACCGGTCGTCTCGGTGAACTAAACCAGACAGCTTCTTTCTGCTTGGGGAAAGTAAGGGCCAGGTAAAGGCCTTTGTGTAGGCAAGGTTCACATTGTGTGGGGTTTAATGGGACATTTTGAATAAATTACGTATGTAAGCGCTCCGGAATATTATGAGTGTTTTACGAGCACGAACAATTTAGCCTGTTTCCCTAGCAGAGCTACAAATGCCATCAAGTGCGTGTGGAAGAAATACTGCCTTTGCAAAGAAATTAAGCAAGTGGTTGAAAAATGTCATACGTCTGTTATCAGCTATGCTTCCCCAGAACCTGAGATAAGTCTATTTCACGTCAAGTTTACGTTGAGTGGGAATGGCATTCCTATTATCCTCAATTTGTGACAAAACATTAGCATTGCTTGTATTATTAGAAACATTGCAAATAAATTTACAACACTCTTTTTCTTAGTTCTTGGTTTGTAGTAGGTCTAACAGGGGTTTAAATGATTAAAAAAATTCATCGATGATGACGATGCTCCTATTTCGAAATTTGAGCGTATCTCTATCCGTGTTTCCGTTTCGTTACGTATTGGCTGGTGCGGACAACCTGTATCGTCTATCACGTCTAAACTGCGCTTAATGTGGCACGACTGACTCGCTAATCTCTAGATCTCGAGAGTCAGCGCATGCATGAGGCAAAGGCTCGATTCACAGCAGCCGCCGCCGACAGACCTCTCAGACTATGCGCGCTACTGTGGCGCCATCGCCTCACTACACTTGTCTTCTCACCCCTAAGCCATACTAGCCATACCTTTTTCCACAGCTTTCCCCGTGATGGTTCCGCTGCACCCTCCTCTCTGCTTTCCTCCTCGCCTGTTTCAGCCCCCGCTGCGCTCCGAGTTCGCTCTTGATCTTTCGTTGTGCTCGTTCCCTGGGTGGCGCCGACGCTCGCCTGCAGGAACGGGCGCATAAGAGATCCACTCTGAAAAGCACGTTGTTATATTTTCTTAACAACAAGCAGGTTATGAATATTGTGTAAACGAAGTTCAATGTGTGTGAACATATTACGCCTTGAGCAGTAAAATACGTAATACAGGCTACCCGAAACGTTAAAATGTGTTTTAGAAGCAAAGCAGAATTATTCTGTGCTGGAGGAACTCCAAGATCACATTTAGTTAAAATGGGGTAAAATATGACCATTATTGTCGCAAAATAAAATGTGTTGGAAAAAACTATTGCTTTTTTAAAATTTATTTGTTAAGGGTCCGAGTATAAGGTAGCAAGGTTTCAAACGCACTAGTCATGTAAGTGCAACGTTTTAGAGAATGCGATTTATTTACATACAGGTTTTTTGCACCTGCTCTAAGAAACAACTTCGCTAGTATGTGCATTGCGATTGTTGAAAGTCAACGCAAGTCTGAAGTAATTTGACGCGAAGCTTTCTGTGCTTACCATGCCATAGTTTCTGCCTGGGTGGGTCGGTAGGCCTTCCTGTCTGTCGGTTCGTTGCTGGTCAGGTTAATGTGATTTAATTACATACAGGTAAAGTGTTTTGCACCTGCTCTAAGAAACAACTTCGTAGGTATGTGTATTGTGATTGTTGAAGGTCAACGCAACTCTGCAGTAATTTGACGCGAAGCTCTCTGTGCTTACCATGCCATAGTTTCTGCCTGGGTGGGTCGGTAGGCCTTCCTGTCTGTCGGTTCGTTGCTGGTCAGATCCCTGAGTAGATCGGTCCTCAGCCTTAAAAAAATATGGACGCCATGCGGTCAGATTCGAGCCTTAATTGGGAAGCGTCAGTCGGCTGTCTGTATGCCCACGAATACAAGACGAGCAGGAGGGCAAACAAAAAGAATGAAAACAACAGGACAAGTGATCTATAAAACCCATAGTGGGCTCTCAATCTACGTTCAGCTGTATCTGGCAAACAGAAATGTCGTTCTTAGAACAGTACGGGCGGGACAACTTTCTTAGTTGTCTCGCCAGTACTGAAGGAGTCCAAAAGGTTATCGTCTTACACACTGCACACAGTTAGAGCCGTTACACTGTTACTGTTGACGAAGCATGTAGCCGCTTATGGTAATCGAGTAAGTAGAAGGACAATTGTAATAGAGATTGTTGGCAGGAATAAACAAAATCAGGGTTCGCGCAGTAAAATGTGTAAAATGCTTGGGGAACTTACCAGCCAAGCCCACATCCTAAGCCCTTACCCATGGTATATTGAATTGACTGAGTTCAACATTTGCATAGTAGTTTCACCACATACGAATTTTTCGCGTGTAAGGAAAATTGTGCTTCTGAGACTAAACGCTTTTGTCGCATACGTGAGCACAGTGAGAGCCTTCCTGTTGCTGCATTCGAGCGTCGCATGAGCATATCGCACCGGGTGAATCTACATACCTTATTTACTGATGCGATAAGATGAAGCAAACAAGTCAGTGTGTTTCGTTCTTGAAGTAGACAAAAAGTATTACGGTGAAACCTAACTAATTTTTCGCTGCTTTTCTTTTGTAGGCCCCCCACCACGTTTGGCCCCGTGTGAGTATCCTTTCACCAAGCTAAGTTAACACGTGGCAATGACAAAATGAGTAGTGCTAACTTTCTATATGTATATATACGATGGGCTACTTCGCTGAACGGTAGATGCTGCCCGAGTGTTGTCAACCTCCGAAGGCAGTTGCCTCTTACCTTGGATTAAAAATTTCCTAGATTTCCCTAGAATTTGTAAAAATGCCAATGAGTTTGGCATGATAATTTCTGCAAAGATAAATTTCTATTTTTATTACATAACTAGATTCAAAGTTATGTACTTCACATTAATTTCTAAGCTCGTTTTCTACTGATGAAACAATGTAGTCACTGTACCCATATTAAAAAATCGGAACACGCTTACTTAAGCTTTGCCTTTAAGAGTGGAACGCGGTAGCATTCAAAGATCCCTGACGGTTTCGCACGTTTCCCGGCAGCTGCAGCTTGTGCAACCGTAATGTATATTGCGCCGGGAAACGCTGGCGGCAAACGCTATGCACGAATGCAAGATTTCGGGAAGAAACGCGGCTTCTTGCGTGGGCCGATCCCGGAGGTAGTGCCTAGACGCACTACCCTGCATCATTTTCAGGTTTCTGTTGTCGTTTCCCACTTTTAATCTTTCAGTGTGAGAAGATTTAACATAAAATACATGCACTGTCGGTGTTTTGTTTCATGACATTTGTTAGTGGGCTGTCATTCACAAAATTCAGTGTGTTGTACGACAATTAATTAGACGATAATGACGTCTCACACAATCGAGGTAGTCCACGAACGCTGATCGCGCACACAGCGACAGACGCAACAGCGCTTATTCGTCCTCTTCTTCACTAAAATGGCCCCTGGGAGAGAAGATGAGCCATCCTGGCGACTTACTGCGTAGTTAGGATCAGGGGGTCACAGTGTGACTTGAGTCGGCTGAGATGAACCGTGTCACTCCCGCGGTGTCTAAGGTCGTGTGATGGCGTCACAGGCTCCACAACGTAGTGGACCGCGGAGGTACGGTCGATGACGTGGTAGTGGCCATCATAGCTTGCAAGAAGTTTGGTTGAAAGGCCGGGGCTGTGAGGCGGGATCCACAACCAAACAAGGGAAGCAGTCGGAAAATGTGGTGTAGGCATGTTACTGCCATGCCGCAGCTTTTGGCGACCATGAGTGCCGGTCCTAAGAATACGGGCGAGCTGCATACAGTCTTCTGCGCATTTGGCGGCTTCAGTCAATGGCGCGCATTCAGAAAATTTGGGTCGGTATGGGAGCAGTGTGTCCATTGTAGACGAGGGCTCGCGGTCATATAGCAGAAAGAATGGCGAAAAGCCAGTAGTAGCTTGTGTGCCCGTATTATAGGCGTACGTTACGAACGGCAAAACAGTGTCCCAGCTACTGTGATCCGAGGCAACGTACATAGTCAACATGTCACCGAGTGCGGTTGAACTTCTCTGTCAAGCCGTTCGTTTGCGGGTGGTAGGCGGTAGACTTGCGGTGAACGATGCTGTATGCAGCGAGAACGGCTTGCATTACTTCGGACAGGAACACACGCCCCCCGGTCGCTGAGCAGTTCGCGTGGTGCTCCATGTCGAAGAACGAAGTTCCGCAAGATGAAGAAGGCAACTACGTGCGCAGAGGCCACCAGGAATGCGGCAGTCTCGGCGTAGCGCGTCAGGTGGTGGACACCTACAATTATTCTTAGTTGCCCAAGGAACTGCAGGGAAGTGGCCCGTATAGGTCTATGCCGACGCGATCATATGGCCGGGCCGGACAGAGTAGCGGCTGTAATTCGCCAGGAGGGCGCTGTTGAATTTTACGCCGTTGGCACGCCATGCAAGCGCGTACGTACTGACGAATGAAGTGATGCATGAAGTGATGCATAGAAACGCTGCTTCAGACGAGTATACGGTTTCAGAACGCCGGCGTGACCATTATGTGAAGCAGCATGGAAATAAGCGCATATGTCAGTACGCATGTGTCGTGGTATCACAAGCAGCCATTTGCGACCATCAGCCACATAATTTCTGCGGTAAAGGACGTTGTCGCGGACAGCAAAGTGAGCGGCTTAGCGACGAAGTGTTCGAGAAGAGGGTATGACGGATAGATCGTGGAGGAAATTGAGCACAGTTGAAAGCAGGGAATCCTTACGCTACTTGTCCGGTTTATCAGCAACGTTTGATGGTCGACACGGATGCGAAGGGCGTTGATACTGAAGCCACATTGGAAGGTATTGGCGATCGGGAAAGCGCATCGGCGTCAGAGTTCTTTCTTCCCTATTGGTAGACAACGCGGGTGCCATATTTTTGGAAGCGAAATGCCCAGCGGCCGAGGCGACCTGACGGATCTTTCAACGAGGACAGCCAGCCAAAGGCGTTGTGGTCGGTAACAATGACAAAAGGGCGGCCATATCCGTTTGGACGAAATTTGACGAGAACCCAAATAATGTCCAAGCACTCCTTTTCTGTCAAACAGTAGTTGGCCTTCTTTTAAGTGCGGCTCGCATAAATGACGACGAACTCGTCGTTGGCGTCTGCTCGTTGCGCTAGGACTGCACCAAGTCCGATGCCGCTGGCGTCCGTGCGTAGCCCTGTGGGCGCTGTGGATCGTAGTGTTGAAGAATCGGCGGTGAAGTAAGTAGACGACGTAGTTGCTTGAGGGCTTCACCACACGAATTTGACCACGCGGAGATGTCGCTGCTAGCGGTAAGCAAATTGGTCTGTGGTGCGATGATAGCTGCAAAATTGCGCAGAAAACGCCGAAAATAAGAGCGGAGCCCTATAAAGCTGAGGAATGCCTTAAGAGTAGTCGGCATCGGCAACTCTGTGACCGGGCGAAGCTTGGCTGGGTCAGGAAGCACACCGTCATTCGAAACAATGTGTCCAAATATTGTTAACTTGCGGGCAGCAAAACGGCCCTTTTTGATGTTGAGTTGGAGGCCAGCAGAGGTGAGACACGTCAGGATCTCACGCAAGCGAACGAGGTGCGTCGTGAAATCGAGCGAAAACACGACGATATCATCAAGGTAGCACAGACATGTTTTCCACTTGTAGTTACGAAGGATGGTGTCCATCATACGCTAGAATGTAGCGGGCGGGTAGCAGAGCCCAAATGGCATTACGGTAAATTCGTACAAGCCATCGGGCATGACGAAAGCTGTCTTCTCACAGTCTTCTTCGGCCATCGGCACTTGTCACTAGCCGGAGCGAACATCCAAAGAAGAGAAGTACGCCGCGTCTTGTAGGGAATCGAGGGCGTCATCAATTCGAGGCAGCGGATAGACATCTTAGAAGTTATCATATTGAGCCGACGGTAATCCACACAGAAGCGTACGACGACGACGGCGACAATAATGATGATGATGCGCACAGCAAGGGAGAAGTGAGGGTGTCGAGCTCATATCAGGCCGTGTCGTCGGAAGCATCAAGAATGTGAAGCGGGTCACGGGGCTGAACACGACCGAGTGATTCTCCGCGCGGTAAGGTCACAGGGGATTGAAACGGGTTACACACAAGCATAGCGGATAATTCAGATACAGTGTTGAGGACAGCAAACGGCAGAGATAGAGCCTTGCGACGTAGAAAAATAGGCGACGGTGTAAAAAGCACCGTAGCGACTGGCGCGGCGGAGCAAGATACGGACACAACAACGGACATTTCGGGTGGTATGTCCGTATCGGATACAACGGTGAGCTTGGTGGCTTTACTTGCAGAAGGGTCAGGCAGCGGGGCATCGGAAAGCGCGAAAAGCGCCACTTCGGCGCGAGCACAATCGATGATGGCACGATGGTGAGACAAGAAGTCCCAGCCGAGAATGATGTCATGTGAACATGAAGGCAGTACGAAAAATTCAACAACATAAGCAGTGCCGATAATGACCACCCTTGCGGCACATTGAGAAAGCGGTGCTATAGGCTGTGCACCGCGGTGCGCTGTAGCAAACCAGACAACGGCGTGGTGACCTTGTGAAGCTTACGACTACTCGTTTCGTCCACGGTAGAAAGTGCAGCCCCAGTGTCAATAAGCGCAGTTGTGGCAGTTCCTTTGACCAAAACATCCAGTAAATTGCGTGGCGACTGTGCAGGCCTTGTAGAAGTCTCGAAGATGGCAGTTCTTGCCTGCAGAACTGCAGAAACTAGTTTCCCAGGCTAGTTGACTGGTGACGACGTAAGGGGGAATGAGAGCGACAACGCGCTGACGGAGAACGATGGCTGCCGAAAGGGCGTCGAGGAAACGGGGAAAACTTCAGGTTGGGATGCATGCAATACCCGGTAGCATCGTGGGAATAGCCATATCCAGTCGTTGCGACAGCAGGGTTAGCAGGTGGCATGTGACGATGGCAGAAGCGCGTGACGTGGAAAGCGAAACCGCAAGTGAAACATATGGGTAGGTTGTCGCGTGTGCGCCAAGAGTTCTGAACTTGGCTTCGAGGCAGAATAGGAGGCGACGCGGGAGTTGGCACTGATTGAGGTCACACTGTTGCAGGAAACGCTAATGTACGCCGTGCAGGTCGCGCTGCACCAAAGGTAGCGATTCGGCAAGTTCCTCCCGAATGCCTCTGCTAATCGGAGCAGGCTGTAGAGATTGACCGCTGAGAGGCAGCATAGACAGTTGGCGCGCCACCTCCTCACGAATAAAATTCTTAATTTGAACGGAGAGAGAGGACTCGGGCTTGGAGTTGGAGGGAAGCGTGAGGCCCGATAGAGAGTGGCCAGGTGCAACAGCGCTGCGCGCAAGGACCCTTTGTCGACGCAGCTCATGGAACCTCTGGCAAAGAGTGACCAGAGCAGCGACAGGTGAAGGGGTTGGCGCTAGATGCATTTGAAATGCGTTGCCCTCGATGCCCTTGAGAATATGCTTCACCTTGAAGAGACGACGACGAAGTGTTTGTTGTATGGAACGCTGCTTTTCTGTCTCTGCGAATTCCAAGCTACTTTGTGGGAGACGCCGCTCCCATAACTACGACGATGGATGTGCAGTCACCTGGAGGGGTGCCGGGCCCTTCCACGTCAGCAGGGGCCGCGCGGAGAAAGCGGTCTAGTCACCCGAGTGACACTGACAGCGAGGACACTGTGATCTACTCACCGACCAGTGATGAGACCTCGGATGACAGTGACTTCGTGCCCGTAGCAAAGCGCAAAGCAAAGAGAAGACTCATCAGGACATCTCCTTCCGCAAGTAAGGCTACTGTGATCCCGACGCGAAAGTCATCGGAGCACACAATTTTATTTGTGCCTGTGGCTGCTAGCGACAACATAAACCGGCTCAACCGTCAAGCTACATCTGTGGCGCTCGAGGCCCTTGCTCCCGGTCAGATCGAAGATGTTAGAATCAATGCCCGTAAGAACATTCTCGCTATAGATGTCGCAGACCGCAGCGCGCTAGATGTTTTGAGCAACGTCAATGTGCTGGATAACATCAACGTACGCTGCTTCAAACAAGATGTACCTACCTCTACGGCCGGTGTTGTGTATGATGTAGACAATTCCATAAGCGATGCCGACCTGCCTATACTCATCAAGCCGGTGACAGAGGGAATTACCATATTGCAAGCCCGTCGCCTAGGGAAATCGAACTGCGTGAAGCTAACTTTCAAAGCAGACAGCCTACCATCACACGTCAAGGTCGGTCACTTTCGACAAGTAGTACAGCCTTTTGTGCCAAAGCCGCTCCAGTGCCGGAAGTGTCAAAGGATAGGGCACGTTAGTGCAGTTTGCACAAAGACAGCCGTGTGCTCACGATGCTCTGGGTCACACAGCTCCGACGCCTGTCGTGCAGAAAACCAAAAGTGCGCCAATTGCCAAGGCTCTCACGACGCATCTTCCAAGAATTGCCCACATGTGAAAAAGGAGATGAAAGTCTTGAGGCAAATGGTCAGGGATGGTTCGTCGCACAGGGAGGCTGCCGCTAAGGTGCGACGCCGGCGTTCACATCGCCGGAGATCTTCGAGGAAACCCACTGCTATTGCTAAGGATGCACCGCGTCCGCCGACAGTCCACACACTTCCACAGACAACTAGCAATACTAGCAGCGAGGATCCTACGCAGAAAGTCTCGAATGTCATTGCCTCACGCGAGGAGTGGCCTCCGTTGCCGAGGCTAGACCAACCAGCGGAGAAGCTACATGACGCACGCTCGCCGAATCATACTTCACCTTCGGACAGCAGCCACGAAGACGACAAACAAGTTGTCACCATGATAAGGGCCCTTATGAACACGTTCCGTGTTCTCCTGACGTCCATACACACTCCGGCGGCTCGAGGTGCGCTTCAGATACTGGATGCGCTGAATCCGGTACTGGCCAGTCTTGAGAAGCACCATGGCTGCTCCTCTGCACTCGTTCCTTAAACAAGTCAAGGAAGCGTCTATCTTCCAGTGGAATGCCCGTGGCCTTAAATCCCGCATTTCGGACTTTCGTGCCTTTGTTTTTAAGAACAAATTTCCAATCATCGTTATTTGTGAGCCAAACATTGATAGCGCGATCCGTTTATCAGGATATGAAGCTTTCATGTCTGGCACCTGTAGCGACCGCAGCAAAGTCATCGTTTACGTCAGATGTGATTTCACTTATGTTTTACACCCAGTGGCACCTGATGACGATAATCAGTACATATGCTTGACCGTAAAATGCAAGAACGTCACTCTTACGCTCGTAGGTGCCTACATTTCACCTTCGAGCCAATTTAACAACGCAAGACTAAGTGCAATTTTAAAAGCGACAGCTGGACCATGCATTATTACCGGCGATTTCAATGCGCATCATCCGCTATGGGGAAGTTTAAAGATGGATTGGCGAGGACGACATGTACTAACCTTCGCGTCGAACCATGCACTCTGCTGCCTAAATGATGGAAGTCCCACTTTCCTGCGGGGATTGACTTACAGCAGCTGCCTGGACTTAACTTTTGTTTCAAGATCCCTCAGTAGCAGTCTGCAATCGTTCCCAGACAACGAAACGCATGGTAGTGACCATGTTCCAACATATGTGAAGGTCGAAGGCATCGGCAAGTCACACTATACCAGAGTTCAACGCATCGACTGGCCGAAATACACGCTCCTCATGGAGCAGATGTGTGAAAATTCTCAGAACTGTGTGCCTGGAAACATCGAGGAGCTAATTAATGACGCTGCTCAAAAGGCCACAAGCGTTTTTAGGCCTACACCAAAATTTTGTGAATTCGAAGCGGAATTGGAACGCCTCCGAGCAATTCGCCGTCGCGCTGAACGACGCTACCGGCGCACCAAGTCCATCTACGACTTAAGGGAATCGAGGCGCATACAGAAGAAGATCCAGCGTCGGATCAACTTACTGCAGTCTCTAAGGTGGAAGAGTTTCTGTGATTCTCTTGACCCCCATAAACCCCTGCCATATATATGGAGGACGGTGCGCGGTCTTCGAACATCGCCGCAACAGCGCCACCCCTTCAAATGCCTGGCTCTCTACCGAGGTCGCCGAGAGATCGACGTAGCGGAGGACTTCTGTTTGAAGGTTACCGGCCAACCGTCCTCGTTCACCGCGCATGATTCCTATGACGTTCCCATCTCGAGGGATTCTCGTATGGACAATCTGTTTTCGACCGAGGAGTTGCAAGCGGCATTGGCAGCGTGCAGACGTTCCTCATCGCTTGGACCTGACGGGGTGACGTACGCAGCTCTTGCCAACCTCGGTCAAACAGCTCGGCAAGCTCTTCTGGACGTGTACAATAATTCGTGGCGTGAAGGAGTGGTTCCTGCAGCATGGAAGTCCAGCCGCCTTGTGCCTCTGCTCAAACCAGGCAAATCACCTCTAGACGTGGCGTCTTATCGTCCCATTGCTCTGGCCAGTTGTCTAGGAAAGGTGATGGAGAGGATGGTGCTTACACGTCTGGAGTGGTACTTAGAGCGATACGAGATATACCCTGACGCTATGGCAGGCTTCCGACGCGGGCGTTCTTCTATAGACAACGTCATAGATCTTGTCTCGTCGGTTCAGCACGAAAAAACCCTAAAGAGACTGTCAGCGGCGATGTTCCTGGACGTTAAAGGCGCTTATGACAACATAACTCATCAAGCCATCCTGGACGCTATGGGCGATGTCGGCCTGGGTGGCCTTGTTTTTCGATGGATTATCAGCTACTTGAAGGACAGGTCATTCTATGTGCAAACAGAGGATGGTATGACGTCGCAGCACAACACCTACCGTGGCGTACCGCAAGGTGGAGTCTTGAGCCCCACTCTATTTAATCTAGCGCTCATCGACCTAGTTCATTCCCTTCCGCAATCCGTCCACGTGTCGATCTATGCGGACGATATATGCATTTGGTCATCAGGAGTTACGCGTCCCCAGGTGCGCGCCAGACTCCAAAAAGCGGCCACAGTTACATCAGGTTATCTCCGCGCACGAGGTCTGGAGGTGTCATCGGAGAAGTGCTCCATGGTCGCTTTCACGCGCAAAGCAATGAGACCGTATGTTGTCAAAATTAATGGACAGCCAATCACCTACGAGAAGACGCACTGTTTTCTAGGAGTGACAATCGATCGAGACCTCTCCTGGAGTCCTCATATATCCTACCTAAAAAAGAAGCTGACCATGGTAACCCATGTTCTCAGATTTCTCGCGGGAAAGTCATGGGGTGCATCTATGAAGGCGATGCTCCAACTCTATAATGCACTCTTCCTGGGTCTCCTACGCTATAGCTTACCTGTACTGAGTGGGACCGGTAAGACCAACCTCCGTGTCCTCCAGTCTGTGCAAGCTCAAGCTCTGAGAATATGTCTTGGCCTTCCCAGGTGTGCATCCACGGCAGCAACAATAGCCATCGCGCATGATCACCCCATCACTACGTACATTCAAGTCGATGCTTTAAGGATGCATATCAGGCACTTCGCCCGACTTCCATCGCATCATCTCACCTCCCTTCCTGCCGCTCGGCCTCGTTCAGCGTTTAGCAGGATTATTGCCGCCAGCCAAGGAACTTTACCGTCGAACTTCACGCCTGAAGCACGACCATCTCTACCACTGTGGTGCCTGCATCCAATCCAAGCCCTTCTTGTAATTCCCGGTATCAAAAAGAAAACGGACATGTCGTCATTCGCCCTCAAACAAACCGTGCTTTCATTCATGCATTAAAAGCACAGAGAACGCACCCACGTTTACACGGACGGTTCTGTCTCCTCCAAAAGTTCAGCTGGAGCAGTGGTAATTCCCGTGAAATCTGTCACCATCCAATTCAAGACGTCTCACATTACATCATCGACGGCTGCAGAACTCGCAGCTATCCGTGCTGCTCTGGAATTTATTGGTCCCAAATCATCACAGTCATGGTCCATCTTTTGTGACTCGAAGGCAGCTCTCCAGTGCCTGCTGTCCCCTTTCAACCACGGACCGAACGCACAATTAGTCGCAGACATCCGACTACTTCACCATCACGCAACCGACAAGGGGCACAACATCATCTACCAGTGGATACCGGGTCACTGCGGAATTTCGGGACATCACAGTGCGGATGACGCCGCCCGATCGGCCCACGATGGTGCCCCTATTGTATCGATACCACTGTCGAGAACAGACGCAGCCACAAAACTTCGTTCCCTCGCACGCGAGCTTACGCAGACTCTGTGGAACACCAGTGACTTCAGCAACGCACGCCTCCACAAATTGGATCCATGTCTGCAACTCCGTCTTCCACCAGGGTTACCACGAGCGGAAGCAACACTTCTGTGCCGCCTGTGGCTCGGCGTGGCATTCACGAACGCCTATTCCTTCCGCATTGGAATGGCTGACAGCCCTGCTTGCGACAACTGTGGCCGCGAGGAGACAATCAAGCACCTACTCTGTGACTGTCCCCGCTACAATGTGGCAAGAAAAGTGCTCGCGACTGCGCTTGAAAAACTGGACAATCGCCCCCTCACAGAAGAAAAAGTTTTAGGACACTGGTCTAGACGGACTTCGTCACTCAAGGCCTTAAGGGCTCTGCTGAAGTTTTTAAGGGCTTGTGAATTGTGCGACCGGCTTTGAACGTTGTAGCGCGTAGGGTCGCGTTATTGCGCTAATTTTCTTACTTCAATGTTTTTTTTTCTTCTATCAGCTTTTATTCCCTTTGCCCCTATCCCCAGTACAGGGTAGCAAGCCGGTTTTCACACTGGCTAACCTCCTTGTCTTTCCTTCTTTCTCTCTTTCTCTCTTGTTCTTTTCACTTATGGTGGAATCGACGAGGGCGTAATTATCCACGACATCCTCTATGTAGCTGGTGCATGCCTTGTAGAAGCGGAGCGAAGATCCAAAGAGAAGTACTGCGCGCCTTGTAGGGAATCGAGGGCGTTATCTATGCGAGGCAGCGGATAGACATCTTTACAAGTTATCTTATTGAGCCGACGGTAATCCACACAGAAGCGTATTGAGCCGTCGTTCTTGCGTACTAATACTACAGGAGACGCCCAAGGACTGCGGAAAGGCCGAATGACGCCACGGTGCAGCGTATCGTCGACTTGATCGGTAAATATCTGTCGCTCGGCTGCCGGCACGCGGTATGGCCACTATCGTAATGGTGGATGGGAACCAGTGTGGACGCTATGAATGACAGGCGCCGTACGTCCCAGGGATGGTTGGTCGCAATCAAACGAAGAGCGAAAATTCTGAAGAAGCGCTCGGTCTTGTTCAGCTCCTTGACCCGCTTCACATTCTCGATACTTCCGACGACACGGAACTTTAGTGATAGAATGTTGCGGTAATTTAACTCGCGTATACCGCATCTCATATAATAAGTCGTGGCATACTATATGACATGTGGTATATACCGCATGTCATATAGTATATACCTAAATACATACCAAATGATTTTCTCTAACGGACAATCGCCTCGACGGTCTTTTGAGCGCGCTGGCATAGAAACTGTTCAGCCCGAAGCTTTCGCAAAGTTGGGCGGCCGAAGACTTCCGCGAATGCTGTCTTGAAAGCGGACCAGATCGTAAGAACAATCGTAAGCTGCCGTCTTTTTTCTTGGCCACACCACGGGCGAGGCTCCAGGACTCTTCGAAGGCTGTATCACATCATCGTCGAGCATTTTCTTCACCTGTTTTTCTATTTCTTCGCATTGCTTTAGGACTAAGCGGTAGGGGTTCTATCGAAGCAGTCTGGTAGCATCTTCCGTAATTATCCGATGCTTGCTCAGTGTTGCTTGCTTCACCTTGGACCTGGACGAAAAGCAATCCTCAAACTACTGTATCAGTTGCAGTAGGCGCTGCCTCTCAGTGGGCAACGGGGTGGAGCTAACGTCGACATTGTTGCCAGGACCGGAATGGTATTTTCATTCATTCCGCGGTTGTGCAGAGTGGCATAGTCCTTTGCATGTAGTATGTCATCACAGTACGCAATTGCAGTGCCCTTCGGGACGTGGCCGCATCCGTTGATCAAGTTCGTAAGGAGCACTGCTGCATTTCTGCGATTTCATTCCAGAATGCTCCGTGCAATCGAAACCCATTTTGTGAGCTATAGTACGCCGATTGTACTGCAATGTAAAATGATTCCAAATTGTTTTATTCCAAATTCCTGACGTCAGATTTACGTAAGCACCGACGTAAGCATCGGGCGGTGACCCGAAGCATTGTATGAACAACCCAATAAAACACTCTCCTCGTTTAGAGGAGGTCACCTTTGTTCGCTTTCAAAACCAATAACATTGTCTACATTCATCTCTAGTGGAGAGGGTTTCAACGATGTGGCCGAGCCAGCACAGTGAAAATAGATAACCGCATGAAGAGGATGGTGCCGGCTTCTCCGATTGGTCCACTTCACCTTACTTATATTGTGGTGGCTGGTCGAAAATCGCGGCGGCGTGCTACGAAGGATAAGAGTGCCGCTAAAACGGACCCTCAGCGAGGAAGTGTTGGCAGAGCGATGTCGTATGCATGCCGAAATGGCTCGATAACGTTTTACTGCCACGCAAAAAGGTTTATCATGCGCAAATAAATACATGCTCGCCGGCAGGTGTGAGTAGTGAGGGCCTGAACGATCGGCGGGCAGCCATCTTCTACTCCTTTCAAAAGAGGGCAGTCTGGCTATTGAGAAAAAATTTCAGTTTTGTTCGGCATATTATTGCATTTTTTTTCGCGTACACGTCACTTTGGCGTGATGAGTTTTCGTGGTTTTGTGATGTCGCGTGACAGACAGGCGAAGTAGGCGTAGCCAGAAATTATTGGACCAAAAGCAGAGGGCTAATGGTGAAAAGGCTTCGAATCAGGAATGATTGGTTTTCTTTTGTGCGGTTCAATCATACATAATCAGTGTGCACGCGTTATATCAGATGGGGAGCTATCACGGTTTTCGTGACGTCGCGTGACAGACAGGCGAAGTTGGGAGTGGCCCCAAAATGTTTTGACCAATCGTGGAGGCTGATTGCAGCAATTTGAATTAAAACAGTTTCGAATCATTTTACGTTATAGCGCCCCTACACTTAAACATGGACCTTCAGATCGTTCTATACAGCTACTCGCATGTTGCTTCGGTCTGGCATGCTACTTTTGACGTCAATAAGTCGAATAGCGGAGTTTGAACCTCCACAAAGTCGTCTCGGATATTTTGGCAGCCATTGCAAGCTTACCTTAAGGCCAGGCGCGTTGGTTACTCGTCGTTAAGATGCCGGTGGTTGTTGAGATGGGTGCTCAGGAAGCTACCTCGACACTTCTCCGAAAGGACATGTGTGGGTCCAGCAGATGCACCCTTTAGTGCCCTTTTCTTCCGGAAGCGCGCATGCACGTTCGCTAAGCGCGTGCGCAGACGGAAGCAGCTGGTCTCCGATGTGGTGTAAATGTATTTCTGGTGGTTTGGGGTGTGAAAAAATATGAAGACTAGCAAGACAATTTGGAAGACTTTGCTGTGCATTTTAATGTGCACACCTAACAAAAGCGCCGTGACCCAGCCATCATTCGTTACTGCTGCTACTTCATTCTTCTTCTTTTTCTTTCTGGGGTTTTACGTGCCAAAACCAGTTCTGATTATGAGGCACGCCGTATTGGAGGGCTCCGGAATAATTTTGACCACCTGGGGTTCTTTAACGTGCACTACAACGCAAGCACACGGGCACACTCACTCAGCTACAAGCAAGAAGCAGTCACATTGCTCCTTCCTTACGGCAGAGAAGTGGCGATATTGTATGACAATACTTTTGAGCATATGTACCCTGAAAACATGTACACCTTGCTGCTCAAAGGTCTGACTACGACACTAAGTCCGACATGCACCAGCTGCGTAACATACGCTTTCAAATATGCACAGACAATGGTTATGTAACGAACTACAGACTTCAGCTGATGCGCGGCCCGTTCGTTTGTTCAAGAAAAACGACGACAAATACCTGCTAGGAGCCCCTGAAGCTAACCCCGTAGCGACAAAAGACCACTGCGATGCCTTAAGCACGCGTTAGGACGTCATGAGCGGTAACGTCTACAGGGAAATGATGCAGGTCACCAACAAGGAACAGTTAGAAGTTGTTCGCGATGTAATAGACCACCTAACGACACCGACTTCCGACCCATGGAGAATCTTCCTGACTGGTGTTGCCGGTGGTGGCAAGACCTTCGTTCTGCGCCTTATCAGGGACGCCTACAACCGCTACACTAACACCGCCTCCAGGTGTACGCGCAACGCGTACGTCGCGTGCGCCACAACAAGCAAAGCAGTAGTTGCGATTCAAATCCAGAGTGCGTGCCCATGGAGGCCTCCGCAACGGAAACCCAAGCTCCTTCCGTACAGCATTTAGCTACGTCAAGTGGGTCATAGTGGACGAATGCAGTATGATCAGCAGCGACACTCTCGCACGTGTCGCACGGCTTGCGACAGATCACTGGGAATTACAACTACACTTTCGGTGGCTTGGACTTCATGTGCGGTGTCTTCCGGCAGCTACCGCAAGTCACTGGTGAATGAGGCCATACTCTCCACTGTTGTGGCCAGGAGAAAAGAGCGAGACAGCCAGACGAGGAGTCACATACGCACTCGTTTAATAGTCTTCAGACTTGTTCCATCTCAAGAAGAAAAGCACGCGCTGCCAGATCACCGTCCATGCGCAGTCATGGTGAACTATGTCCTCCACTTTCACTAGATGGCGGCATGTACAACATCTCTTCAACAGAGAAAGCGAAGTTCGCTGCCACAGGCGGCTTCACGCACCTTCCACTTCTGTTATGCATGTGGGAAGTGTCTTGGCAACACGAACGGACGTCTGCTACACCCTCACTGAGACAGACGCGTTCTGCGTTGGTGTTAGCAGGCGAATAGCGAACTACCTGGGTCCAGCTCCTGCGCACAGCACCAGTGTCGGTGTTAGTTCAGTAGGACCGAGGCTCATCGGCGGGGCCTGTACTGTCGCTTCACGCTTGAGGTCTGTCAACCAGACGTTGTCTCCGTAGAATAGCTCCGGCAGGTCGCCGACTCCATGACGTCTGCCGAAGTCTTTCCTTAGGCGTTGTTCTTCGAACATCCAAAGGTTCTCTTGATCTGGCAGTTGGGGTGTCAGCTTGGTGGAACTAAGAGGAAGCTTGGTTAAATAAATTATGGGGTTTTACGTGCCAAAACCAGGATCTGATTATGAGGCACGCCGTAGGGGGGGGGGGACTCCGGAAATTGGGACCACCTGGGGTTCTTTCACGTGCACCAAAATCTAAGTACACGGGTTTTTCGTCCTTCGCCCCCATCGAAATGCGGCCGCCGGGGTCGGGATTCTATCCCGCGACCTCGTGCTTAGCAGCCCAACATCATAGGCACTAAGCAACCACGGCGGGTAGCTCGGTACTGTTTCTTGGGCTTTGCATATTCGTGATGGTTTCAACTTTCTTTTCGTCGGGTCGTATACTGTCTTGGTCGAGCCAGTGTCGAAGGGACGCGAGGCGCTGGACATTAAACAAGCATTTGGTTTCATTCAATGTCACTCCAGCCTTGACGAGTAGCTGTAGCACATTTCTTAGTGTCTCATTGTGCTCATGCTCATTTGAACCCCAGATAAGGTTGTCGTCCATGTGCCTGACAACGCTACTGACGCCTTGTAAAATGCATGACGTCTGTTTCTGGAAGTGTTCAGGAGCAGACGCAATTCCAAATGGTACCCGGTTAAAGTGGAAGCGTCCAAAAGGTGAGATGAACGAGCTGAGCTTTTTAGGACCTACACAAAGTGTCATTTCCCAAAAACAAGAGTTGGCGTCCAGTTTAGAGAACACTTTGAAGAAGTCCGAGAGTCTGCTCCACAGAAGGGATAGGATGCCATTCTCTCAGAAGCTGGCGGTTCAGTTCTGTGAAGTCCACACAATGTTGCACACCACTCAGTCGGCTCATCACCAGATGATATGATGCTGATTTTGTGCATTCTTTGAAGTTCCAAATTTGTCCTTTCGTACGAAGGAATCCGGATGCGCCTCGGAGAGCTGAGCGCGAAAGGTATCGCTCCTGCTTGCAGCTGAATCCGGTGTTCCGTGTGCAGCTTTCAGAGTCCCTGGAAAATCTTCTTTCGGGTTCACCTTCTCAGCAATTGTCTTTACAAATGTCAACATCCGGAGTTCTTTGATCGCTGGCTTGCCTATCAACGGAGTGCTCACCTCACCTAAGACGTAGACATCCGGAGTAATCGTATGGTCGCGGTAGATGAGCCCGAGTTGTGCCACTCCTGCGGCTGGAAGAAGCTTGCCGTCTAGACCGTGTAGCTGGCGAGGATTTGCTGAGAGAAAAGGTCTGTCCTTGAGCGTCCGGAATACTTGCTTCGGGAGGACTGTTTCGACTGTGCCAGTGTCAATTTTGAAATCTACTGGCTGACCTTGAGCCACGACTGTTGCCTCCCACGTTCCAGCATCTGACGTCTTGATTACTCCGAGGAATCCTTCTTCTAAATTGACTTGTGCGTTTCGACACAATGGAGGCGCCGCGACATTCATACAGAGGCGTAATGACCCTTTTCCGGCAATTCCTGCAGACTTCCGAGCGTGCTGGGCACAGAATGCGTTGGTGACGCTCTTGACAGCACCAACGGCATCGTTTCTGCATGCATTTTTTTACGGGAGGATGAAGCTGGCTTTTTTGTCCCACGTGAATAGCTACCGCTTCTGTCTTGTTTCGAAGTACACCAAGTGATTTGGGGAGCGAACACAACTTTGTTCACACATGGCACTTCCTTGTGGAGCACGGCTTGTTGCTGATGGACGCTCTCAATCTGGCGGACAGACTCGAAAGCCTTCTGAAGATTGAGGTCTGCGTCAAGCTGTAGCCTGGCGGATAGCTGCTTATCTTTTATCCGAACTACCAGGCGATCACGCACGAACTTTTCTCGAAGAGCGCCGAACTCGCAGTCTTTCGAAAGTGTGTGATGCGCAGTAATGAAATTTTCGGCCAACTCACCGTGTTGTTCCACTATGGTGTTAAGTCTGGCTCGTTCAAAGATTACGTTGCTTCGCGGGATAAAGCATTTGTCGAGCTGCTCCACTACTGCGTCGAATTTCATGGACTTCTCTTTAGAGAGAGCAAAAGTGGCGTAGAATTCCTTGGCTCCCTCGCCCGTGATGTAGAGCAGCGCGTCTACTTGATACTTCTCGGGCTTCATGCACAACCCTCAATAGGTTCGGAAACGTTCAAATCTTTGTTTCCACTTCGGCCACTCGTTCGGCGACGAAACGTTGAAGGCGTCCGGCGGTTGAATTACGAACGAAGTCAATGTCGTGAACGTTAAGGGGTCGCGTTGCTTGAGTACCGAGATGTGCGCATAGGGAGCAGCTCACGGGCGTTTCATTGCTGGCACCGTCCTTCGCACGGAGGAGGACTAGTAGCTGATGTCCACTGATAGAACCTGTTCTTGTGACACCATGTTGTGGCCAGCAGGGAAGAGCGATACAGCCAGATGAGAAGTCACACACGCACTCGTTGATTGGACCTCAGACGTGTTCAATCTCAAAAAGAAGAAGAGCGCGCACTGTTACATCACCGAGCACGCGCAGTCACGGGGAACTATGTCTCCCCGCTCTCACTAGATGGCGGCTGTACAACGCCATTTAATAACGCCATATTCTCCACGGTCAAAGACCGGTGATAGTCGTGCGCTCGTAAAGCAAGGAGTTAATTAGCATGTTTAAGACCCGCTTCATCTCCGAATACGATGCAAAGTACCGCGGTCCTCACGGCGTCAGGCTATACTACTCAACAAGGACGTAGAGGCCTGCAACACGCAGGGCGCTATTCACGAGGCTAATGCAGACGACGCCGCCATTGTTACTGCAGCGATGCCGACTACGAGAGCGTAAAGCGTCGGCAACACCCGCTTACCACTGCTGAAGTGCGTAACTTCCCACGAAATTCGTAAAATGCTTATGAAAGCCGTACATGCTTGCAATCAGCATCGACGTGTACGGCGGCTTGGTTAATGGCGCGGTGGGTCATCTCAAGCACTTGCAGTTTGATGAAATGGGCCTCCTCCAACGTCTTTGGCTGCATTTTCACTCTCAAGCAAACGGAAACATCGTTCGCCTCAAATCCAAGCCTTTTCGGTAAGCTGCTGGCCCTGTACTTCCTGTCGATTACATTCCCATCGAACTGCGCACCGCCACTGTAGGGATGGTTGATTAAGTTTTTTATTCGATGAACAATTATACATTCATCATTTTTGCATTTCATTGAATAATCGATTTGATGCAGGGCTTTTCATCGAATTATTATCAATCGAAATTTTTGACGGTTAGTCGAATTTGACGTTAAAAATGTTGAAACACAGTTATCTGTTATAATTTCTGAATAAACGAGGTCCATCTGTCCGCGTGAATTTATCGTTTGGGAAGTGTCATGAACCAGTTCAATAATTGAGTGATCGTAGATAGTCCCTTACGGAAACCATGCTGCACAGGGGATAACAAGTTATGCACTTCAAGATATTGTCACGTAGTAGTGACGCTGAAGTAAACAGTATTAAAACTGTGTATGACGAAACTGGTTGTTTACTGGGCGAACCTGTGCCCACAAAAGCAAGCTACACTCAAAGCACAACGATAGCGGCGAACACAGTCGGCGATCGTCGAAAATCTGAACAGCGGCGAAACGCGTCGGCTTTTATACCTGAGTCACCGAAGGTTCCAGATTAATCCCTGATGCCCGCGTGTATTCCAGAAAGTTCTAGACAATTCGCGTCGCTCATACAATCAGATTACATGGGCGTCGGTGACCACAGACGACGGATAGAAGCATTGATAACGTCCGAGAAGCTTCCAATGCAGGCGCGTCCTGCGCCGAGCGATAACGTTTAACATTTGTCAGCCAATGTTGAAAGCGGCTACCGGTGAAAGATAAACATGTGTACGTGTCAATACCCTCCCCTTAAAAAGCATCGTCCCGATGCTACAAACAAACACGAAAGCGAAAACAAAACCATGCGTAATAAACAAAATAACAAAAAAACAATAACAAAGTAACAAAGTACCTAAGTTTGTCAGCGGGCGTAGAAAGGCTTAAGACGCACCACGTGGATGACTTCAGGTCGTGCCCGGCGCCGCTGTGATTGCGAAATGCCGTCTGGCACGACCTCATAGTCCAGTGCGCCAATACGTCTGGTGATCTTATATGGTCCGAAATAGCAACGTAACAGCTTCTCGCTAAGTCCTCGTCGGCGTATCGGAGTCCAGACCCAAACACGGTCACCGGGCTGGTACTCGACGTAGCGTCGTCGAAGGTTGTAGTGTCGGCTGTCGGTCCTCTGCTGGTTCTTGATGCGCAGGCGGGCGAGCTGTCGACCTTCTTCGGCACGCTGCAAATAGGTGGCAACGTCGAGATTTTCTTCGTCGGTGACGTCCGGTAGCATGGCGTCAAGCGTCGTTGCCGGGTTCCTTCCGTAGACCAGGTTGAACGGCGCCATGTGCGTCGTTTCTTGCACGGCCGTGTTGTATGCGAAGGTCACGTACGGAAGGATGGTATCCCACGTCTTGTGTTCGACGTCGACGTACATTGCCAGCATGTCGGCGATGGTCTTATTTAGGCGCTCGGTGAGGCCATTCGTCTGCGGGTGGTAGGCGGTGGTCCGGCGATGGCTTGTGTGGCTGTATCGCAGAATGGCTTGAGTTAGTTCTGCCGTAAAGGCAGTACCTCTGTCGGTGATGAGGACTTCTGGGGCACCGTGACGCAGGAGGATGTTCTCAACGAAGAATCGGGCTACCTCGGCAGCACTGCCTTTGGGCAAGGCTTTTGTTTCGGTGTAGCGGGTGAGGTAGTCCGTAGCTACGACGATCCATTTATTACCGGACGTCGACGTCGGAAAAGGCCCCAGTAAGTCCATCCCAATCTGCTGGAACGGTCGGCGAGGTGGCTCGATCGGCTGTAGAAGTCCGGCTGGCCTTGTCGGCGGTGTTTTGCGTCGCTGACAGTCTCGGCATGTTCTTACGTAATGGGCGACGTCGGCAGAGAGGCGAGGCCAGTAGTATTTTTCTTGTATCCTTGCGAGCGTGCGGGAAAAACCGAGGTGTCCAGCCGTTGGGTCGTCATGGAGAGCTTGCAGAACCTCTGGACGCAATGCTGAGGGTACCACGAGGAGGTAGTTGGCTCGGAGAGGCGAGAAGTTCTTCTTTAGGAGAATGTCGTTTTGCAAGAAAAACGACGCCAATCCTCGCCTGAACACCTTCGGCACAGTGACGGTCTTGCCTTCCAGGTAATCTACAAGGTTCCTTAGTTCCGGGTCGGCTCGCTGTTGTTCGGCGAATTCGTCGGCACTGATGGGTCCCAAGAAAGTGTCGTCATCCTGGTCATCCTGTGGCGGCGGTTCGACGGGGGCGCGAGACAAGCAGTCGGCGTCAGAGTGCTTTCGCCCGGACTTGTAAACGACGGTGATGTCGAATTCTTGAAGTCTCAGACTCCATCGTGCGAGGCGACCTGAAGGATCCTTCAAGTTAGCTAGCCAACACAAGGCGTGGTGGTCGCTCACAACTTTAAAGGGCCTGCCATAGAGGTAGGGGCGAAACTTTGATGTAGCCCAGATGATGGCGAGGCACTCCTTTTCTGTTGTGGAATAATTTGCTTCCGCCTTCGATAGCGACCGGCTAGCGTAACTTACAACCCTTTCTAGTCCATCAGTCCTCTGCACAAGCACGGCGCCGAGTCCTACGCCGCTTGCGTCGGTGTGGACTTCGGTATCGGCATTTTCGTCGAAATGCGCAAGGATGGGCGGCGATTGAGGCGTCGCTTCAGTTCTTCAAATGCTTCGATTTGCGGCATCTCCCACTTGAACTCGACGTCGGCCTTCGTGAGGTACGTCAGTGGCTCGGCGATCCGTGAAAAATCCTTGACGAAGCGCCTGTAATAGGCGCACAGTCCCAGAAATCTACGCACTGCCTTCTTGTCAGCGGGCAGAGGAAACTTGGAGATGACCGCAGTTTTCTGAGGGTCGGGGCGCACTCCAGACTTGTTGATGACGTGGCCCAAAAACAAGAGCTCCTCATATGCGAAGCGGCACTTTTCTGGCTTTAACGTGAGTCCGGAGGTTTTGATTGCTTGAAGAACTGTTTCAAGGCGCCGCAGGTGTTCTTCGAAGCTTGAGGCAAACACAACGACGTCGTCCAAATAGACGAGGCAACTCTGCCACTTCAAGCCTGCCAGTACTGTATCCATGACGCGTTGGAAAGTCGCAGGTGCCGAGCAAAGACCAAACGGCATGACCTTGAACTCGAACAGTCCGTCTGGTGTTATAAAGGCCGTCTTCTCCCGGTCCCTCTCGTCGACTTCGATTTGCCAGTAGCCGGTTTTCAGGTCCATCGACGAAAAATACTTTGCGTTGTATAGTCGATCCAAGGCGTCGTCAATCCGTGGAAGGGGGTATACGTCCTTCTTCGTGACCTTGTTGAGGCGACGATAATCGACGCAGAAACGTAGGGTTCCATCCTTCTTCTTCACTAACACCACGGGGGACGCCCACGGACTCTTGGACGGCTGGATGATGTCGTCGCGTAGCATTTCGTCGACTTGTTGCCTTATGGCCTCGCGTTCGCGTGCCGAAACTCGGTACGGGCTCTGACGCAGTGGGCGGACATTTTCGTCGGTTATGATTCGGTGCTTGGCGACAGGGGTTTGTCGAACTTTTGACGACGACGAGAAGCAATCCTTGTATTGCAGGAGCAGAGCTTTTAGTTGTTCTTTCTTATGCCTGGGAAGGTTCTGATTAACGTTGAAAGTTGCTTCAGGTATTATAGTCGTCGTTGCGGGTGCACTGGAATCCGTGAAGGCGAAAGCACTGCTGGCTTGTACTATTTCGTCGATGTAGGCAACCGTGGTGCCTTTGTTAATGTGCTTGTATTCGGGGCTGAAGTTCGTGAGCATCACCGTTGCTTTCCCTGCACGTAGCTCAGCTATGCCTCTAGCGACGCAAATTTCACGGTACAGCAGTAAGTGAT
Organism: Dermacentor silvarum; assembly: GCF_013339745.2. Classification (NCBI taxonomy): domain Eukaryota; kingdom Metazoa; phylum Arthropoda; class Arachnida; order Ixodida; family Ixodidae; genus Dermacentor; species Dermacentor silvarum. The sequence goes on from NC_051160.1 coordinate 149,823,264, forward strand.
GATCGCCCTCGATGACGCCCTCCATGTCTGCAGGCACTTCCGTACCGACGGAAATCATTACGCTGGAGTGAGGTGGAACGGTGACTTGTTCTTCAAGCACATTCAAGGCATGGTAACTGATGCATGTATCCGGCGGTATCGCTTTGTGTGTTGAAAGCGTTATCGACTTGGACCTTAAGTCGATGACTGCACCATGTTGGTGTAGAAAGTCCATGCCTAGGATGACGTCCCTGAAGCAGTGCTGCAGGATTACGAAGCTCGCCGGGTAAGTGCGGTTGTTTACCGTGACTCGCGCTGTGCAGATTCCAGCCGGCGTTATTAGGTGACCTCCCGCTGTCCGTATATCGGGTCCTTGCCAGGCCGTCTGCACCTTCTTTAACTTGGCGGCGAACGCGCCACTGAAAACTGAATAGTCGGCGCCAGTGTCGACGAGAGCGGTGACGTTATGACCATCGATGAGCACGTCTAGATCGGTAGACCGGCGTCTGGCGTTGCGGTTAATTCGTGGCGTCGGATCACGGCTGCGTCGGCTTGCTCTGCTGCTGCTACGTCGCGTCGGAAGGTCTTCGTTCGGCGGCGATGTGCTGTCAAGGCTGTTGCTAGGCGGCGTGCTGATATCTCGTCGTGATGATTCGCGAATCGTCGTCGTCGGCTGCGGCGGAGGATCTTCTGCATTGCGTCGTACAGCAACCGCACCTCCATCGGTTGCTGCTTTTAGTTTCCCGGGTATGGGCTGGGAGATCGGCCCCGGGTTGGGCCGGCATACAGGCGGCGATGCGGCGAGATGTAGCGGCCTGGTGACGGCGAGCGTGAGGGCCGTCGTGGTTGCCACTGGGCTCCGGCAAGGTAGTCGGCGATGTCACGTGGTCGCTCGCCAAGCTGTGGACGTGGCGCGTTGACGGCGAACCCTCGTAGGCCCATCTCGCGGTATGGGCATCGGCGGTAGACATGGCCGGCTTCCCCGCAGTGATAGCAGAGCGGGCGGTGGTCGGGGGCGTGCCAAATGTCCGTCTTCCGCTGGGAGCTGCGCTGGGCGATGGGCGGGCGTGCTGGCGGCGGCGGCGGTGGACGACGGAACGGCGGCGTTACGGGGCCCTGGCGCGAGCGCGGAGGGGGGCCTTGACGACGGGCGACGGCGGCGTAGGTCATCGCTTGCGGCTGTGGTTGAGGCGATACCGGAACTTCTGGCACTTCTAGTGATCGCTGAACCTCTTCTTTAACTATGTCAGCGATTGAAGTCACCTGAGGATGCGATCTTGGGAATAATTTCTGTAGTTCTTCCCGTACAACCGCTCTGATCGTCTCGTGCAGGTCGTCGGCGCCTAGAGCTTGAGCTTCGGCGTAGTTTGTCAGTGCACGGCGGTTGTATTGCCTGGCTCGCATTTCAAGGGTCTTCTCGATGGTTGTGGCCTCCGAAACAAATTCTGCCACAGTCTTGGGCGGGTTGCGCATCAATCCAGTGAATAGATGCTCTTTGACGCCCCGCATCAAGAACCGAACTTTCTTTTCCTCTGACATATCGGGGTCGGCGTGGCGGAAGAGGCGAGTCATCTCCTCCGTGAAGATTGCGATGTTCTCGTTCGGCAATTGCACTCTGGTTTCTAATAAAACTTCGGCCCTTTCTTTTCGCACGACATTCGTGAAAATCCTCATGAAGTTCTCACGAAATAGGTCCCACGTCACCAGGGTGGTCTCTCTGTTCTCAAACCAGGTCCGAGCAGCATCATCTAATGAAAAATACACATGGCGCAGCTTGTCGTCGTCGCTCCATTTGTTGAACGTCGCGGTCCTCTCGTATGTCTCCAGCCAGGTTTCAGGGTCTTCAGCCGATGACCCACGAAAAGTCGGTGGCTCCCGAGGTTGCTGCAGCAGGATGGGGGACGCTGGTGCTGCCATTTTGGTCGTTGACTTGGCCTTGATTGCAGTGGTCTTTTCGGGAAGAAGTCCGAACTCCGGCACAAGTCATTGCTGCCTACGGCTAGCTCGCTGGTCCTTGGCGACGTTGGTCTCGTTCTCCGGTTTCGGGCTTGGGTCGTGGCTTTGCGGGGGCGTTCGGTGCATGAACGAACTAGCACCTCCACCAGATGTCACGTAGTAGTGACGCTGAAGTAAACAGTCTTAAAACTGTGTATGACGAAACTGGTTGTTTATTGGGCGAACCTGTGCCCACAAAAGCAAGCTACACTCAAAGCACAACGATAGCGGCGAACACAGTCGGCGATCGTCGAAAATCTGAACAGCGGCGAAACGCGTCGGCTTTTATACCTGAGTCACCGAAGGTTCCAGATTAATCCCTGATGCCCGCGTGTCTTCCAGAAAGTTCTAGACAATTCGCGTCGCTCATACAATCAGATTACATGGGCGTCGGTGACCACAGACGACGGATAGAAGCATTGATAACGTCCGAGAAGCTTCCAATGCAGGCGCGTCCTGCGCCGAGCGATAACGTTTAACATTTGTCAGCCAATGTTGAAAGCGGCTACCAGTGAAAGATAAACATGTGTACGTGTCAATATTGTGACAAGTGTTTGGATATGATGTGTTCCAGGAGTTTAGAGCATGTACTTGTGAGGGAAATTGGTCGGTAATTGCTAATGTCTGAAGTGTTCCCGGTTTTATGAAGTGGTACTATTCTCGCTAGTTTCCATGCCGTAGGGAAAGAAGCATGCAATACTGACGAATTAAATATTTTTGTAAGGAACTTAGACACCCATTCAGCATACCTCACTAAAAATTCATTAGGAATATCGTCTGGTCCAGGGCTCTTTTTAGTGTTTATATTGAGCAAAAGGTTTAGCACACCTTCCTCGGTTATTTCAATGTGTGAAATGGGAGGGCGGGCAGAGAATTCGCATACGCTAGGCACCGCACCATCATCCTTTGTATAAACCGATGAAAAGAAACAATTTAAATTGATCAGCCCTTTCAGCATCATTAATGTCAGGATTAGAACAGCATTGCTTATTCGGTGGATTTACATAACGCCAAAACTTAGCCGGTGCTTCTGAAAGGAACTTCGTCAATGTTACATTGTAAAATTGGTCTTTCGCCTCCCTAATTAACCGCTTGAATTCTTGCCTCATGTTTCGAATTGGAGTTTTGTCATCTGTGTTTTGTTATACAATGGTGGACACCATTGTTCTCTTGTACCTCTGAAACGATCGCTTCGCTCCATTACTGTCTCATTGAAAGACAGAGGAAGTAAATAGAATTTACTGCATCTATTTATAAGCTAAAATATCCCTTCAGGTGCCACCAGTAGACGTCCTTAAATGTATTTGCGTTCAGTGGTAGATGCACTTTGCGTAGGCAAGTTTTTTACCAAAAGTACAAATACCGGTAAGGCTACCGTAGCACTTCTTTTGCCGGAAAGCGAACTATCTTTTCAATGTAGCACACCCTCTCCTGCCCCCCTCCCTCAGCTTTGTCTACCCTAAACGTAAATGTACACGTTCTACGAGACAGTTCTTGTTATCAATGTGCACAAACAATAGGTAAAATAATATATGGTCCCGAAACGACACACGGGTTATTAGGGACGCCGTAGTGTTTGTTATAATTACTACCACCTGAGTTCGTTTAGCGCGCACCCAATTCTAAGCCCTCGAATGTATTTGTAGTTTAGCCCTGTAGAAATGTGGTTCCCGCCCCTGACATTGGCTTAAAAGAACAGTTCATGGCAACGCAGGTACAAAGCACGGGCTGTAATTGAAACGATCACTACCTTGCCAATATTCCCTTTTGAAAGAGTTTACTGAGATGATCTTACGACCTGACCACCTGACATTTATTGCGGCTCACTTGAGGAAGTTGTTTCACTCACCGTAATGCTTTCTGCAGGAACTTGACGATCTTGATGAGAATAAGGAAGGAAGGCGATACGAAAACTTACATCGAAGCAGTTGAAGTAGGAGGAATGGGTGAGATACTGCTTTCGTTTTAAAGAGAAGGTTTTTGTAGCTCTTCCCACGATTTGCAGTTGCTGGCTGTTCCACCACGATGAGTCACCAAGGGTACAAATTTGCCGCGTTGGCCATGTTGGTAGTGTTCATTGACTGTGGGTTTCAGTTCAGTACTGTGCTTTAGAACGCGTGGTCTAGAGTATGAGTGCATGATGGCTTGTAAAGTCAAAGTTGAGCACCATCGAGTGGCGCCAAAAAGCTCAGTGGAGAGCGCAGAACATTTTGCTCAAAAATTGATGTGGATGATTGTTGACACGCAGCGCAGAATGGCTTAGAACTCGACTTCACACTTGCTCGCAAACGATAATCCAGGCAGCGTCGATAGGTAGAGACCGCAGCGGAACGGCATGGTGACGTTTATGACAGCGCGAAAATGTATTTGTGCAGGACGAATTGGTTTCAATGTGCAGTGCGGGAGACACGCTAAGGATCCTCTATGAGGTGCTTTCTTTGTTGGTGCACCATAAGTTACTTTGAGCAACATTTCCGTAAAAACGTGCCCAGCTTCGCAGTATAGTTTACACATCACATGAATTCTCAAAAAGAACAGTGCTCCTCACAATAAGAAAAGAAAGCTTTGTTTGACCGGATCCCACAGCGCATAAAATCCGCACACATTCTGCTTTTGCAATATGAAGTGCGTTATATGCAATTCATTCAGCGAAAGCGCTTACTCCACACTGAGTGCTATCATTTTGCCCGTTCGAACGTGCTTTAATAAGTTTTATACACGTTATAGCTCTCCAAGAATAAGAGTAAGAAAAACATGGGACAGTTACCCACAATTATCATAGCCGTACGAACGTACCGATCATTTTAGTGATTGTCCTAGAAACCTACAGGCAGGTGATTATGGTGGCCATGAGGACTTTGATTCACTATTGCATAAATGTAGGGTTCAACGTTTCCGGATAAATCTGAAAATGTCCTACAAAACACTCACCGGAAACGTTTTTCCAGTGTTGAAAAAGTGTCTGGAACAACAGTGCATTTTTACGGCAATTTTGATGGTGCATATCTCCAACGTGGCGTTATTCTGGAAATTCATTCCAAATGCATACGTCTTGCAAGCTCACCGGCTTGCAATATTGCAATATGTAACATGAAGTTTTTACTTCAAACGATAATTATTGAATTTTCTTATGACTTGAATGTGCGATTCGATTTTTCTTGGAAGTAACGCACACCCCTATGAATAATTCAGCTCAAGGATAGAATTACGGTGTCTGGAACACTTTATATTTAATATTCTACAAAACTTAAAAATAATCACCTTATATTCTTTCAAAGGGTGGAGGAGGCGCTTATGTGATGGTGGTTACTTCATCCAGTGTAATTCACGCCGTGAACGGTGCCTGCATCGCTACAACGCAGGCGCCCGGTTGTGGTTGCAAGCGCTGCGTTTTTTTCTTTTCTTTTTCGGAGCTGTGAAAGCCTAACTGCAATCTGCCCTGCTTTTCTTATGTTTTCACTGTGACTGCATATGTATTACTAACAGGGTCTATTGCATAAAGCTTTTCTGTGTATTCGCTTGTTTCAAAGGTTTGGTAATATGTGTCTGCTACTATATATATTTATGTACAGTGAAGCGCGTCTATTTAGGGAATGTTTTTTGCGCGTATTATACCTAATAAAGATCGCGCATGGGTGCACTGATTATTTTACACAGTGCTCATTGCTGCAGCAGCACGGCTGTTTCCGCCTGACCTCTTGAATGTGCATTCTTACCGCAGTCTTTCTAGGGGGGCCTCACACTGCACTTCGCGTACCTTGCAAGTATAAACTCAGCAATTGAATATATTTCAAATATCACCAGACATTCAAGAAATCAGCTGTTTCGGCAGGATTGATGAGCAGCGGTTCGCTATATGAGTACCTATGGTTGCGCTCTGTTCATTTAATTCCACTTACCGTTTTTTAGTACCCTTGCCATTTTTTTCGTGGAGGTTTACGATCTCAAACGTTCTCTAATAGGTCAACACTACCTTATAACCACAGCAGAACGGTATATTTAAACGTTTATTCTGGTAAATTAACATTTAACAGTTCGTCTTCAAGTGTTAGTAAATTATCCCGTTGAATACCGATCCGCGTAAACTAGTATGTTTTCTTTGTGTTGTGAGCAATGCAAGGCCTAATAAAAGCCCTTTTGGTGGCTCATCAACTGCTTGCACTTCCTCTGTAGAAAGACATTCCGTCTTTCTACAGACGGAATGTCTGTATTGTATTTTTTGTATTGAAACGCTAGATTGCCGGCGGCACGCTAGGCAATGCAATACAGATAATGTTCAAACCTAAAAATGTCGGCATTGCATCTAAACTCAAGAAGGGGGGCGAAAGATGGAGTAGCAGACTGGGTTATAAAAGTTACAAGCACAGACGCGGTGCCTCAGAAAGCCTGGCCTACGTTTCGATAGGTGGGCTTATCTCTGTCCAAGGGGGCCTTGCCATCCTCGGCAGGACATAGCTTTAACGCGTTAGTGGGGTAATGTCGCGTGCGGTCGCTGTCGGCGGTAGCTGGCTGTAAAGGAAGAGACAAACGAATATGAACGCTGTCATTTAACGTTTCCAGGCATGCACGGTTTCTAAGACGAAGGGAAAACAGGGAAAAATTAGAGAGGCAGCAGGAAAGAAAAGTAATGAAGAAAAGGCAAAGAAGTCCTCAACGATTACGATTCTCCCTAATGCGAAATAGTGAGCGCATCTCAATACGTGTTCTCATTTCAGGATATCTTGGCTGGCACATCTAATCTGTCTCGTGCGGCACGTTGCAAACGGAGCGATGTGTGTCGCGACTGCCTGGCTAATCAGGAGATCACGGGAAGGAGCGCGTTAGCGACACGTGGGCGTGATTCACAGCAGCCGCCACGAACAGATCTCGCAGACGACGTGCGCTACTCTGGCGCCATCTCAGCCTTCGTCGCCGCAGTGCGCAGTGCGCCTCTTGCCAACGCCACCTAGAAAAATAACAAGGCCTCCGCATAACCTCCTCTCCTTGTCAATACGTCACAACAGTCGGATGGTAGCGGCGGATGGGCCACACCCATAGAGTTTCTCACTATAACACCTAGAGGGTAATCTGGCGCCACCGTCTATGCGAGTTTCTTAAAGGGTGCCGTGCATGGGAATGACGGGATATGTGTCTGCGAGGCCTTTCTTCGCTGGTGTTGAACGAGGCTTTGTCTAAAACGAGGATATGGCTACAAAAATACTGCGTTCTTAAAATAAAATCTACATAACCGGCTTTCATTCACTCATACTACATATTTCAATAAAGTTTACTCACCGACAATGCAGGATCAAGTGAAGAAAAGTAAGAACAGATGACAAGTTGTTCCAAAGCGAGCGATAATCTTGTGGTCTGCCCTCGAACTTTACCGGCCAGCTGATACTTTTTACGTTTTATATAATTCTGAATCCAATACTAGGTCCTCAAAATTAAACAAACCATGTTTTGTGTAATAATAAAGCCAAAGCAGTTTTTTACGTGCTGTTTTAGCAGGAAATGAATCATTGTGACAGACGGAACGGTGCTAGCCAAGCCAGGTTTCGGATTTGAGGCCGCGTTCTGGCGTACTTTTAATTAAAATAAACTAAACAACAAAAAAAAAGCTAGAGGAGAATGGCAAAAGCCGGAGGGGGCAGGTGCACATTGAAAATGGCTCGAATAGTTGATATGTGCGTATAAGTGAATAAGAAAATATTAAACTGAGTACTACGGTAGTTGCATGAAAGAGCTGTAAACAGAGGTATAGGTCAGCTTAAGAATCGAGGTTAGTGGATGGCATAACTTGTTTTTCACGATTGGTAATGATATGAACAATGCAGGTTTAACTTACACGCCTTTAGCGATTGTAAGTTGCCATGTATCAAATTGATTCCCGTCGGGTGTAGGCATTTAAGGGTGTGTATAGAGCCATGCTTTATCGAATATATAGCATTGTCGTATTCATTTGGCTGTGCTTATTATACAGTATAGGTGTAAACGAGCTTCACACATGTTCTTTTTTACAAGCAGTATTAATAAACAATTGTGCTATTATTACTCCATATATCACTATTATTTCTGAATGCTTTGCAGAAAATCCATCATTTCCCCCTGAAGAGAAGCCAAAGAGGAAGGAGTTGCCTAAAACAAGTCGCGCTCCGCCGGAACCACGCAGTCGGGATGATAAATATGGTACGATAGAATGTTCCTTAATTATTGTCATAAACATCAATGTCGTGATTATTATTGAAGATGGCTAAAAAGTACCGGATGAGAAAACTGAGACGGGAGCCTTTGCGTTTCACGTGCGTGTTGCAGCCTCCAGATTTTTTTTTACCTGTAAGCTGTTATGGGCTCATTCCAATAGCCGTTTCGGTTAGCGATGGTGTCCACCGCCGCCGCCGCTGATGGTGTTCGGTGTCCTCAGCAGCTATCACTGAGAATGATACAAAAAATAAAGCCACTTTCCGCCGGGATCGAAACCGTGCGCGCTGCGCTGGATTCAGCTGCTCTACCCCTGAGCTACACCAACTTTTTCATTTCTCACATAGTATTTATTGCATCATGTATGTGCTATAAAAATATCATACGCGAATAATGTGCAAGCACTAGCCAATATATCTCATATTCACGGCCTAGAAAGCACCTAGAATCTCGTTGAGCACACCCTGCAGCACACGCAAGAACTACAAGTAGCTTTGAACTTTAAAAGGTGGCAACGACAAGCAACGTAACAAGAAGTGGTACCAGTCCGATGGAAACTCTGTCAAGTCATACATATCCTTCAAGTGACCAATCATTTGAGCGTAATGAAATTTCAACAAAATAACAGTTTGAGTGTTTTGGTCCAACATACGTGTCTTCTATAAGCTATGTAGTACAATTAAGAAAAACATATCAAAAGGCACGTCTTCTCAGTTGGGTGCAATCATGTATCGAATGGAATGGTGATTCAAAATTAAGTCTTTTTTAAGAGTTCTTTGGAGCACATCCCAAAATAATATTGTGTTTACAACTTATAAAGCAATGCTGTATTCTCTCAGGTACATCACAAAGGCGAAAATTCGCAGTGCATACAAAAATTTATTTTTGTGCAATTAAGTTTTTACAGGTAATGTTTCACCGTGTAATTTAAAGAAAAACGCTTTTGTACATGGGGATAAAGGCGTGTTGCCGACTCGTTTAAGTACGTTATTCCCCGGTAAACTGGAGTATGTAGAACGGTAAAGGGTAGGTGTGAAAATCATTTGTATCAAATCTTCATACAGTTCTTTTCTGGGCACTGTGTAGAGATACTCAGTAGAAAATCGAACCAGCAGGAACTGCACCGCGAAATATACTTCATAGATAAAACCCCACAAACAAGGTCGTTCAGAGTATTGAGATGAAACAACCAGACTGGGTAATACATTGAATAAGTTAACTTGTATGAATGATCGTAGTATTGGGTGTGAAGTATCTAGAAAAAAGAAGAAACGCCAAACATTCCGTCGCACAAAGACATGCAATACGCGAAGTCCGCCTGCATATACGGGTCTAAAGATATTATCTCGTCTCATTGGCTCAAAGGTAGAGCACCACACAAACATAGCGAATATTCTATGAAATCATTGAATTTAAGTCCGGGCACAATTAAGTATATCCAGTACATAAAATATTTTTGTAGCCAGGAACAAGTTACAAACCATCGCCCTACCAAATCTAGAAAGACGGTGTGGCTTAAAGGTATCCGCATGGCGTTCAAATGCCGGTACACATTTCTGTGTGTGCCAGCATTTCTGTGTACATTTCTGTGTACATGCCGGTACACAGAAATGTGCGCTAAGCTATATGCATCAAAAGGTACACAAAGGTATTTAGGTGGCACAGTTGTCCATTATATACCAGCATATTGAGTCCGTCCACATCCCCATAAACCAGACCAATTACCTGAACTCTTTGACCAATGTCCTATGGGCAATGGAAGCTATACAAATTTTTTCAGTCAATGATAGCGCCTTGTCAATGCTCGGTTTGTCTGAGAAGAAAAAGGCAAGATAATCTGCGTAAGCCAATATTTTCAGTTCGTTGCCCAAAATGTTAAAGCCATGAATGTCACTGCATTTTAGAATGCTTATGCTTTTACAATGCTTTTACAATGGCTCTAAATAAGGGACATATAGAAGTGGTGATAACTGTGGTGGTTCGTGGGCCCAGGGACTCAGATACATAAAGCAAAGTCATAGGACAAACATTTATCAACGACAGGCGGAAACAATTACACTTAGGAAGAGCTACAAGATACTGTACAATGTCTATATAGTGTCCACGCAGTCCACGACTGACGCGAGCTATCACAGTGCGTGTCCTTCGGCCATTTCGTAAGATGGTCACTCACAATACTGATGACGATGGCGGGGGGCGTCGGCGCTTGCAGACGCAGCGTTGTTTGTACGAAGAACTCGTACAGGCGGTCAGCGCACGAGAAGGTGAACTGCTTGCGCGACAGCACGGCAGGCCCACGCGGACAGCAACGCGGCACCGTGGCCACGACCCCAGCAGGCGGTTGTGCCGGACTCTTTCACAGTGGCTCGCCCGAACCTCGCACTCTCGACCAAGGCCATCTGGTACCGCTGGGCTCGAACGCTCGTTCACCGCAGGAACAGCACCGACCCGCTCAGCCTGGTCCGCATCTCAGCTCTGGCCGGAACACAGGTTCACCGTGGGACACGCCAGTCTCGTCCCGGCTGGTCTGGTAGCACCGGCTCGGTCCGTTTTGTGCCTCAGGTCGAACCCGTACACACCCTGGCTAGCTTGGCAGCGCTAGCTCAGCCGTTTTCGTTGCGAAGGACCCGAGCTCCCATGCACGTTCGTCACGAGCTCGCGCATTCTCTTCTTCGTGGCTTCCGTTGGCTTCTTCCAGGTTTCCATATAGTAGTTTCTTACTCCATAACGAACAACCTTGTTTTACAGAGGAAAGAATAGACGCGGGCTCGCACAGATTACCGTTAGGAATTATACTGGTAGAATAGTTGGTGTAGCACATGTAAACACCTTTGTAAACAAGGGAGCGAACATTGACGTATTCTAAAAATTTGAAAAGGAACGCGTGGTTCACTCGTTAAAATGCTTTTGCTAAATTGATCTGAAGCAATGCAAAGTGCTTGCTAGCTTGCAGCAGAAAAATGCTCCATAAATGCGCCCTAGCACGCGAGGAATCACTAAATGTGACAGGCGCGCCACGCAGCGTCGATACGTGAACACCTTGCATTACATTTGCATATTACACCAGGTGGTACGCCATGTAGCACCTTGTATCGCACAGATAGTGGTACAAGGTAGCTGGGTGGAAGAAAACGAAGTTTACGGATATGTATACAAAAATTCTCATATATATATATATATATATATATATATATTATAATATTGTTATTTATTATTATAATATATATATATATATGTGTGTGTATTGAGTACCCGATAAATAAGGCTGTCCCCGCCTCGTTTCAAAGGAGATGCCAATAAATAATAATAATCGTTATAATTAGCTGTCTAGGTGATGTTTGTCACCACTTTGTTTCAAAGCAGATGCCAATCGATCTTTATCATCATCATTATCATCGTAGCGTGCCACTTGTCACTGGATGTAAGATGCATGCCGCGTAGCGTGGTTACGTGCACACTTTATATTGCAGTTGCCTAATAACACACCATGTGGAACGCCATGTAGCAGCTGCATAGCCAATTATAGAAGGTAGACAGGGAATGTTTGAGGAAGAAAACGGAGATTAGAGAAAGTGGTGGTAGCAAAAATGCAAGAATGAGAGAGAGAAAGAAAAAAGTCACGAGGGAAAGGCAGGGCGCTTAACCAGGCTGATTAAATTAAGCAATTTAGATGACTAGCTGTCACCATCCCGTTTCATATGGAATGCCACTTAATTATCATCATCAGCATTAGCATCGTATCGCGCCATTTGTCGCGCGATGTGACATGCGCGCCGCGTAGCGTCCATACGTGCGGACATTGCATTGCAGTTGCGCTATATTCTATAAAGTGTCGTGACATATAGCAGTTGCATGCTGCATGTAGCTGAGCCTGGTTAACTCAAGTAGGCTAGGTGACTATTTGTCACCGCCCCGTTTCGAAAGACATGCGAATAAACCATTATCGTCATCATCATCAACAGCATCGCATCATGCCACGGGTGAAGAGATGTAGCATGTCTGTAACGTGTACTCTTCGGTACACGTTATGGTGTCTCCTCGCAGGGTACGAGCCGCTGCTGAAGAAGCGAATCGTAGAGCTACGCGCGCGACGGCAACCAGCCGCCGTCGGGCTCAGCAGAGGGCTGTGCAGAGGCCGATGGGATGCGGCGCAAACCACAGCTCGCCGTCGACGCCGGGCGGACAGTTCAAATCTTTCTCGTGAAAACGACGTGAAGAGACTTTGCCGCGAAGACCCTGTGGTGCTTGCACAGAAATTTAGGCTCCTATGCAGCCGCTATCCCAGCTTACGCTGTGACTGCTGCGTGTGCTGCACAGGCCTGTGACTTTCTTGTTTATTTGCCTACACTGGCTAGAGGCACTCATTTAGCTTAATGAGCCGTACGCGGAGCACTGGGGGCTTCAGCGTGTATCTCGGCCACGCTAAAGTCGTCATCGAGGGCTTCAGCGGGGCCGAGGTACACGCTGAAGCCCTCGATGAGGACTTTAGCGTGGCCGAGGTACACGTTGCTTTGCGCAAATTGAACAGCCGTTCAGCCCCAGGCCCGGACGGCGTCACCAACAAAACTCTGAGAAACCTATATGACCCCTCGGTGGAACAGCTCACCGAGTACATTAACGACTGCTGGCGCCAAAGGCCCATTTCCCCATCATGGAATACGGCCAAAGTAATTCTTATACCAAAACCTGGCAAGCCATCTAGCCTTGCCAATCTCCGCCCCATATCATTAACCTCGTGTGTCGGTAAAGTTATGGAGCATGCACTCCTTACCCGCATAAACGCTCACCTCGTTCGTATACACGTCCGCATACCCCTAGTCAACCATTGGCTTTAGAGCGCATCTTTCTACCCAGGACGCCGTGCTCCAACTCAAGCATCGTCGCGCACTCTTCCATCCTCGAACGCATCTTCTTGCTCAGCCTTGGCGAGTGAACCTACTACTACGTACGAGACATTCTATCCAACCGACGGGCGTTCCTCTCGGTTGGAGGTATTCAATCGGAGAAATTCACTCTCGGATTCGCGGGAACCCCAACAAGCTCTGTCATTTCCCCAATTCTGTTCAATTCGGTCATGCTCAGATTAGCACAGGAACTACAAAAGCTCGACGGCATAGAATATACTATCTATGCCGACGATATTACCATCTGGACCACAACGGGCAGCCACGGACAAATTGAAACTGCTCTGCAAGACGCCATCGATGCCGTCGAAAATTGTCGCCAAGGCACGGGACTACGATGTTCCCCCGACAAGTCAGAGCTCCTGCTCTACCGCTCCACGCTCCGTGGATGCCCCCCACTAGGATCTACGCACTAACGCCACTACGAGGAAATCCAACGCCATATGAGGGATGGTGGAACCATACCCGTCCTCTCAACCATCCGGGTCTTCGGCATTACCATCGAAACCAACAGTGCCAATTCAACGTTTATATCCGAGATCCCCCACGTCGCGGCTGCTGAAACGGGTGACCAACCGGCGACAGGGCATGAAGAAAGACTGATCCGCCTTGTTCACTCGTTCGTCATCTGCCACATCACGTACGTCGCCACCTTCCATAATTAGTACAAAGCAGATAAGACTAAATTGGGCATCATTATACTCGTCATCTACAAGCTAGCCTTAGGACTGCCAAACACGAGCACGGAACTTCTACTCCAATTAGGACTGCATTACACCCTCGACGAATTAATCGAAGCGCAGCGTCGGTCCCATCTGGAGCGTCTCACCCTCACAGAAACGGGCAGGCACATTCTAACTAAACTCGGCATCACCTACCACCAACATGAAGGCAAATACCCAATTCCACGTGACGTGCAGACTTGGCTACATGCCGACCCTATCCCCCAAAACATGCACCCGGACTACAATAAAGGGCGTCAGAAGGCAAGGGCTGCCACCCTCATTAAAACCTATGGCGACACCATGAGCTTCACCTTCGTCGACGCAGCTGAATATCAAGACGGGCACCGCTTCGCGGCGGCTACCACAGTAGGCGGCTCGCTCAAACATGCCGCCAGCATCGTAACCCAAAAAGCCGAGACGGCCGAAGAAGTGGCCATTGCCCTGGCCACCCTCGATCTAGACTACCACACCATCGTGAACGATTCCCGCACCGCAATCAGCAATTATATCAAAGGTCGTATTTCAAAACAAGCACTACGCATCCTACACCAAGCCCCTCACTCACCTGAAAACCAAATCACTTGGTGATATGGGGTCGCGTTGCGAAACTTGCAAGCACAGAGACACAACAGCTTTTCCACTACGTCGGCCACGAACTGACGACCACGATCACTCACAATAACACGAGGGGGTTCATGACGCAGTATAACGGAGGACAGGAGGATGCTCAAAACATCAAGAACCGTAGCCGTTGGCATCGCTTGGGTTTGAGCATAACGCGTCAGATGGTCGACGTAGACTATGATCCAACGGTTCTCATTGGTTGAGCGCGGGAATGGACGGAGAAATTCACTCCAACCATTTCGAAAGGAGATGATGGTGGCACTACAGGGGGAAGGAGTCCGACCTGAGCAATGTTAGGGCGCTTGAATTGCTGGCACTTGTTACAACTGGCCACATACTTTTCTATATGCCGTCGCATAATAGTTCAGTATAATCGGCCCTGAATGCGGTGGTATGTTCTGGTGGTATTCTTGAAGAGCCGGTCATGTTGGATGATGAAGCCATTGTTACCTGTCGCCTGAGCAGCTGAGGTGAAGAGGGCATCCAGGCTGCGGTCGTCACGCTGCTCTTCCAGGAAGGTGGCCAGGTCGGGAAAAAGAATGTCGTCGATGGCGTCCAGAAACTCATCTGAATTGTGGGCGTCACATGCACTTGTTCGTAGAGAGAGCCTCGAAAGACAGCGTCCGCATGATGTCGGTAACTCTTGTAACGGACTACAAAGTCAAATTTCGGCAAACATAACACCCATCGAGCAAGGCGGCCCGACGGGTCGCCGAGGCCAACCAACCAACATAGTGAATAGTGGTCAATAACGATTGTGAAGCGGTGTCCGTAGAGATATGGGCATCACTACTGGACTGCAAAGACGACAGCGAGACACACTTGCTCGGTCACATTGTACTTCTGTTTGGCCTTGCTCAATGAACGGCTGGTGTATGCAGTGGCATGCACGGCGCCACCAAAGTGCTGGACGAGGACGGAGCCGAGACCGATTTCACTAGCGTCGGTGTGCAATTCTGTTTTGGCAGAGGAGTCAAAATAACGAAGTATGTGTCTGGAAGAGAGCAGGAACTTCAGTTGATGAAACTAGAAATCGCAATCTGTTGTCCAGGTGAAAGGGTTATCCTTGCGAAGCAATGAAGTCAGAGGGTAGGCAGTATCGGCAAAGTCGGGGACAAAACATCGGAAGTACGAGCAAAGACATAAGAAGCTCCTCAGCCCACGTTGTGACTGCGGTTGTTTTAAGCCGCTAACTGCAGCGACCATCGGTGGGTCTGGTAGTTCCCCCTGCTTGTCCACAAGATGCCGAAGTACTAGCACCTCTCGTTGGCCAAAGTGACATTTATTTGAGTTGACGGTAAGGGCTGCTTGTTGAAGGCACGTCAGAACAATGTCCAGTCGATGGTTGGGCTCTGCAGAAGTGCGGCCGTAAATGACGACGTCATCAAGATAACACAAACACATCTCCCATTTCAGGTCGCGCAGGACTGTGTCCATAAACCTTTAGAATGTTCCAACCGCGTTGCACAAACCAAACAGCATGACGTTGAATTCAAACAAGCCGTCTGGGGTAACAAAAGCGGTTTTCTCTTAGTCAGCTGAATGCATGGGTAGCTGTCAGTAGCCCGATAGGAAGTGCACAATTGAAAAGTAGGATGCAGAATATAGCAGTCGATATATATAGCGGAATATATGCAGTCGCTAACGTCATCAATCCGGGGAAGTGGATACACATTGTTTTCGTCACTTTATTGAGACGCCGGTAGTCGACACAAAAACTTCAGGACCCATCTTTCTTTTTCACGAGAATGACCGACGCAGCCCAAAGGCTAGAGGAATCTTGGATGACGCCCTTGGCTAGCATGTCGTTGACCTGTTGAGCGATGATCTTGCGCTCTGACGCGGACACGCATTGAGGCTTCTGCCTTATGGGATGCGCGGACCCCGTGTTGATCATGTGGCGAGCCCGCAGTAGTTGGAACGCGAACTGTGTTAGTACTCTGCGCCAAACCAAATAATGACGCATGCTTGCTAAGAATGCTGGCCAGAGCTTGACGCTTCTCTGAAGACAGTGACTTGTTGATTATTTTTAGAAAAGGCAACGAGTCTTCAGGACACCGTGGCCAGCCCCGTGCTCTCGGGATTCGTGCGACGTGTCATCAGTTAAGGCACTATGCGGAGACTGGTATCCACTTCAAAAGAGGCAAGTGGCATACCGCTGGGTAGCACAACAGACTGGGAGGCTGGATATGACAAACACAGTGTAGTTGTTCCACAGGCCACAGAGAGGAAGCATCAAGGTACGAGCACAATTTTCGTCATAACAATCGAAGGCACAGGCTCAACGATTGCATCAAATGTATCGGCGCGGACACCGCAAGCAGCAACTCAAATTCTGGATAAGGATCGTGCCGGTAAGACAGCATCTTCAATGACGGCGATAGTGCATGAACAGGTAGCAGGTTGGTCGGTAAGAGGAGAGAGGAAAAGCTCGCCAGTACCGCAGTCAACAGTGGCACCACGCTGTTGTAGGAAATCTAGGCCGAGAATTACGTTGTGAGTGGATTAAGCAAGCACTGCGAATTCTGCTTGATACACGTTATCGGAGAAATAAACGTTAGTGGTGCACACTCCAATAGGTCGGAGCAACTCTCCACTCACAGCACAAAATGCATTAGCGTTATCTTAGCGAAACATCACTTTAAGGCCTAGACGGATTTCGAAATCCAGGCTGATAACGGAGACACTCACTCCCGTGTCCACAAGGCCAACGTAGCAACATTGTCCACTAAAACACGAATCTTCTTATGACACATGGTGACTCGCGGAGGTATAGGGGCGTGTAGCTGATGATGACTGGCGACATCACCTCCATTGTTCGCGCCGCCTAGTTTCTCGGTGGCGATGAAGTGATGCGTCATCGCGGATATGGAGACCTGCGCTGGCGTGAAGGCGGTGGCGTGAAGCTCGACGGTGAAGCGGGTGAGTCGCTACGGTAACTCGCCTGGTGGTTTGTCCTGCTATCGGAGTCAGAAAACCAGCGTATCCCGTCATCGTGCCGATTGCTAGGCCGATAAAATGTGCGCGGTGGCTCATAGAGCGGTGGTGCCGTGCGACGGCGATGCAGACAAAATCTGGCGATGTCACCGCGAATATCGCATTGGAAGCAGATGGGACGCTCACGGGACGCATTGAAATTGTCAGTAGCAGAATAACTGGCACAGCCGTCCCAGTCTTGAGAAACACACGTGGTCTTGGTAAGTAACCGTCGTGAAACTGACAACTGGGATGCGCGTTCATATAGTAGAGTTTGGTGCTCTTGAAGGAGGAGCAAAGTTGTAGGCGTTACGGAGGCGGCGGTGATGGACGTCTTACCGAAGTCGCAGTGAGAAAAGGGTTCTCGAACCCGCTGAGTCGAGAAGGAAGCCGCCTCACGTCGATCAAGCTCTTCGCGCACCACTTGCCGAATACATGACGCAAGGTCGGATGGAGGTGGGACCACGTCAACACTGGCGACGTTAGTTACGTTGGCCAGGCGGCCGAACTTTGGTGTGATACGCCGAGCTTTCAAGGCTTCAAACGTGCGGCAGTGCCGAATGACGTCACTTACGGAATCCAGACTGTCTTTTCGGATGAGGAACTGGTTCACGTCCTCGGCGATCCCTTTTAGAAGATGACCAACTTTGTCCTCTTCTGTCATCTGAGGGTCCCGAGCCTTGCACAACTTCAGCACTTCCTCGATGTACGTCGTGCAGGTTTCGCAGAGAACTTGGGCTCGCTGCAGTTGGGTTTGTTCTGCACGCTTCTTTTTAGCTGCCAGATCTCCGAAGCAGTTCTTGCTTTCATCTATGAACATTTACGACGTCGCCATGCTTTCTTCGTGGTCTACAAGCCACACAGACGCGGTTCCCTTGAGGAAGAAGGCAACGTTGTTAAGCTGGGCGGTGGCATTCCAGCCATTGAACCGACTTGCGTGTTGGTAAAAGCTGAGTCATCCGTCCACGTCTTCCCCGGCTTTTCCGACGAAGGTTCGTGGTTCGATGTAGGGCTGCCAGGGGTGGCTGGAAAAGGTGGCGGGTTGTCACCGTCTGAGACCATCTCTGGTGGCAGACCGGCAATTCGGCGACTTCAGCGAAGCTCCAAGGATTGCGGTACTGCGGGCGGTTATTCGGCGTTCTTCGGGGGTGCCGTTGTTTTACCCAGCACCTCCACCAAAACTACTGTTACGATCGGGTGCTTTTATTTAAAGATGAATTGATGAAAAGGGGCCGCGCCGACACTGAGCCGCTTCAAAGACAAGCGCACTTCGTTCTCCTCTTTTTCCGTCCTTGCCGCAGCATTAGCATAAAAATATCTGTGTTAAAATTTCTCGTGCACTGCTGATATTGTAGTACCTGTCTTGAATGTCAATAACTTTCTAACTGTGACTCCAGTGACTGTTGATGTTCCCGCCGTCCAGTGACTGTTGAAGATACATGCCATGCATCAGCCTGCTTTGATAACATCAGCGCTAAATTTCTGAAAAATGTCTTCTCTTATAGTGCCATTACTATAACTAAATATTTCAGCAATCGCTCAACACATATACTGTTCCGTCTGATTGAAAAAACATTCCTTTGCACAAATCTGGCAGCAAAATGTCACCTACAAGTTATCGTCCGATATTATTAACTAGTACCTGCTATAAATTACTACAACATGATTTTTACTAACCTTGCGGGTTTTCTTGAGTCTAATTCAATTTTTTTCATCACAACACGGATTCCGAAAATCATTTACTCAGAAAAAACACCAAATACTTCTTTCCTTGCCGATTACATTTTTATTACATTTTTCGAAAGCCTTTGAGAAAGTGTGCCATACGTTTTTACTTTACAAACTAAGCAACTTTAATCTTGATTTTAACGTCAGAAAATGAGTTGAGTTATTTCTCGTTAATCGTTCCCAGTTCGTAACAGCTAATGGTCATAACAAGGCTCCGTCCTGGGACCTCTATTATTCCTTGTCTGTAATAATGACTTACCCTCAGTAATACTATCTTCTGACGTACACTTATTTGCAGAGGACTGTATAATTTTCACAGAAATAACTAACAAATACGACATCACTCTGCTTCAGGCCGACTTTAATAACATCAACAATTGGTGCCGATTGTGGCGACTGGAACTCAACATTACCAAGTGTAAATTAGTGCGAGTATCCCGATGCAACCCCAACCTGCCTGCGTACTAACATTGCTTTAGGAACGACATGCGCATATGAGTACTTAGGCGTGCATATAACAACTAAATTAACGTGGAATCATTATATATATATATATCTATATATTGACACGTGTATGTATTGTGGCGAACCACATGGCCAGCGCAAGAAGACGACGACGAGGTTAGACGGAAGAATGTAGTAATAAATGGGTTCTACCTACAGTACGCTAGTGAAATCTTTACATTGGGGCAGTCGAAAGCAGGAACCTGTGAAGAAGGAGATGAACGTCGTGTTCAACGAGGGACGAACCACCATCGAGGGCTACAAAGCAAGTGACGAACAACATGTCAGGCCACTGGAGGAAATCACCACGCCTGATGTTCTGCGGAGCGTTCCAAGTGCCTCCGGGTTTATGGCTGACGACCCCGTCCCTAAAGGTATCGTTCCTGCCTGCAATGAACAAGACGAGTCCGAAACTTGTTTTAAAGGACCCATCTCAGCTCGTGAAACTGAACCAGCTGTAGTGCCACTGGACAACTATATAACTGTTACGAATGCACTACTTGGCCTTCAGATATGCCAGATGAGGCAACAGCAGCAGCTGGTAGATCTTCTTGATGCCCTATCAAGATCTAGAAGCAACAGAGAACAGCTTTTCTTGAAACCCGACATATTTGATGGGAATTCGTCCGGTGTAAATACCTGGCTTCATTTTTATGAGTACGCTTGCTCCAGGAACCAATGGTTGACTGACGAGGATCGCATACAGAACATGCGGGTATTTCTGTGTGGCAACGCGCGGAAATGGTACGATCTTCGGTTCACTTAACAGTTGAGCGAATCGTGGGATGAGTTGAAAGAGTGTTTCTCTCTAGCATTTAAAAAGAACCCCGTGGAACTTTGGAATAACGCCATATTCTACAGACAGAAGGCAGTTAACATCAGAGAATATGTGTTGGAAAAGTTGCGTTTAAATTGTACAGCCGAGCCGAAACTTCCAGAATCGTCTGTCATTGCCCTCATTATACACGGTATGACAAGAGAGTGCCAAAAACAAGTTCTAGCTAGGTCGCCAAGCACAATGGACCAATTGATTGAGTCACTGGCGTACGTTATGACCCCATATTTTAATGTACCATCAAATAAGACAAGGGTCACAACTCGAGACCAAGCGATAACTACACATGAGGTTCGGTACCCCTTCACCAGTCATACCTCCGAAACGTCAAGGCACCACCGAACCTCACCATTACGCTGAAGAAACGGTGTTCCTTGTTAAATCAGGCGTTTTAATAGTGCCAATGCTTATAAACAGCAGAAACATGTCAGCATTGATTGACACTGGTGCTTCCGTAAGCCTAATTAATGAAAATATAGTGGATTCCACCAGCATCATTTCTGGAAAGCTTATTCATCTGTTTAGCTACGATTGTTCATCTCGGGAATATCAAAAATGGACAAAAACAGCTCTTGAGTTCCAAGGTCAGAAGTTCAAGGTGGAAGCGCTCGTCGTGTCAGACGTGAACTTCGACTTGCTTTTATCGCGGCCTGATATGAGGAGCATGAAGATTAACATATTATGGAATGAGGAGGTGGCCATTGGACAACCTGATCAAGATATGTCTTGGATAGAAACACCCGACGAACGAATGCTATCATGCGCGGAAGACGTGCCGTTGAAGTTCCCTGAGCTAATATGCATTGGGCCATATCCCGAAGCCACAACAGCGATTGAGGTGCCGTTCTTGTTGCGCGACAGCACAGTCGTCAGAAAAAAGCCATATAGCCTCAGCCATGAAAAGAAAGTATGGTTAAGGCAAGAACTTCAAGGCATGTTAAAGGCAGGGATCATTAGGCCATCGACATCATCTTTTGCTTCTCCTATTACCGTTGTACCGAAGGAAGATGGATCATTCCAACTGTGCACTGAATACCGAATGATAAACAAGCAGACTGATCTTTTTCCATACCCGATGCCTAGGATAGATGATATCATTGACGAGACTGGAGGATGCGCATCGTTTTCACGTATATACTTATACAAGGGGTACTGGCAAGTGCCATTAAAGGAAGAAACTAAGAAATTTACGGCATTTGTCACACCATTCGACATCTACGAGTATAATCGGTTACCATTTGACTGGATGAATTCTGGGTCGTGGTTCCAAAGGATGATGAACGAAAAACTGAACAAATTCATTGGAAAATTTTGCAATGTGTATGTGGATGATATCATCGTCTACTCCAGGACAAGGGAAAACCATGAGGAACATTTGTGTAAAGTACTTCAGGCTCTAAGCGCCGCAAGACTTAAAATTAACATGAAGAAAAATGAGTTTTTTTGCAATAAGGTGGTTTTCCTCGGTAGGGTGTTTGACGGTAAAACGAAAAGCACCAAGGAAGAGAGTGCAACGCATCAAGTAGAGGGTGAAACCGTATGATATTCACTCCCTGCGAGTGTTTTTGGGACTGGTGGGTCATTTCCGTGCATTCATAAGAGACTATGCCAGAAAGACGAAATGTCTCACTGCACTGACCCAAAAGGCTGTGCCATTTATGTGGTCAGAAGAATGCGTGAATTGCTACACCAAGCTTGTCCGCATCATTTCATCAGACCCTGTAATAATGCTCCCTGACTTTAAGTTGCTATTTGAGCTATATACCGACGCATCTAATTATGGAGCAGGTGCCATACTCTATCAGCGTGATGCGACAGCACACCAAGGAAAAGAACTGAGGGTAGTAGGTTACTACTCTTGCACTTTTACGAAAACACAACAAACTTATGCAACTACGGAGAAGGAAGCACTGGCGGTGGTGATGGCCTTGCGATATTTCAAAAGCTACCTGGAAGGAAACCACTTCAAGCAGTTCACACACAACCAGGCGTTGACGTACCTGTTAGAGCTATCGCAGCCGAAGGGCAGAATATCTCGATGGGTTAGCGAAATACAACAATTCAGCTTTGACGTCATACATCGCCCGGGACAGAAATATCAAGATGCCGATGCCCTTTCTCGACTCCACGTGCCGCACGAAACCCCAACTAGAAATGTAACCCTGTTACAGCTTTGGGAAGGTACCCAGGAGATGGAAGTAAGAAATGGAAAATTGTAGGTTCCGGAGAC
Organism: Dermacentor silvarum; assembly: GCF_013339745.2. NCBI lineage: Eukaryota > Metazoa > Arthropoda > Arachnida > Ixodida > Ixodidae > Dermacentor > Dermacentor silvarum. The sequence continues at coordinate 149,845,944 of NC_051160.1, forward strand.
CGAAGTGCCGAAAGTCTTTAAGCTTTACCACACCAGTCCAGAGTCAGGAGGGCACGACGGATTTTGAAAGACATACCACGAAATAGCCCAGCGATTCACTTGAAAAACATGAAAGAACACATCGCAAATTATGTGAAGACGTCATCAGTGCCAGATTGTTAAAGCCAAGTACAAGCAAGGAGGCAACAGGATGGTCTTGCCAGAGTATTCCGATATCCCCTTCGAGGTTGTTCATCTTGATAAAGAAGGGGGAGGTAGTTAGGAAGACGCAAGCATTCCTTGTCGCCGTAGACGACTGCACGCATTTTGTCGCCGCCAAAGCTGGAAAAGAGGACGCAAACTGCGTGATATCATTGCTGGAACGAGAACTCTTCAAGAACGTCAGGGTCGTCGTCGCAGACAATGGCCCAGCCTTTAAAAGCGAGAAAGTACGACATTGGGATGAGAAAAGAAATATCACCCATCGTTTCCCAGCACCTTACCATCCGGAAGCGAATTCCCTTGCAGAGCGAATGATAAGGGACTTGAAGATGTACTATCGCGATGGAAAGAAAGGCGAACAGCGGAACGCGTGGCCGAAGCATAACTGAAGGTATAGTGCGCGCCGTCCTGTCATCACCATTGACAGGCGGGCACATCCGGTTTTATCGCGCTGTGCGATGGTGCGCCCCCTATCCTGCAATATTTTTGTTTCTGTTCTGCTTCTCTTTTATTTGAAAACGAGGGAAGGTGACGGCGCAGTAATGATGACAGCGCAAATTGTACTATCGCGATGAAAGGAACGCGAACCGCGGAAAGCGTGGCTCCCAGGGAGTGTCGAGTCAAAGCGGCGCCTCCCAGGGAGTTTCGAGTCACCGATTGGGATGTTTTCCGCAAAACAGAAAAGAGGACACCGAAGAATACAGTAGCCAAGGTGACTTATTGGAAAGACTAAAGAAAGATTCCGAGCAGGCTACTAGGGTGGTCAGCACAGAGGTTGAGGTGCCCAAAATGGATTCGCATTTGTCGCATCTTCTGGAGGCCCAAACTTCCATTCAGGCACGTTAGAAAAGACAGAGACTCAACGGTAGACTCCGGAAGAAAATAGCGGAACTCAATAGAGAGATTGAAGAGGACTGCGCAGAACTAGCTAAGCAACAATGGAGTGAAATTTGCTCGGCGGTGGATGGGCGAATGCGCACGGGAGGAAAGTGGCACCTCCTTAAACATTTGCTTGATGACTCTCAGGCAAAAAGTAACCAAAGGCTTGCAATTGATCGGATAGTGCGGAAGCACAAAGAGAAGGGAGGTTCAGAGACGGCCCTCATCATGGAGCTGGCTAATCCATATCTTCCGATGCGTCCGGCTGGTCATCGGGACTATCCCAGCTACCGGGGGGAACAGGTGGGGGAGCTCGACGTCCCCTTTACAGAGACGGAGATCAGAGAGGTATTATATAACTTTAATGGCCGCTCGGCCCCCGGGCCGGATGGTATTTCCAACCGCCTCCTTCGCAACTTGGATGATAAGTCCATCACGAAGTTGACGGAAGAAATCAACAGGATATGGGAATCGGGCACGGTTCCTGAGTCCTGGAAGACTGCTTCGGTGGTCCTCATTCCAAAGCCAGGGAAACCTCTAGCTCCGGAAAACCTGCGCCCGATCTCGCTCACCTCTTGTGCAGGTAAGGTTGCAAAACACGCTATTCACAATATGATTTCAAAGTATATCGAGTGCCGGGAAATATTTCCCTACAATATGGTAGGCTTCAGACCCGCACTCTCCGCACAAGATGTGTTGCTTCTCATCAAACGCCAAATTATCGACCGTAGGACTAGTGATATTGCCACACCTTGCAACATGTGGGACATGATTAGAAAGCCGAAGACGCGCGCTAGTCCACGCGCCATGCGCCGGCACCTGCTTTGATGGGCGCCAGCGACGAGGCAGACGAAGTTACTCCGATCCACGCGCGGGTGCCTGAGCTTTTGCGTTTGTTCAGCTGCCGGTCAGAGACTGGACGCTCAACGCCTCAACGCTTCAGGTCGTCTGTTCTCCTAGAACGTGACATTTCTGGTGGAGGTGCTTGGTAGCCCTCGACCTATGCAGCAGACCCCTCCTAGCAGCAAGAACATCAGCGCCATACCGGAGCTTACACCAGTGCACCGTGCCAGCCGGAGAATTTGGGGACTGGCCCCTGAGATTGTGCCGTCAACCAGGAGCACAATGGCTGCGGTGGAACGTACGGCGACAGTACCAACTCATTTAACGTTGCAGAGCCCGCGAGTGCCACGTTCCTTCCACGGCGACCTTTATGAAGACGTGGAAGACTGGCTGGACGACTTTGAACGAGTAGCAGATTGCAACGAGTGGGACGACCGAGCGAAATTAAAGAATGCGTATTTCAGCCTCGAGGACGGTGCTCGCACCTGGTTCCAGAACCGCGAAGAGGCCCTGACATCATGGCGTGAGTTACGTCGGCGGCTCTTGGACACGTACTCGAGCCCCGATCGCCGAGAGCGAGCAGAACGGGCCCTCCAATCGCGTGTTCAGAAGCCCAATGAAAGTGTTCTGATGTACGTTGAAGACATGACACGTCTCTTCAGGCGAGCCGACCCTAGCATGCTGGAAGACAAGAAGCTCCGGCATTTGATGCGGGGTGTCAAAGAACAGCTCTTCGGTGGGCTTGTTCGTAACCCGCCGAGGACGGTTACCGAGTTCCTCGCAGAAGCCGTTGCTATGGAAAAGGCGCTGCAGCAGCGGTCGAACCAGTATGACCGGCAAGTGAATGCTGCTTCGACAACCATCGGTCTGGGAGCTTTCGCGACTGACATTGAAGTGCTCCGCGAGCTAATACGATCGGTAGTCCGCGACGAGATGCAACAGCTGCACCAGGCGCAGCAGCCTACGGTCAACTGCATCGCTGACATCGTGCGTGACGAAGTGCAGCATGCACTCGGGGTACCTCAACCTCGCACCGAAAGAACACCCCAGGCGAGTGAATTTCGGCGCACGACATACGCTGACGCGTTGAGACGCAGTCGTCTCCCCGCATCGGCAACATCTCCACTCGCGGCGACCGATTTCCAGCGTGAGACGTATGGAGACACACTGAGCCCGCTCCATCCCTGCATCAGCTCCGCCAAGTCCCGTTGCCCTCCACTCGGCACAGGCGGTACCTTACTTTCCCGACAACCGCCTTATCACACGTAAATCGGACATTTGGCGCACGCCCGACCGGCGACCGCTTTGTTATCATTGTGGTGAGGCGGGTCACGTATACCGCGAGTGCCACTACCGCCAACTTGGACTGCAGGGTTACGCTGCCAATTCACCTCGACCCTGGTTCGGACAGAGGCCGCCCGAAATTGAAGCGTTCATCGCCCAGCAGCGCACGCCTCAGTCACCAAGACTTCAGTCGCGATCGCCATCACCGCGGCGATCCTATCCGAGTCGCGAAGGTACGTCGAGGAGGACGCAGGGACGGTCTCCGAGCCCTCGCCTGGAAAACTGACGTCAGCGACCTTCCGAGGCGAGGCCGCTGATGCGCGACGTGCTGAAGACCTCCCAGCGACGCGACCTCGACCCGACGGAGATTCGACGACGCCTGTACCCAGAGGTTTGGACCTCCAAGCGACGCGACCGCGACCTGACGGAGATTTAACGACGCCTGTACCTCAGCCTGCAGACAAGTTCGCGATGAACATACCTGTGCTCGTCGACGGGAGAGATGTCAGTGCGCTAGTCGACACCGGCGCTGATTACTCAATTATTAGCGGAAAATTGGCGAGCCTACTCAAGAAAGTTATTTATTATGCCTTGGACTGGGACGCAAGTTCGTACAGCTGGCGGACACGTTATCGCACCGCTTGGCGTGAGCACCGCTAGGATACGAATCCGAAATTGCACGTTTCTCGCTAGCTGCATTGTCCTGCGTGAATGTTCCCGTGATTTAATTCTTGGAATGGATTTTCTCCGAGAATATGGTGCCATCATCGACCTCAGGAAGCGTTACATCACTTTCTCTGCGAGGAACGCTACGGCACAAGATGATGCCTGCCGCCATAGAGCCGGACTTCGCGTTTCCGACGACAGCGTAACTATACCGCCCCGTTCCAGCGTTATGGTTCAGGTGATATCTGAAGGGGCGCGCAACGGTCAAGTCCTAGCAGAAGGCAACATGTCCCTTTTGCTGAACCTCGGAATTTGCGCGGCACGAGGCATCACTGACCTTCGAGGTGGCCGAGCTGAAATATTGCTCACAAATTTTACCGATGAGCATCGGCACCTTTTTCGTGGCACTGCCATCGCCTACGCTGAAGCCTTGGAGGACGTGATTGAGTGTTTCGCTTCTGAAGAAACCGACGCCGATGAAGCCTCGCTCGCAGGCATTGACATCAATAACGAGCTGCTGCAGGAGAAAAAGAAGGCACTGCGACAACTATTATCAAGATTCAAGGCATGCTTTGCGTCTTCCTCTAAAGTTAGCCAAACGCCAATCGCGCAACACAGAATAATCACCTACGACGATGCGCGTCCTATCCACCAGCAGCCGTATCGTGTCTCGCAAAAAGAACGCGAGGCAATCAAAGCACAAGTAAGGAAATGATTGATGATGGCGTCATCCAGCCTTCAAGCAGTCCGTGGTCTTCACCGGTCGTACTCGTCAAGAAGAAGGATGGCACGCTTCGCTTTTGTGTTGATTACCGAAAGCTCGACAACGTCACAAAAAAAGACGTTTACCCGTTGCCGCGCATCGATGATTCTCTGGACCGGCTACGACGAGCGAAGTACTTTTCATCTCTTGATTTAAAAAGCGGCTATTGGCAGATTGAGGTCGACGAGCGGGACCGTGAAAAAACTGCCTTTGTCACTCCGGACGGTCTTTACGAGTTCAAGGTGCTTCCGTTCGGTCTTTGCTCTGCTCCAGCAACTTTCCAACGGATGATGGACACTGTGCTGGCCGACCTGAAGTGGCAAAGCTGCCTCGTCTATCTAGATGATGTCGTCGTTTTTTCAGCCAGTTTTTCTGAGCATTTTATCCGACTACGTCAGGTACTCGAGGCAATCCGATCGCCTAACCTTACACTAAAGCCTCAGAAATGTCACTTCGGCTACTAAGAGCTGAAGTTTCTCGGTCATGTCGTCAGCGCGAAAGGCGTCCGTCCTGATCCCGACAAAACTGCTGCTGTGGCCGCTTTTCCAACCCCTACCGATAATAAAAGTGTCCGGCGCTTCCTGGGTCTGTGTGCCTACTATCGGCGCTTTATCAGTATTTTTTCAAGATTGCTGAACCGCTTACCCGTCTCAAAAGAAACGATATGCCGTTCACATGGAACGCTCACCAAGAAGCCGCTTTCACCGAGCTCCGACACCGCTTAGCTTCACCGCCCGTTCTTGGACACTTTGACGAACAGGCCGAGACCGAAATTCATACCGACGCCAGTAACATTGGCTTGGGTGCGGTACTCGTATAATGGCAGGAGGGCGTTGAAAGAGTTATCGCTTTCGCAAGTCGCACTCTATCGCGCCCGGAGTCCAACTACACCACTACGGAGAAAGAGTGCCTTGCGGTCATATGGGCTCTTGCAAAGTTTCGGCCTTACCTTTACGGCCGCCCATTCAAGGTCGTGACAGATCACCACTCGTTGTGCTGGCTGGCAAACTTGAGGGATCCTTCTGGACGACTGGCACGGTGGAGCCTACGCCTGCAGGAATACGATGTGACCATCGCATACAAGTCCGGGCGCACGCACGAAGACGCCGACACGTTGTCGCGCGCGCCTGTCGATTCTCCTGATAACGACAGTGAGGGCGACAGCGCTTTCCTTGGGGCTGTAAGTGTGACAGATTTGTCCCAACTGCAGCGCGCAGATGAGGAATTACGGCCTATTATCGAACATCTAGAAGGCCGCAACGCCACTCTGCCCCGTCAATTAGCTCGCGGACTGTCGTCCTTTTGTTTACGACAGGGCGTACTGTATAAGAACTCCGCTGCCAGCCACAAAACCTACCTTTTGGTCGTGCCAGCAGAGCTTCGTGCCGAAATTCTGTTTGCCTGCCACGATGAACCTCCGTCTGGCCACCTAGGCTACACCAGAACCCTTGCTAGAGTGCGCAAATCGTACTATTGGCCGAAACTCGCCACTTGCGTTAAACGGTATGTCCAAGCCTGTCGTGAGTGCCAGCGCCGGAAGTCGCCAGCTGTGAAGCCTGCGGGATTGCTGAAACCGATTGACACACCTCCAAGACCTTTTCACCAAGTCGGCATGGATCTTTTGGGCCAGTTTCCTCGGTCATCTTCGGGAATCAAGTTTATAATCATCGCCACAGATTATTTGACGCGCTATGCTGAAGCAAAGGCTCTGCCTCAAGGCACTGCTTCCGAGGTAGCGCAATTTTTTTAAACAACATTGTACTGCGTCATGGCGCCCCATCGTGCGTCATTACCGACCGAGGAAAGGCATTTATGGCACGGCTCATCGAAGACGTTTTCCTATTAAGTTACACGACGCATCGAAAGACGACTGCCTATCACCCGCAGACAAATGGCCTGACCGAAAGGCTCAACAAAACTATGAATGACATGCTCTCTATGTACGTATACGTTTAGCACAAAACGTGGGATGAAGTACTTCCCTACGTAACGTTTGCGTACAACACCGCGACGCAAGAGACCACCCGCTTCTCGCCGTTCTACCTTGTTTACAGTCGTGAAGTTCAGACCATGCTTGAAGCAATGCTTCCATGCGACACCTTTGATGGTCTTGACCAAGACGCCGAGCTCTTCGTGCAGCGCGCCGAGGAAGCACGCCAACTGGCTCGCACGAACATCAAGAAACAGCAGTGCATAGACACACGCCACTACAACCTCCGCCATCGCCAAGTTGAGTACCAACCAGGAGATCAGGTTCTGGTCTGGACTCCTGTCCGCTGCAAAGGCCTATCCGAGAAACTTCTCAGCCGGTACTTCGGACCTTATAAAGTGCTGCGGCGAGTGAGTGACGTCCACTACGAGGTTCTTCCTGACGGCAGCCAACCAACACGACGTCGAAAAACACTACCCGAGATTGTGCACGTCGTGCGGCTGAAACCATACCACACTCCATAACCACCATAGTTTGTGGACCATGCCATTCTTTTTGTTTTATTTATTTTTGTCGTGGACAATCATTGCCTCAGTGACATTGCCCTGCGTTTTATGACTGCGCGTCAGCAAGCGTTCGTGTGTGCATGTGTCTTCCACGCGTGTACTTCTACGTTCGCCCTGTAGTGTGTGTGCTTCTTTTAGCATCGAGTCGATGCTCTTCCGAGGAGGGAGAATAATGCCACACCTTGCAACATGTGGGACATAATTAGAAAGCCGAAGACGCGCGCTAGTCCACGCGCCATGCGCCGGCACCTGCTTTGATGGGCGCCAGCGAAGAGGCAGACGAAGTTACTCCGATCCACGCGCGGGTGCCTGAGCTTTTGCGTTTGTTCAGCTGGCGGTCAGAGGCTCGACGCTCAACGCCTCAACGCTTCACGTCATCTGTTGTCCTAGAACGTGACAATATTACGGGAATACTCGCCCGGGCTCTGGCTAAAGCATTGGACAACATCTCACAAAGATTCATACTTGAGGTGGTCGCGGAGCTAAATTTCGGACGGAGATTCTACAGACATGTTAGATTCTTTCTTAAGGATACAGTTGCTACCATCAAAATTGAGAAAATGAAATCTGATGAGTGAGTTGGGGGCAAGAGGGACCCCGCAAGGGGCAGTAATTTTCCCTCTCTTATTTAATATGGCCTTGACGGGACTCTCAGAGCGCCTATCCTCCGTGCAAAAGATTGGCCATGCTTTATACGCAGACGACATTACGTTTTGGTGTCCTGGTGGATCAGACGAGGACGTTGAACAGGCGCTACAAGAAGCACCAAATGTAAAGAAGCAATTCTTAACTGATACAGGGCTCAGCCTCTCACCTACCAAGTCTGAGTTATTGCTGTACAGGCCGGCGGGACGGGGTGTTAGGGGTTTGGTTCCGATGGAACAGATACCTATTGCCATACACACGAAGGATGGTCAGGCTATTCCTCGAGTCAACGCAATCAGGATATTGGGCCTGTTACTGGACACCAGAGGCTGTAATGCAAAGACAGTTGCCCACATCACCTCCAAAGCGGAGAGTATGCTCCGGCTCATCTCTAGAGTCTCGAATAGAAAAGGGGGACTCAGAGAGGACAATCATCTCAGGATATATCACGCGTTTCTGATGAGTTACATCATTTATGTGGCATCTGCACTAAATTGGACTAAGACAGAAAGGAACAAAATAGACACGCTCATGCGCAAGAGCATTAAAAGAGTACTGGGATTACCATTCACCACTAGTACAGAGAAGCTTATGCAGCTGGGCATGCATAATACCGTCTCGGAGGTGATAGAGGCCGAAAGAGCTGCACAAATTGTCAGACTATCTACATCCAAAGCCGGAAGACGTTTACTAGACTCAGTCAACCTAGCTCCAAGAGGAATAACTCTCGGAAACAATCCGGGCATTATTCACTGTTAGTCCTTTTCCTAGGAATGTTCACCCACAGTATAACATTGGGCGACGCAAGGCTCGCGCCCGGGCTATATTAAAGAAAGTCGCAGATAGCCCAAACTTGGCAGCATTCGTAGATGTGGCCAAATATGGACAGACCAGCAACTTTGTTTCGGCAGTAGTTGATACGAACGGTACACTCATCAACGCGGCTTCTGTCCGCCATATCTCCATCGATGTTGCAGAACAGATAGCCATAGCTTTGGCAATGAGGGACCCTGTGCGTCCCAATATATACACAGACTCTCGTGCGGCCATACGTGCCTTTGCATCGGGTTCCATCTCCCGAGAGGCTGCGGTGATCCTCAGAAATAGAGTGGTTACTAGTCTTCATTACGTGGTTTCCAACCCACATGGGTCCGAATATTCTTATAAATCTCCCAAACCCCAATGAACTTGCTCATAACCGTGCGCGAGATGTTACCCGCCGCGGCGGTATGGAAGCTTTTGGGGGGCCGGAGGAAATTAAGCACAGCGACCCATTACTTACTTCCCCCGAAATAGTTTCTCACTACCAGTTAGAGCGGAGGAGTTTTTCACTACCTCATCCTAAGCTTAACAAGTCTCAATCGTCGACATTTAGAATGCTCCAAACGGGGTCATTTCCTTCCAGGGGCTTTCCAAGTCGTATCACCCCAAATATAGAACCACACTGTCCAGATTGTGGTGTGCATTTCTGTACATTGGCTCACATGCTCTGGCAATGCCCTGCATTACGTAACGCACCGTTAAACAAAGAAGCGGACTGGGACAATACCCTTAAAAGCAGCGTACTCTCAGTCCAACTCCAGGCTGTCCAGAGGGCCTGCGAAAGGGCGGATGACCACGGTCTTCCTGCCCTTACGTGGACGCGGCCAGCGACTACTACGGACGTCCCACACGTCCCCCTCCCCACGTAGTTCCTGAAGACCAAATACAGTTCATGTCCGTCCGTCCGTCCGTCCGTCCGTCCGTTCGTTCGTTCGTCCGTCCGTCCGTCCGTCCGTTCGTTCGTTCGTCCGTCCGTCCGTCCGTCCGTCCGTCCGTCCGTCCGTCCGTCCGTCCGTCTGTCTGTCTGTCTGTCTGTCTGTCTGTCTGTCTGTCTGTCTGTCTTGTCTGTCTGTCTGTCTGTCTGTCTGTCTGTCTGTGTGTCCGTCCGTCCGTCCGTCCGTCCGTCCGTCCGTCCGTCCGTATGTCCGTCGTTGTCTGTCTGTCTGTCTGTCTGTCTGTCTGTCTGTCTGTCTGTCTGTCTGTCTGTCTGTCTGTCTGTCTGTCTGTCTGTCTGTCTGTCTGTCTGTCTGTCTCGGCAGCAGCTATCATGACAGCCACTGTGCCAACATCTGCGGTCGTGATGCAACAATCCAGGGAGCAGCCGACTTTCCGTGGTTCGCCATGTGAAGACCTCGGAAGCTGGCTGGGGGCATACGACCAGGTCACTACGTTCAACAGGTGGGACTGCGAAGAATAGTTACGTCATGTCAACTTTTCTCTTGAAGTTGGTGCCAGAGCCTGGTTTTAGAATAGACGTACACTAACAATCTGGGACCTCTTTCGAGCTGCAGTTATGGGCACCTTCACGAGCGTCATGCGCAAAGAAAGAGCGCAAGCCTTGTTGCAGAAACGTGTACAGCTCTCCACTGAGAGCATCGGTATGTACACCAAAGAAATGGCTCGATTGTTCCGGCTCGCTGACCCCGCTATGCTCGAAGACATGCTTGCTCATGCGAGGAGTTAAGGAGGAGCTATTCGCCGGAGTGGTGCGGAATCCACCAACGACAGTCCAAGACTTTCTCTCGGAGGCTGCGATGACCGAGAAAACATTGGACGTGAGCAACTAGCAATACCATTGCCGTTCGGCGCCACACTACGCCGAAGTGCAAGGACTCTCTGACGACCTTCGAGAAACCATCAGGGCGATCGTCGGCGAATAGCTGCAGAAGTTGCTACCGTCGTCACCGCCTCAAGTTGCTTCCATCGCCTTTATCGTGCGGGAAGAAATCTAGCAATCGCTAGGACTTCCCGAACCACCGCAGCCTCAGCCAGAAGCCGCCACCACCACCGCCGACACCATCGCGCCCACCTGTCGGTCAGCGCTACGGCCCGAGGAAGACCGACCTTTCGCGCACCTCCAATCACCGCCCACTCTGCTACCACTGTGGAGAGGCCCGTCACACCTATCGCCGCTGCCAGTACCGCGTGATAGGTCTGCGGGGATTAACCGTCAACGCGCCACGTACAGGCCGAGGTGAACGACCGCGCGAAATCGCCGACTACCTCTCGGGAGCCCAGTGGCAACCACAACGACCCTCACGCTCGCCGTCACCAGGCCACATCTCGCCGCATCGGGTTCAGTACACCGGTCGCACCGGGGGCTGATCGTCCAGCCCTTACCAGGGAAACTAAAAGCAGCAACTGATGGATGTGCAGTTGGTGTACGACGCAATGCCGAAGAGCCTCCTCCACCGACGACGGCGACGATTCGCGAATCTTCACGACGAGATATTAGCACGCCGCCTGGCAAGGGCCTTCACGACAACACTTCGCCGCCGCAAGAAGACCTGCCGACGCAACGTACCAGCAGCGGAGCAAGCCGACGTAGCCGGGATCCGAAGCCATAACTTAACCGCAACGCTAGATGGTCTACCGCCCTAGACGCGCTAATCAATGGTCATAACGTCACCACTCTCGTCGACACTGGAGCCGACTATTCCGTTTTCAGTGGCCTTTTCACCGCCAAGTTTAAGAAGATGAAGACGGCGTCGCAAGGACCCAATATCCGAACAGCGGGAAGCCACCTAATAACGCCGGATAGAATCTGCACAGCGCGAGTCACGGTTAACAATTGCACTTACCCGACGAGCTTCGTAATTATGCAGCACTGCTCTAGGGATGTCATCCTAGGCATGGACTTTCTAAACCAACACGGTGCAGTCATTGACTTACGGTCCAAGTCGATAACGCTTTCAACGCACAAAGCGATACTACCGGATACAAACATCCGTTAGCATGCCTTTAATGGGCTTGAACAACAAGTCACCAAAATAAACAGCATAGCCCATTTAAAATGAAAGCTTTATTGCACAATAAGAGTCCTTTGAACAGTTTTAGCTCTTTTATCTGGTGTATAATTTTCTTCGCTTAGAGAAACCAACAAACCTTGAATATTTTGCACAGTTTGTGTCCTTAAGGCACGTATTAAATAACTGTCACTTTAAGAGGTAATTGCATATAGCACCCCCGGCAAACACCCTGTTTATATCTAGTTAAAACGGTAGAATTAGTCAATCAATCACTCAATCAATCAGTCAAGCGATCAAACAACTGTTTATTCATGTATTACGTACATTGAGCGGGGAAGGAAAAAGGTTCTGTTAAGGCAGCTTGACAGGTTCTCACCCACGCGGGTTTGAGCGGGGACTTTTCTGAGCACACTCAAAAGTAATACTAACCTATGTATCAATAGAATAACTAAATTTTCACTGAACTAGTACAGGTATAATAATAAGAATAGAAAAATATAACTATCATGCTCGCTTATACAATGTTCAGGGAAAGTGCAAAATCGTCAGTCATGTTCAACTGCATAAAGCGATTATGCAGGAAACAAAAATGACAAAAGGAATAAACTATATAAAAACACGCCTGAGTTCCAGTGCACTTGCCTCTTTTAATGCAATATCAGGTTCATGAACATAATTTAACAGTATGAAATTTTACTTATTAGCATCTGCTCATCGCAATTATTATGATTTGGTGGCGCATTCTCACAATGTTTTGTATTATATATGTGTTTGTGTAATGACTAAACAATTTTCATACAGATTAAACCATATTTCTTTATTATGCCACGTACACACTAGCGGCAAAACACGCGCGGCGCGCCGCCCGCGGCAAGACGCGCGCCGCGAAAGCAGCCGCGAAACGGGTTTTTGTTGCCGCGGCATGGATCGCTCCTGGACCGATTTTTTGCGGTTTGGCGGGTGCCGCGGATGAAGGAGACCAATGAGAGCGGCCCGCTTCCGTGACGTGCGCGCGGGAAATGGTGGCATGCGGACCCGCCCCACCGCTTGTTTCTCGTTTCGCACTATCATCTGCACGCGTCAGCTCCCGGATAGTTCGAGAAGGGGAAAGGAGTCTAGTCTGTCACGTGATTGCCGCAGCGGCGCGCCGCCGGTTCGTGTGGCCGCCCTGCCGCTGCTGCGGTTTGCCGGCGGCGGCGCGCCGCGCGCGTTTTGCCGCTAGTGTGTACGTGCCATTAGAGTAGCCGCCACAGTGTGTGGTGGAAGACTAAGTATATTAATACATAAGTCAACACATTAAACAAACGCAAATCAACATCGTGCAGTAACGTTTATTTGAATAATTTCCTTATTGCGAATGATGGGGCGCTATAACGTAGAATGATTCGAACAGTTTTGATTCCAAACTCCTGATGTCAAATTTACGTAACCACCGACCCAAGCATCCGGCGGTGACTCGCAGCGTTGTCCGAACAGTCCAATCAAACACTCTCCTCGTTTACAGGTGGTCACCTTTGTGCGCTTTCAAAACCAATAACATTGTCTACACTCTGCGGTTTTTCTTATCTAATTGGCTGACAAGAGGCGAGGAGCACGCTCTAGTGGAGAGGGTTTCGATGGGACCGAGCCAGCACAGTGAAAATAGATAACCACATGAAGAGAGTGGTGCCGGAAGAGGAATGGTCGGCTTCGCCGTACTTATTGCGGTGGCTGGTCGAAAATCGCGGCGGCGTGCAACGGAAGGATAAGAATGCCGATAAAACGGATCCTCAGCAAGGAAGAGTTGGCAGAGAGATGTCGTATGCATGCCGAAAGGGCTCGATAACCTTTTACTGTCACGCAATAAGGTTCATCATGCGCAAATACATGCATGCTCACCGGCAGGGGCGAGTAGCGAGGGCCTGAGCGATCGGCGGGCAGCTATCTTAGATTCCTTTCGCAACGGGGCCGTCTGTGGCTATTCAGATAAATTGTCAGTTTTGTTCGGCATATAATGCATTTTTTCGCATACACGTCACTTTGACGTGGTGAGCTTTCGCGGTTTTCTGAGGTCGCGTGACAGACCGGCCAAGTGGGCGTATCCAGAAAACATTGGACCAATAGCAGAGGGCTAATGGTGGAATGGCGTCGAATCAGGAATAATTATTTTTCTTTTGTGCGGTTTAATCATGCTTAATCAGTGTGTGCACGTTATATCAGATGGGAAGCCATCGCGGTTTTCGTGACGTCGCGTCACAGACAGGTGATGTTGGGAGTGGCTCGAAAATGTTTTGACCAATCGTGAAGGATGATTGCAGAAATTGGAAGCAAAACAGTTTGGAATCATTTTACGTTATAGCGCCCTTGGTATCCTTTCAAGCTCGGACGGTTCTTTCATGTCCACAGCTAATGAAGTGTACAGTTGTATCAGGAGGCATAGGCCATGCCCAACAAGACAGAGGCAACGTTTGTATTTTATTTGGCCAACGAATTTATTAATGTATAAACCCACATTGTGGGTCATTGCTACCTTTGCAATAAATTATTTAAAGTATTATGGAAATTTCAAGATGCACAACGAAAGGTTAACATTTGTGTTCGTGAAGCTGCTTTTGTCAGAGTGCAATACGCAGCTGTATATTGATATATTCCAATTTGGGAACTAATAACATATGCATGTAATTGGCGTCTTTTTTCTTGGGGTGTCTGGCTGTTAAATACTTTAACTTAGACAGCGTTCGTCCTGTTTTTCTGATCGTACTGACGTCGGTATTTGCGGTGATTTCAAGTGTGCATGCATTCAATCTAGCATAACGGTCTATCTTACGTAATTCTGTACAGTGCACCTAGTTCTAAGTATAATTACCTATTGCTTCGAAACAAACCACAGAGGCCCTGGGATGCGGTGCCCGAGAGGATAAACAATAACACTCAGTATACACACGCTTCACAAACCAACACCTAGAGTCAATACAGCTCAGACACTGCAACACAGAAGGCGGATATAATGTTTTACCGACCGCTGAAGTGTTTGGATGCCACAAAGACCATCGCATCCCAAAGCTCATAGCAAGCCAGAGCCCGAGCACAGAGCATAGATGTCGTGAATAGCACAGAGGAGTAAAATCAGGGCTGCTATTCAGGAAAAGTTATTACGCTGGTAATCACCATGAAAGGGAATTCCAGCCACTCCTGAAGCTGGAAATACTGTGAGCGAAGGTAATCAGCCACAGACTAAAAGTACTTGCGAACTAAAAGCTTCCTGAATTCAGCCGCAGATGAACCTATTCGCTGGTGCACTAGTACATGTTTCCTTTGAGCGCACTGCTACCTGTAAAACACTAACTGCTTTTCAACCCCCCACCACCTTATGTAATACCTTTATTCAAGTGGCTTTAGGAATATTTCTGAATGAAATAATGAGTCAAGTAACGAGGCCGACGCAGCCCATGATCCAGTGGCTGTGGTTCGAAGAACTTCATGGTACCAGCAGGCCTATACCAACTTCTACGAAAGGCGTACTAGGCGGCATTACGGGATGAAGAAGGCCGCGTGGAGAACCTGTGGGTCGCGTGTGAGCTGGTATTGGTTACGGCTAGACACATTGCTTAGTATTGTAACATAGTTCGGGCGAGTAAAAAGTGTGGCTGAATTCGATATAACACGCAATAAATCACAGATGGCTAGAAAGCGGTACATCATGCATGGCACGGAGAAGGTCGCAATGAAGATTTTGGGGAACAACCAGGAAATGTCGGCGCCACCTGCTGAATAATTTGACTTATGGTGCAGTCCATCGCAGAGACAGCGGGAATATTGTGTGTGAATAGCTCAACCGATACGCACGCCTGACACCTCATAATACCAAGCCCATTTCTTCTCCCGTAAATGTTTCCATTTATGCGACTATCGTTCTGGCCCGCCAGACAAGCTGTAGCGCCGTCACTAACAATATGCGAGATATGACCACTGCGTCAATTATGCGGTCGGACATTGCCTACCTACCAGAAACCAGGCGATCAGGCGTTTCTGTCTTATCGTCGGATATCGCTTTTCAGGATTACGATGCCTATTCTCGCAACCGTGTTGTTAGCCGATTGTGGATGAACCACTTGTCCAAGATCTCGCCGGATTTGCCTTCGAAATTTCAATGCCTTATCAGGTGCTGGTGCTGCCAGGAACCAGCAGCCACTCGAGTTGGTACCGGAGGGGCCACTCAATCTGTTGCAGTCCAGGTTTCGTCATCACCGTGGGCCACATCAACCACCAGTGGTAAAGGAATCATTTTAGCAAGGAGGTGGCTTCGGCTAAAATCTGGTGGTTCCAGAACCGTGTTGCGTGGTTGGCTACCCAGTACATACAGTAAATGTGCATGAATTAAAGGCGTTCGATTAAAGATGCTATAGTGATATTAAGTTACTGAATGGATGCGAAAGGAAGGGAAGCGCAGTCGAAGATATAAGAAAATTGGGTGGGGTGATGAACCGAGCAAATTTGCCGGCGGATGTCGGAACCAGGTAGCGTAATACAGGGATAACAAGGACTGTCGACGGCAATGCTGTTTCATCGAATCAATATAGCGACATAAGGTAATGCCATCGTCGAAACGAGTTATGCATGACGCGTCTACTGCAGCGGCCTTGCTCTTTCGCGCCTCCCTAAGAACACTCGGCGCCATTTAGCACGGCTGCACTGAAACCGGCGCATGGCATCTAAAATACATGGTGCGGCGGAGTATGCAAACGCTGAGAAACGCGTCTTGCGCTTCTGATGATGATAATGATGAGGGTGGTTTAATGGCATCCCTTATGAAATGGGGTGGTTACAAAGTCACCTAGCCTGCTCGCTTTAATGAGGCATGTCATACATGTTTTTCCTCAAGCATTTTTGTGTACATTTTATTTATCCTTTTTTCGCAATATCTACCTTGTACCGCTACCTATGACTGTAAGAGATCAATTCGGGTCCCATCAATGTCTTCTTTGATTTTTTACACCAATACTCTAAACGTCTCTTGCTTATCCCTACTGCTGACCGGTTGATGCTTCCGTCCACTTCAAACCCAAGCGCTTCTCGAAAGTAGGTCTTACTTACGGGTCTCACTCGGCGAATCCCTTCGCTTACCATTAGGATGTGCGGAGTGGTAGCCGGATTTTTGCTGCAGCATACACATGACTCATCTAGTGGCGAATACTCGCTCCGGTATGTTTTGGCGCTTAAGCAACCGGCTCGAGCCTCACATTGCAAGGCACTGCTCTTTGTATTATCGTACAGATTTTCGCTTCATATTTCTTTCTCCTCCTTGTAAATATACATGTTTCTTTTTGTTTCCATTATTTGCATCCAATTCAATGTCCCTGTTTCTCTTTCTTTCTGATGACTCCTGGGTGCCTATTTACAGTTTGAATTATCCTGTACTTGGTTGCTAAACTTCCTTGACCTCTTCGTCCATTCTGTGTCCACGGTTTTCAGGTAGAGAAAGATTTGCACTTTAGCCACACATTTAGTTTCATCCATATTCCTGAGTCTTTTTTCAAAACTAATGTTGCTGTGTCCTTCTCTGACTTCAAAAGAGGCCCAACCTATGTCACCGTGCCCTGTCTCACTTGTGGTTTTACCGTGGGCTCCCAAAGCCAACCGGACTACTGATCTTTGGTTAACTTCCAACCCCGACAAGATATCAGATTTTAAAACAGCATTTGCGAACGTTAGCACTGGCACCATTACTCTTTTACGGATTGCACGCACCATCTCATACTTATTGTGGCCACACAATACTCTGCGTTTCATTATTGCTGCATTCCTCTTCCCCTTAATTTTCAGATTATCTTGGTGGTTGCTTGAGTAATTCTTTCCTTCGTTTATGTGTACCCAGAGGTACTTATATTGCTTTGACTATGGGTATGACTTCTTCAATGGGCACCACGTAATTACTCGTCTCTTCATTAAATATCTTAATTCCTAATTTGTCTGTGCTAAACAAAAGGCCTAGGTTTTTCGCTGCGCTGCCGCAGATATTCGCAAGTGTCTGTAAATCTATTCGATTGTCTGCTAGTAGCACTATGTCGTCCGCATACATCAGTCAAGGGACCTTCTGTTCCATCATTTGTGCATTACGCATGTAGGATAAATCAAATCCTGATTCGATCTTTTACGGTCGTCTTTCTGTGCCCTTAACCTAAAGCGTGAATAACAGTGGAGACAGGGGACATCCTTGGTCCAGTCCTTGGTGAATTCCCACCATTTCATTACCTTTTCGACCTTCTCATACAACTTGTACTCGCTTGTCTGTATATATCTCCCCCAGCCGCTCCACGAAATTATCGTCTATGCCTTCGTGCTTCAGAATATCCCATAACATTTCCCTGTCTATGTTGTCGTAGGCTTTATTAATATCTAGAAATGGTGTCGGTAACTGAGCTACTAAAACCTCTGTGCACTGAGTTAGTACAAACATATCCTCTAAACGTCTGCCTCGGCTGAACACATTCTGTAGTTCCCCAATACATCGCTTTTGTCCAGCCACTTTGACAGTTCTAATCTTATGGCTTGCATTGCCATTTTATATATCACCGACGTAACTGTAACTGGCCTGTACGAGCTCGTCTTATCCTTATCTCCTTTGCCTTTGTAGATGAGATTCATCTTGTTTTCACGCCATTCAACGGGAATTTTCTTTGTTCTATACCCTTGCTCTATGGCATTAGTCAGTAGTTCCTTGCTCTCTGGACTGAGGTTTTTAATTAGCTGTATTGGGATTTCATCGGGTCCTGCTGCGTTGTAGAGACATTTTCTGCTGCGTTGTTCCAATAAAAGCTATCTATCCTAAATTTTGATCTCTCAGGCTTCTCTGTTGTTGCTGGATCTGTTGCCTGCACTACGCTTTGTTTCGTGCCGAAGTTACCCCTAATAACATTTGTGATGTACCGCAGCACATCGTTAAACTTTGTGAATGTTACCGTCTTCATCCCGTATAACCGTTTGGGAGTATTCAGTTGGAGCATCGAGTGCTTTTATATGGTTCCAGCATTTTTTATGTGTATTTTTTATACTAGGCACCCAATGTTCAAATACGCATTTAATTCTCTCTTGCACGAGCTTCCTCGCCACCCTCTGCTTTTCTCGGCATTTGTTCCATCTAAGGAGCACCTCTTCGTGTAATCCCAACTTTTTGGCTTCTCGGTGATCCCTAGACGCCTGCTTACGCTCTTTTGTAGCTTGCTTTATTTCCTTTTTCCACCATGTACGTGGTTTCCTCTTTGTAATCCAACAATTGTTGCTGTGTCTGTCTGATATCCTGCTGCATAACGTCTACCAGTTCCATTTATTCCCAGATTGCTGTAGGAAAAACTGAAATTTTTATTTTTATGTTTTTTGATATCTCTGTTATGTGCTATTCATGCATGTTTAGAATCCTGATGCTATTGGTTCATGTTTTGCATTTGTATCTTTCGCAAACTTGAATATTAAATAATTATGATCGCTACCCAGGCTATGTTTTCCGTTTCAGTTTATTATCATTTGGTCTAGTCGGTCATTGACCATTTCTGAGACGAAGGCGTAGTCGATACACGACGGCATGTTTCCGCATTGCCACGTTACCTGTCCATGACACTTATTCTCCATGTTAACTACTACAAGGTCCCATTCATCACACAGATCCAGCACTAGAGAACCGTTGTAATCAGTTAATCCGTCTAAATCGTCCATGTGTGCATTCATATCTCCCACGAATATCACCTGGCCCGATTTTTTGAAGTCACTAATATCGCTTCTAATGCAGTCAACCAATTCGTGATTCTTTTCTCTGCTGTATTCCTCATTTGTTCTCTCTGCTTATTTCTCGACACGCTGAGTTACCTAGTGGCACTGCCGAAATGCCTGCAGACCGCCTCCGAGACAAGGAGCATAGTGCACCGATGCCTGCGAACGCCGAGAATTATTCCCTCGTCAGCCGCTGAATATGTGCACCTACTCATTGATATATGTTTGCGAGATAGATTGAAACTTTATTATTGAAAAAAGAAAGAGGGTTTTGGGAGTAGATGGTCGGAGTCCCCTAGTCCAGGGCCCCGCATGATTTAGTTTCCCGCAGGACCTTACCCAGGAGAGGCAGCTGCTCCTCCAGGTCCGAGCTGGACAGTTGTACCTCCTACTGCTCTAGGTTTAGGATTTTATGTATGCTTAACTGCGTGTTAATTGTACGTGGCGTTTCTGTGCAGCCCCGTGATACCCTCGCACCACGGAAATTTTAGGGCACCGCTCAGGAAACATGTCGTTGTTGTCTTTCCTGCTGCGGAAAAACAGCCGTCTGTATTTGTCTAAGATGATTTATCGCTTCCTCACCGTCTATCTTTCTTTAGGGAGGGGGCGTATTTTGACGGTCCGGACGCCGGTGAGCTAAAATTTCGCTAGCGCGTTAGGGGGTTTCTGCCGAATTGATCTTCACGTCTGTCTGCTGGAGAGGTGGGGTGGTGCCTAGTTTGGATTTTCGACAACCACTCGTTTATTCATACCTTTGAGCTAGTGCGTCCGCCCCTTCGTTCCCCTTCAGTACTGCATGTCCTGCGCACCAAACTAGTCTGGGGTTGTGTGTGTGTGGGTGTTTAACGTTCTGCACGTCGCGGGTAGCCGGCCGTTCAAATAAAGACGCCACGCCTCCTGTGAGTCCGTGATTTTTGCCGAACTCCTACCCTCCATCTCGCTTCTACGTACTGCCAGGGCTATTGCTTTGGCTTCCACGGCAGTAGCTGATGAATCTAGAAGCGAGACACCCAGCACCTTGATACTATGGTTGTATGTGATGGCTACCGTCCATCTGTCTTTGGCCTTGTTTCCGTGTTTGCCGTAGCTGCCGAAATCGTATCGGGCCACATTCATGTAGAGTGTTTCCTTGTCTTGTGGTTTGCCATACTCTTTTCTAAGCCACTGGACTCTGGTTTGGTATCGAGCCTTTTGGTACTCCTGGTGCGTGTGTTTTTATATAGGTGCCACCGAGAGCCTTTGCCTGGTCTGGGTGGGCACTTCCTCCAGCACTTCTCCCAAGTGTTGGGGGTAGGAGCGAATTTCCATTCTCGTAGGAATTGCCTCCTTATGTGGGTTGGCTTAGTCGTTCCCTCTGCGAGATCAGAACTGCTTGCTTGAGTTCGCCGTAAGTGCTGTGTAATCCACGTGCCATCGAATTTTCGGTTGATATGCACTTGGGTAAACCTAGAGCAACTTTATAAGCCCTCCTAATTAGGGCGTCTACTTGTTTTTATACGTTCCGGCTGAGTGAGTGATATGGCATGCTGTACATCACTCTGCTTATGATTGGGACTTCAACGAGTCGGAGCGTGTCCTTCTCTTTCGTCCCCTGTTTGTGACATGAGATTCTGTGAATGATTTTCGCTATGTTGTTTGTTGTGGTTCGTAGCGTTTTAATTGTGTGTGATGCCTTGCAGTTGCTTTGAATCCAAAACTCCAGTATTCGGGCTTTGGAAACTTCTGTGATTGCGTTGCCGTCCACTTTAAACTGTTTCGCCTCTGTTCTTATAGTATTTGGAGTGGACGCCCACGACTTCGGAATTCTCCGGTGTGTCGCTAAGCCCGCTCTTCCTGGCGAAATCCGATACAACGTCTGCTATTTCTTTTTGTGTTTCCTGTTTTCCCCCGTTACCGATGCGTGACCTAGATAGTGATGTCATCGGCGTAGAGGGTGTAAGCCAACCGCGGAATGGCATCCAGTCTCCTGTCTAGACCTCACATCACTAGGTTGAAGAGGAGTGGCGAAGTCATCGTTCCATGAGGTGTTCCTTTGCTGGACATTGCGAATTGACCCGACCTCGCTTGGCCGATGCCAGTCGTTGCTGTTCTGTCAGTTAGGAAGGATTACGGAATATGCGTTCTGCACAATCAGCATTTTCCAATTCTTGCAGGACCGCCTCGTGCAAGACATTATCGAATGCGCCCTGGAGGTCGAGCGCCAATATTGGGTGCTCGTTCTCCTGGGCTATCCCCTCCAAGACCTCCTCCTTTCAAAAGAGAAAAGCCTCTTTTGTTGATAGTTCTGCTCTGAAGCCAATCATTATTTTCGGAAGAGACTGTGTTTTTCCATGTAAATTTGGAGCCTGGTTTTTACCACCCTCTCTAAGAGCTTGCCCATACACGACGTGAGGGAAATGGGTCTAAGCACCGCGAGAGACGCGATCTTGCCTGGTTGGGGGATGGTGATGACCTTGTCATCCTTCCATACTGACGGAACGTTTCCTTCTCCCAGTACATGGAGTTGAATATTTGCATGACTTTATCCACAACTTTTACGTCGAGGTTCTGGATCCCAGGTAGCACAACAAATTCTTCAAAACATCGTATTAATGGATTAAACGTCTAAAAGAGATTTTTGACCAAAATCGACGCTTTCAAAACGTCGCAGGCACGACAGCTTAAAAACGAGGGGTGAATACGTCTTGAAAACGTTTTCATAAGACTAGGCGTATCTGTTCAATTACCTAGCGTACCGGGTTTTCGACAGTGGTATTTTTGGCGGGAGACTTTGACATTTATCCAACCTTACGCAAGGTGGCGATACCGTCGTCACATCGGTCACATGTCCACGGTGTACATGTCCAAGCTTGTGGCCACGGCTGCCGGCTTCCGCCTGAAACCGGCCCGTGCATACTTTCGTAATTGCGCTTGGTTTGGGCTGTCGTGTGGTTCTGCCTGTTTTCGGTTGTGCTGTCCTTTGTCACTATTATGAGTGAAAGAAAACGACGACGACGAAGTGTGCGCGGGTTCTTTCATGATTTGACCACGCATGTGAGTGATCTCACCAAATCATCGATGACCCAGTGGTATTGGGCCACGTATGGCGAGCACGTAGCAAAATGCTTCGTGGCGATACACGCGGCTAGTCAGCGGGAGACGGAAGACAGCAGGCCGACGTGTAGGACGCCGAAAATCAAGGCTCTAAGGAACGCGGCCACCCATGGAGATGCCGCCTGACCGTTGCCCGTCGCCAAGGGGTTCGCCAGCGCGAGTACTGCAGCTTGGAGTGTGGCGTGGCCTGCTGTGCTACCACTTGCCGCGAGCATTGCGGATCGCGGGCAAGGAGTCTCCTTGGTCAGTTGTTCGGCGGAGCACCGTTTGTGACCTAGCTAATGGCCGCATATGCACCGAGCACTGCTGCTCGCGCGCAAGCTGTCCGCTGGGCAGGCTGACCATTCCTACAACGCGCACTGCGGCTCGGATGGAGGCTGACCGATGAGCGCCAGTGAGTGGTCGTCTCCAGTTCGGTCGCTCCGCATCGTCTCCAACATGGAGGCGTGTCCGACGTCGTCACGTCATCGGCCCTCACTTCGGCAAGCCCTCGTCTCATGTACACCGTACCGTGAGCTCTCTTGACTGTTTCTTTCTCGGACTCCTATCAACCCTAGCTGTTCTAGCCTTGTATGTGTGTCGTGTCATGTGACGTAAGGTTCAGTGTGGTTGTAGTTTGATTTTATAGTTTTCGTAAATGTAGTTTGGTTTTAGTTTTCATAAAGGTAGCTTGGATTTTCCCATCACAAATTCAACTCCTTTTCTTGCGTCCTTTTCTTCATCGCGCGGCACGACAAACAAGTGTGATGAACGTCCTCGTGATTTTCTTTACACTCATGCAAGTATTGCAGTGTTGTGCTGTCTTATTCGACACTGCCTGTGCAGTGACTTGTTTGTATGGTTTTAGTTTGCTGAGCAGCTTAGTTTTGCATTAAAGAGCGCCCAGTGGAGGGCACTAGTTTGCTCTTCAATCTGATTCTCATGTCGCTATATGAGGAGCCTTTTCAGTGATGTTGTATTTAAGGCAATAAGCTCAGTATGAGGATGAAGGTCAGAAGAAATGTTGCTTTTGTTTGCCTGACATCGGGATCCGCCATCAGGAGTGAAACTATCAAGTTTCATCAAGTTTGGCAGGATGCGAAGAAAGGCGAGAATTGCTGTCTCTGCGCACTTTGCCTATATCCTCTAGACAGCTCTTATCGTGGTATTTCAGTTTCCTATTTCGCAAGAATGTTGCAGACAAGAGAACTGACATACATGCTCTCTGTTAATGAATCATTACGGGTATGGTAGCGCAAGAGATGAGGTCAACTGCCCGTCCTATCCCCTTGCCTTGTGCTACAGTGAAGCCATAGAATATTGCGTACCACACCGTGCTGTGATCGCTTGCGATTCAGGTTCTCTCGATTGTGTTTTGGCCCGTTTTATCTTACGTTATCGGTATTTCATGGTATTTAGAGGAACTTCGTTTCCAATGTGACACGGGCAAATTGAATTTTCTTTGGCACCTCGGCCTGGTTGCGATATAATGCGATGCTTATTGGACCTTTCTTCTTATAGTTTGTCGAGTTCGCGAATGGATACCGCATATACGTTGCATAACTCGCTAGTGGATACTGCATATGTGAATCGTGAATCCCCTTGTCGTAAAGTATCCTGTTACTCAAGGTAGTTACGATTATTTGCAGTTTGTGACTGGTGTCGGACTCTACGCTGCGCGGCCTTCGTGGCATTTAGTCGACCGTCTGCCAAGTTGGAGCGTGTGCCAGTGTACGCACGGTGCTTGAGAAGCGCTCGCGCGGTTCTTTCTATTTGTGCGCTCTTCGTGCACTTCGCGCAACAGGGCATGCCACGGTTCTTGGTCCTTCTGCAACAAGCTTTCCTATCGTACATCAGACAGATGAGAGGAGCCTCTATTTAGGCATGCCAGCGCACTAAGTAAGTTCAAGGGTAAAAGTACATAGCATTTGCTGCTTAGAGTCCATGTGATGGGTTATTTACACAGCCATTTTAACCATGACAGTGCGGAATGGTTTCGTGCATGATTAGTTGCATAAATTGTTCCCTGCGAGGAGGTCCAAGTACAAAATACGGTTACAGGGCAACAGTGCACCAATAACCTCAGAAGTATGGGACGTATTCATTGTGACTGAATGTGGTGTCTTGAATGGGAGTGAGCAGTTGACAGGTGACTTAAAACGTGATAATGCTTTATGCGCATAGCGGCTTTAATAATTCTTGCTCCGTTGGAATGTGCCAACTGATCGTTTTCATTCAGTCCACTGGCATCAACACAGCAGCCACTGGTGAAAGTGCGGGAGAACACATGAACATACATTGGGACATCTTCCCTCATCTCCTTTAAAGGGCGTTATCCAAATCGCTTAAGAAATGCACGCAATCACACTGCTATCACAGGAAGGGCGCGTAAACGCAATTTAATATGGTAATACATAAGCTGTCGCTAATTTCACTTGAAATGCTTGGCACATTTATTGTGGAATCTGCATACGTGATTTCATTCAGCAGCCTCTTCAAAACAATTCCTGCAATAATTTTTAGAGTTCCCCACATTAGGTTCGTTTTTATGATCCGGATACAGTGTTATTGTTGTATATGTTGTCTACATATCGCTTTCATAAGTGATACTAAAATTTAGTATGTCTTTAACATTGTAGCTTACTTGTGCCGTTATATGTTTCACTACAAGCTGCAAAAATGTGTAGGCCTCCCCACTTATCTAGGAAGCACACCTAGAGAGAAGTCTTCAGTGCTACACCTCTGGTGCTACCAAGTGAAGAGCAAATGCATATACAGGGTGTCCCAGCTAACTTGAGCAAGAGTTTTAAAATATGGCGATGGATTCTAACGCGACTAAACCCAGGTTGCTTACTATTGTATGGCGTAAGTCATTATTTGTTGTATTCTGGCTTATTGCATAATTCGTTTATTTATTTATTTAATTATTTATTCATATTACCCCACAGGCTCCAGTGGAGCATTGCGTAGGGGGGGGGGTTACAGAAAAAAGGCAATAAATAAGGCATAAAAATAACTACATAGTAGGAAAAAAACAAGTAAATTTGTACATTGGAAGGGAAATAGGACCACTGGTAATCATAAAAAAACATATATTAATAAAGTCAAGAGAACATATGAAGTTGCAATTGTTCACGAAATTTGGCAGAATCTTTTATTGAAACAATATCATTTGGAAGGTTATTCCATAGTGCGATGGCGCGTGGCAATGCAGAATTATTGAATGACTGTGTGCGGCCAAAAATGCGCCTGAAGCTGAGATTATTATGAAGTCGACTAGATGTGCGAGAAGGAATTTCAAGTGACAAACGCCCGGACCACGAGTTATAGAAGTATTTATGAAAGAGGCATAGAAGGGCAACAGAGCGGCGGGAATCCAAGTCGGGGAAGGGAAATATCACGTTTAATTTGGGTAATGCTAGATTGACGACTGTAATTAGAAGTTATAAAGCGGGCAGCACGATTTTGGATGGATTCCAATTTGTCTATTATATACTGTTGATGAGGAGACCAGATCGATGAAGCATATTCTAGTTGAGGGCGTACCAATGTTTGGTAGGGTAGGCCTGTTGTCGAATGGTAGAGGGGGAAAGATTAATGAACCAGCAACGCACTTAGGAAAGAAGTGCCGTTTGCAAAACGTCCAATTAAACAGTTTCTTTTTATTAAGTATTAGTATTTTCCCACTTATTGCAGATGCCCTCAAAATACAAAAAAATACCATGTGACACGCGTGATTGCAGTGCCGCCAAACGTTCCGCGTACGAACGAACATAGCATTTAGCAGGGTGTTGCCGCTTAAAGGCGACAGGGCACCGACGCAAGCGTTGGCTGCGCGATTTACGCCAGCAACCGTTATCGCTTGCGCTGCGATAACGATTGCCCTGTCGCGTTTTAAGCGGCAGCACACCCTGCTAAATGTTGTGTTCCTTTGTACGCGGAACGTTTGGTAGCACTGCAATCACGGCGCGCAAGCGAGCATGTCACGTTGTATTTTTTTTCGCAGGCATCCGGAGTAAGAGGAAAAAAATTAATACTTAATAAATAGAAATTTAGAAACTGTTTAATCGGACGGTTTGTAGACCGCTCTACAACTTAATAATTTGAATTGTGTTTGCTTCGTTGCATGAGAAGTTGGTTATTTAATATCAGCTAATTATTTAATTGACCCGAATACAAAAGATAGCGTGATTTACTGCAAACAATAGTCCATAAGATGCATTTCGTCGCGTCGTCTTAGTGTGCTGCGGCATATCTTTAACTCTGGCTAATGTTAGCTGGGACACCCTGTATATGCCAGCGATAGTATGTGGGCAAGTCTTTCTGCTGAAGCCACTGCATTTGCATTAAAAACATTTCAACTACCAGCGTAGTGCAGGATACGTGTGCACTTCGACAAAATGGAGCACCAGTGCAAATATCTAGGTGTACTTGTCCAGGGCAGCAAGTGTGTCTACATTAAGAACATTTCAAGTACCAGCATGTGCGACATTTACATTGCAAGAGGGAATGAATAATGTTAAGTGGTGCGCTATCAAGCTGTTCATCAGTGGAATTCTGCCTGGGCTGTATGCCAAATATTTTTGCATGTGAAAGTTGGAATTCTATCAGCCATCGTCATCTTCCTCGGCCGCCTTTTATATATGGCGCCCTCCGGCGCGTGTGTCTCGTCGGCAGTTCTAAGTGTGTTCGGGGGCTTCTATCACATTCGGAAAAACACTTTTACCTAGCACGTATGGAGCAACAGAAATCTGTATCGGGAGGTTTTCATGTTGCTCTACAATTCTCTCATAGACGCTTATCTAATTATTATAATCGAGAAGTTGAAAAAGTAATGAAGACTAGTTATGTAATTAGGTGGAATGCAAAGAATAATCTGAGCATCTCGAAGCGGTGACAAACATTGCCTTGGTTCTGTCCAGCTACGTGGCATTAGCATATTTAAAGTTTGGGCCAAGTTACGTGAAGCACCCGGTGTGAAAAGCGGCTATGGAAGATGACGATGGCTGCTAGAGGGCGAACTAGTAAAGCTCGGGGTTACATGTGCAAAAGCTCCTTGTGATTTAGAGTGCTTTTTTTTTACTTTAGGAAACAGGAGATGTTTGTCAAGTGTAACATGGCAGTGTACAGACGTATTCACTGGTTTGCAGATGATTAATAGCGACCTTATGCTTTTTTGTACAGAGTGGTACATATGTGCCTCTTGTACAATGCTTTTCATATAAACCGAGAATTACTTCCTTGGTTACTTGAAGCTTCCAGTCCAATAGTTTTCATTTACAGGTATATATAAGTTTCTAGTATGAGGCTTATACATCCATGTCTCGTGCACTAGAATGCTAACATTATTTTGTTTATGTAGCATTACTCAGTCTCATCGTACACTGCAATACAATGGTGCACACTTGTGACACTGATTTCCCCGTTTGAGTATTCTAGACTATTTTTACTTGAGTGTTGCTTTTTGGTTTTATGGTTCTAATTTGGTTATGGTTATAATTTACACCATTACATTATTTGACGTATCCTGAAGGAAGTATTTTTTATTTTAACATGTTCCCAGTGTTTGTTTTTCATATGATGCGGCGTTATTCCTTTTTGTGTTCTTTTCAAGCTTCTATATTATTGGTGACATTCCTTGTAGGCAGCTACCTTGCGATTAAATCTCACATTTCTCAGTCTGCTTCTTGCAGTTGCTGTGATATTAATTTCTAAATAACTCTAGTCTGTTAATCTGACTCCATGGGCTGTTTACTTAGCTAAATAAGGAACTTTACGAATTTTGTTTGTTTATTGTAGTCATTGATTATCAGCTTCTATTTCATTAGGAATTGTATCTGCGAACTTTAGTCATTTTTGGGGTACTTTAATTCAATTTACTTTGTATTTCTTATACATTTTGCTGAAATCTTGCACTTTTTCAATAAAGTTTTGCTTTCTCGTACTGTCCTCATTTCATGCGCACTTGGCGCAAAAGCCCTGTCCTGGACGCTCGTCCAGACGCGACCATTTTTTCTTAGCGGGATTCATTCCCATTTTGGTTGTAAACATCGTTGCTGCATACCAAAGACAGTATTATAGATACATTTTCGTGGACAAGTTAATTTTTTTGTGATTGGGGGAGGATGCGTCGGAGTCGATAGGCAACAGTGTCCATTTCTAGACCAGCCTTTTGATAACGTCTTAAAAACGTTTAGAAATTGTATATGAATAGCTTTGGGAAAGGGCTTATTTGTTTCTTTCCCAATCCTACTTCTAGACGAGCTTTTCGAATACATCGTCTCAGAAAAGCAATTAAGCCGGACATTAGCCGATATATACGAAGTTTTAGCGACAAAGTTGTCTAACTGATCTCTACTTTATACCGTTTTTATTGTCACGGATAAACGCTACGAAAACGTTATGTATCTCTTTTGTGCTACCTGGGTCATGGCATTCGTGATTTTGTCTACCCCTGGAGCGGAGTTCTTTTTGGCTGCCAGTGCTGCCGCCGATAGCTCCGCCCTCGTTATTGGAGCGTCTGGTTCTTCGCTTGGTGTGCCTCTGTATATTGTAGTGCTATCATTAGGATGTTGTTGCTGCGTGGTACTGTTGGTGCTGTCGTTGTCTATTGTGCCTATGCAGCGCTCTTTAAGTTTGCTAATGAGCACCTCGTCTTTGCGTGTAAAGTCGTCCTTTATTCGTTGGTGTCTGCGGTTGTTTTCTGTTCTGTTGCTGTCTGAATCCAGCATACTTCTGAGGATCACCCACGTTTGTGCTGTTCCCAGAGTCTCCCGTAGGAAGCCGCAGAACTGTACTCAGCCCTCGTGCGTCAGCTTCGCCGCATATTCGTTTGCGTCTTCGGTCAAACGGGCTATGTGATTTCTCAGCGCTTTGTTACATCTTTGTCATTTCCATCTTTTATCCAATTGCTGCCGTTCGTCCCATAGATTGACGAGGTACCTGTCCTCCGCCGGCTTTTCGGATGTCCTCGTCACCTTTTTGGACGACGACTCGTGTGCTTGCTGACAAACTCGATCCAGCCCTTTATTTCTGTAGGGTGTCTTCGCCTGTTGGTATCTGCTATTTCCCGTAGTTCAGTTCCTCAGGATTCCTTCCCCTATCACTCAGCGGTTTTTTGGAGAATATACCGACGTGCACATTATGTCGTGGTCACTGCCTAGGTTCTCGCCAAGTTTGGACCACATGGCTCTTTTAATGTTGGAAGTGAGTGTCAAGTCAAGTGTTGTGTCCCTGCTCACACGGTTCCCTGTTCTGGTGGGAGTCGCCGGGTGTGTAACGAGTCTCAGACCAAGTTCTTCGATCGCCGACTCTATCAATCGACCCTTGGGTGAATCCTTAGCGCCACCCCACCCCACGCTGGGAGCGTTGAAGTCGCCTACTACCACTAGTCTGTCCTTGCTGCCCGCGAGGAATTTGGTTCGCGCAACAACCTGTGGAATGTCTTTTTCTTGCTTTTTATTGGGCTGCAAATGTTTAGGATCAGCATGTGAGTCTTTCCTCTTTTATTAGTAATCACGCTGATCAGGTGAAAATTGCTCTCTATCATTGGTATGCTAACTATACGTTAGTTGCCGTGATTAATTTGCTCACCAATATCGCTACCTTTGGATTTTGGGGACGCTCAGGGTGTAATACCCTTGTTAAACACAGGAGTCTTCGCAGTAGAAGGGCGGGAAGGGGATGTTTATTTCCCGAAAGACCGTAATAACACGTCCATACTGGCCGTTCGAGTCAGTCCAGAAGCGCCAGATCACGAGCGAGCCCTCGCGCTGAGCGCGCTAGTCGCCGTCGTCGTCCTCTTCCTCTAATGTTTAACCTACACGGGGGCCTGAGGTGGCGAGTTCTAAAGGGTACAATAGACCGATCCCACCGGCCAGTTTCACGACGCCACCGCTGCCGCGGTGCATGCTGGTACTTTTAGTCATCCGGCCGCTCCAGCCGCCCGGAGTGCCTGTGCGTTCTGTATCCGAACGATTTTTGGCAATTTTTATGGTTCATGTAGAGCCACCGTGCGATGGGAGGATTGACCTGCTGCGTTCCTGGCTGGTACAACAACCACACAAGGGACAAAGGCTTCGGATTCTATGTGCTTCCTAAAGAGCGAAGGCTTCGAGAGACGTGGATCCAACGGATTAATAGGTGGTACTGGTAATACACAGCGTGAGAATACGGGGACGAATAGCGGCCACATTTCGATCGGGGCAAAATGCGAAAACACCCGTGTACTCAAATTTCCCGCAATTTATAGATTTGTCGATTATCGATTAGCTATTGATTGGCTATCGCAAGGTATTCGCCACGTATTTGGGCTAGGCCAAGAACTACCAAGTCATCCCCAGCATTTCCCGGAATTTATTGATTATTGATCGATTAGCTATTGATTGGCTATCGCAAGTTATTGGCCACGTATTTGGGCTAGGCTAAGCGCTACCAAGTCATGCCCAGCATTTTCCGAAATTTATTGATTATTGGTTCGATTATCGATTAGCTATTGATTGGCTATCGTAAGGTATTAGCCACGTATTTGGGCTAGGCTAAGCACTACCAAGTCATGTCCAGCATTTTCAGGAATTTATTGATTATTGATCGATTATCGATTAGCTATTGATTGGCTATCGATTGGCTATCGCAAGGTATTGGCTACGTGTTTGGGCTAGGCTAAGCACTACCAAGTCATCCCCAGAATTTTCCGGAATTTATTGATTATTGATCAATTATCGATTAGCTATTGATTGGCTATCAATGACTTGGTGATGATTGGCTATCGGCGTTTTTATGTTAAAAACGCCGCCTAGCTTACTTAAGAACTTCTAAACTTCTAGATATCGCTGTTACCGAAGTCGTGCGCGAAAGTCGTGCGCGAAACCCATGTAGGTGGGAACGAAAGTTTTGGCGCCGCATTTCAAACCTGTCTCCAACAGGTATACAAATCCTATTATGTCCGTCGCTAAGCAAACATAACGTTGCAGTCACCGAGATGCACGTGAGCAAAAACAGTAACGCAAAACGACCGCGTACATCAGCATGTACTACATACAAAGCTCGAAAAAATACGATACTCAACGCGTTATAAGCGGGTAACAACCGAAAGGAAAGAGGAACAGGCACATTTCAACGTTCGCTTCGCATGCTGCAATGAACAGCCGATGTAATTTCTTTAAATACATGCCGAATGTTTCTCGGTGGTGGAGTCGCAGATATGTCTGGGAAGCTCGTGCGCAGTACTCAACGAGCGCGGACTGCGGTGGTGTGGTTGACTAGTTGACTACAACCAAGATGGGGTCAGTGCTACTTCCGGAAAACTGGCGCATGCGCAAATCTGTCGGTGGGATCGGTCTATTGCTGCACAGGTCGGATCATCTGTGAGCCACTGGTTATTTTAACTTTACGTGCACGGACGTTGCCATCTTTACTTTGGATGCAGTCACTTACTACACCAGTCTTCCAGAACATTCTGGGAGTTTTGTCTTCGTGAATAATCACAACATCACATTTACTGATGCTATAAGCTTTTGATGCTTTCCTCAAGTGAACGCTTCGAAGTGTCAGTAGATATTCACGAAGCCATCGCTTCCACAGTCGTTCCATTATTAGCTGCCTGTGGACCCACAAACTGAGCAGCTCAGTCTTTCTTTCTCCTCGTTGATGCGACGTTTTAGGATTAGACAACAGACGGCTGCCTAACAAAAAATGAGACGGGGTTAGAAAGTCTGGCTCTTTAGGAGAAGAGTAAATGAAAGTTATGCGCCTGGAATTCACAACGGCTTCTGTTTCAGTCAGCAAAGTGCTCAGTTGTTGTAGGTCAACAGACGCCCTTCCCAATGACTTGCGAAGGCACATCTTCACAATCCTAAATAACCGCTCCCAAAAACCACCCCACCAAGGAGCTTTCTCTGCAATAAATTTCCAAGTTATGCTGTGGGTAGAGCAATACTGACTGACTTCCTCTTTCCTCAACAACTGGTGCATGGAAGCTAGCTCATGTGCAGCTTTCTTAAATGTAGTAGCGTTGTCTGAGTATACTATTCGCGGTGTTCCACGTCTTGCACAAAATTTTTTGAAGGCCACGAGGATAGCGTTTGTAGTAAGTCCAAACACTTGCTCAAGGTGAATTGCTCTAACTACTGCACACGTGAATAGCACTATGTACACTTTAACGCCACTGCAATCTTTCACAAAAACTGGCCCTGCAAAGTCAACTCCCGTAAACTCAAAGCGGCGCGAATTGCACACACGATCACTGGGAAGAGGGCCTGCCGGTGCACTCGCAGCCTTGAGTCGGAAACGAGCACAAAACACACATTTTCGGAGCACTTGACTTGCCACCGCCTTCAACGCGTCTCGAACGCGCTGCCCTAGGCGGTGGCCAGTCAAGTTCAAGTCGAGGAGCGTTTATGAATACGGTGTAAGGCGGAGAGGCCACAGCGTCTTACACCAGCTTCTTACACGGGCCGTAACGCGCTAGCACAAACGCGTTAGAAACGCGCAGTCTTTCGTTAATGTTGGGTATTTATTGTCATCGTGGTGCGTGTGTCCATGTGCGCTTCGTGGCGTAGTGTTTAGCGCCGCGCGTTCGGAAGCGAGGGGTCCCTGGTTCGATTCCGCGCTACGGACACAACTTTCGGAATTTTTTTTCATAAAAGTAGACGTGGCTACCTACTACGACGACGACGACTACTATTACTACTACTACTACTAACTACTACTTACTACAGAGGAGGGACAGACCCACACCCTAAGGAGCTTCGCCCCTAAAATACGACCGTCGCATGGTACAGGCCCTTGAAATATCCAGCGAAGCTTGGTGTTGATCGCAGCAAGTCCTGTAACTTCGTCGTGCGACCAAACATCGTTCAGCACGAGCTTCCACATTTGGTCGGCTCCAATGAGCAAGCTTATGCCGACTTCTGTTTAGGCCAGGAAGCGATACAAAGTCAGCTTTAAACTTCTTTTGATTAGCCAGCTTCTGCACAAATTACTGTGACTGTGGAGGTTCAAGCAAGTGATCACAGATAAAGGGAACCTCCAAAGCCTTGATTTCGTGCTTGGAGCTTTTCAAATTGGCTTGCCAAAGTCACGTTAACCATGTTGAGCCGTTATTTTGGCGCACCGCTCGAACCACCGAACGCTTTCACTTTAACATCTACCTTCTTCAGTGTTGGCAGGCTTAGTTTTTTGGATATATCTTCTCTGGTAAACGTTCTCTGGCTCCCGTTGTCAAGGACCCCTCTTATATAGCAAGAATTGCAGTCACTTAGAGCCCATACTCGGAATGTCTGCAGTAATACGTCATTTTCAAATAAATTGCTTGTAGGTGCCTGTGCGGCAGCATGCAAGCTCGGGGTTTGTCGTTCACTCGGTTTCTTCTTGCTAGCGTAGTAGGGGTCACAAACAGCGGTTGCGTGCTTACCTTTACAGGTAGCGCAACGGATGTTTCGTCGGTAATCTTTCGAGCGGTGGCCTGATATCGTGCACTTGAAACATCTGCCCGACATGGCCAAAAGGCTCTTCGTCTCCTGCAGGCTTATTGTAGAAGTGCACGTTTCCGTAACGTGGGTGGGTGAAAGGCAGAAAAAACAAGTACCTTTCGTCTTGCTGGATTCGTTGTGTACCACGGAGGCGGTAGGCGTGGCACAGGTCTTCCTCTCATGCCTTCCATCGTGCGTGTCGCGAACGCACGAATCCTGGTGACCACTTTTTTCACGGGCTTCGACCGCCAGTCGGAGATAATCCAATAGCTGGCGCAGCTCCGTCTCTGACGACTGGATCTCGTCGGGCTTTTGTAGTAAGCTCTGTCGCTTGTAGTGTTCCACCAAGATGTTATTGGGGATCGCTTTCGTCAGAATCTCGACGAGCATCGCACCCTATGAAAGCTCCGATCGTCGAAGAGCCTTGAGACCTCTCACGTTAATATGTACGGTATGCAGGAGATTCCTCATAGCGGTCACGTCAGTAGAAAACTTCACTGCTCTCAGCATTCGAAGATTCTCCAAGTACTTCTGCTCGATGATCCTCACGTTGCCGAAGTGGTTGTTTAGGATTTCGATGGTATCTGCATATGATGCGTCCGTCACTTGAATTCCCTCGATCGCTTTGGCCGCTGGTCCAGCCAAAAGGGTTTTAAAGTAGTGTAAGCGGTGGATGTTCATTAAACCGGCATTTTCGTGGACGGCATGCTTGAACATGTCCCAGAGGAGCTGCCACTGTTTAACTGTTCCATTGAAGTGAACCAAGTCGAGCTTCGGAAGTCGAGAAGCACCGACAACTGATGTTGAGGTATCACCGAGGGCACGATGTCCCGAGATCGTACCTGAAGCTGAGGCGTCGTTAGGTGTCGGTAGGCCTCGATCCGCGGTCGTTTGAGACTGAAGTTGTTCGATGTGGTGACAGAGAAGGGACAAGGTTGCTGCCGCGTTGTCTTCATAATCCGCGACCGAGATTTAGTCTTCGGATGCTTTCTCGTGCGTGAGGTAACCTTCCAACTGTTCGTTGAGCAACCGTAGTCCGTCGTTGCAGTTCTTCAGTCTGTCATACAGCACTCGAAGCGCCGGAGCGCTAAACTGACTCGATTCCATGAGTTGGCTTGCCTTGTTTCGGAGACGCGTGTGCAAAGCTCGTTGGGTTGCGCGCTTGCCCTTAATCGGCTCCATCTTCGTTGCCGGCGAAGTCCTTTCGTTGTCGGGTCGCTTGGATCACAGAGTACCGGATTTCTCGGCAACGTAAAATGTAAAACAAAGGAGTCTTCGCAGTAGAAGGGCGGGAAGGGAAAGTTTATTTCCCGAAGAACCGTAATAACGCGTCCATACTGGCCGTTCGAATCAGTCCACAAGCGTCAGATCACGAGCGAGCTCTAGCGCTGAGCGCGCTAGTCGCCGTCGTCGTCCTCTTTATCTAATATTTGACAACCCTTTCAGTTTGGTGTGTTTAGCACCCACCTCATGTAGGCATATCACATCCAGTGCGACTGTACAGTTTTGTATAAATTGGTGGACAGCTGCTGCTTTCTTGCTAAAAGAGCGGCAGTTGCATTGAAAGATTTCTAATTCATATGAATTTGTAGTGTTGTTACTCTTAGGCCTGGTTCCGTTAGCCATGGTTCCTGTCCTGTGATTTATTTTTTGAAGCCTCCTTGCCAGAAGCCTCCGAGTCCACGAACATGCGGCTGGCTTTATGTTTACCGTGGCCCGTGGCTGAGCTGGGCCTCTTTATACGTGTTCTGTAAAGTGCCGATCGATGCAGCTGTAGCTGTTGTGCTACTTTATTCTTAAGCTCATAAATTTGTAAGGTTACACATTCTATGAGGCTAGTTACTCCTCATTATAGCTTTGATCCTTTCATGGATAATTGATTAGATTTGTGTTGTTGTTGGCATTACATTCGCTTGGGGTGCAAGTTGTTGTGTCGTCGGAATGATAATAGCAGTTGTCTGCTTGGGTGTGGCCTGTTTTTGTTTTGCCTCAGTTGTTTATGCTATTTGAGCCTTCCTGTCGATTCGAGTTTGTTAATTTTCGTCGTGACTTTTGTGGTTAGGTTATATGTATTAAGCGACCGCCGTTGCTCTTTCTTCAGTTTTTTGATCGTTTAGTTTTCTTTTCTGTGTGGTTTAGCGTTAAACAAGGGGAGGGACACCGAGAAACGAGGACGAACATGCCAATAATGTCTGCATGAACACTCCGATAATGTTAGGAACGGAAGGTATCTTGAGCCCTCTATTGCAGCGCATGCTGATGTAATCCCTTGTTTGAGAGAACAAAAGTAATCTTTAAGCACATGAATGAGCGCACACTCATCATTGTCGAATTGGCCACCATAGCACGTGAAGATTGCTCATGTATAAGTAAGCCAACCCTGGCCTCCTCACAAAAGGAGGTGGCATTCTTGCACAACGCGAGCGGAAACCGTGGGCGGTGATGATATCTTGTTCGTATGTTGCTTTTCATGCTATTCTCTCCCATATAGGACCTTTCATCAGAGAATAAGCGTTTCAGTTGGCACCGCACAGTCTCACCCCACAGTCTCATGCACAGTCTACATCGCACAGTCTCATGGAAAATCAATCACCTCAAGCCATTACACTTTTCTATTCTCTTTCAATATATTTTCGTATGCTGAATCACTACTCTGTGTGAAGGTACCCGGAATAGAGAGAGACACAACTTTTCCCAGCTCAGATGATTTGGCTTTTCGGTGGCTGGTGCCGACGATTCCCCGTTCTTCTGGGTTGCGTTATTCTTGCCGTTTCCTTGGATCGTTGTCTTTGGATCGTTGGATCGTCGGACTGAACCACCTGGGGCGCGATGGTTTGACCCTAGCCTTGGGCTTCATTATCCTACCCGTGTAGGAGATGTCCCTCTTGGGACACTTGTTCGAGCCGCTCTGGCGATCTGCCACCCTGCACACGGTGCAATTAGCGTTGCAGTCATTTCCTGCCGGTAATGGATCTCGCTCCGACACGCTGAAATATTTGGGTTCGGGCATACGTCCGGTCTATGCCCCTGCTGTAAACAGACAGTGCAAAGCTGTGTTGTTGGCTTGTAGGGGTAGCACCTATGCTCCGCGCCCATGTAATAGACGCATCTGGGCGGCGAACATCCGCAGAAAGTTATGAGGGCGGTTATCGAGTCTCCCAGGTTTCTAGCCTTCTAAATGACCACTCCTTGGATTCGCACCGTGAGATTTGTCCTGAGGTCTTCCATGGTCGTTTTCGGCGCTATGCCTTGTGCGACCCCTCTGTAGCAATCTTCGAGGTTGCCCACGTACGTAAGTGTTAAAAGAGTGCATCCTTCCTCGAAGTTCTAGATGAGTAATCCTTCTTATGATGTCTGCAACACCTAAATCTGGCGTGGACAGTATGATGATGTTTGATCCGGTTTTTAGTCACAGTAGAAAGTCTACTCCAGTGATCTTTCTTGGCGCCGGGCTCGTGGTCAGCTCTTGCCTGTTATAATTGGCTGTTGGTGACTAGACGCCTCTAATTTGCAGAAGATAGTTCTGTACTCATGAAGTATTTCATCACTAAGCCACATTTCGGCCCCAAAAATTCTTATGATATCCCTCTTTGGTAGAGGTGCGTGCGGCTTACGTTTGGGTAGGCGCTTTTCCAGGGGCTGCGGCGGGCTTCTCATAGTCGACGTGCCGCTGCCGCCGCCTTGCTTGATCCGCCGTCCCTGTCGCCACCATCACCTCCCCTCGCTGCACCGTTTGTGGTCGCGCCGCCACTTGCCAAAGCTGCTGCTACGCTTTTCTTATCCTTGTTTTGTTTTCTTTTCCTTTTACGTGACGCTACTTGCTGCCATCCGTCTTGCGACCAGGTGCGGTCAATAAGGCCCGGAGGGTGGCCGTCCGCCGTCTGGTCTGCGATGTTCTCTTGCTCGCCTCTTCCATGGTGAGCAATCGAAATTTTCGAGGTACATCGTTGAAACTTCATTGTCTCTGCCTTCTCCGGTGGCCGATCCCATATGACGTCCATAAGTGTCGTATTCATGGCTTTGAAAGCTGCTCGGGTGTCCTAAGCCTAACCACGCCTAGGCTTAGCTCTTCCTATACGACCCGGTGGCCGTTAGACCTGAACGCTAGGGTTAGCTCGCTCGTTTCGGCTTCGCAACTTTGAAGACTCGTGGGAAAATAAACAATCGACTCACGTGTTCGAGATTGGTGTCGACGTGCGGTGTCGAGTTCTTCTGTTTGCTGTTGTTGGAGATGGGCCACTTGCGATTTTCCGGGTGAAATGATGTTCGCGACGCAGCCCTTGAGAAACACGTCCGCTCCCTCCGGCGCCCTGGTGGCATTTTATGAGAGAGCAGCACGTACCCAGTGCATTGATGGCACAGCTCGCAAAATCGTTGCCGCGGAAGGGGCTCATTGACAAGTGGTACATACCCAGTGCATTGACGGCGCAGCCTGCTAATGCATCGAGTTGCTGTCGTTGAGGAGCCATTGTGACATCGCTTCAATACGGCTCAGCATGAAAAAATTGTCTGCCTAACTACACCATTAAAATAGCGCCATCACAACAAATGGAGGGTATACGTACCAGTTCGTAGTGCTTAAAGCAGGCAGTTTTTCCTTGATTAACGATCCCTTACACGTACCGCGAACTCTAAGCTCATCGTTGTCTTTTCCACTAGTAGCGTAATGTTCGTTCAATACTTCCGAGGCATTGTGTCGTTGTTCGTCGGAGCGGATCACACTAATGAGGGACAAGTTGCTGTCGAACCGCAAACGCTAGCGTTCGAGGTCTCGAGTTTGCTCGGTGGCGGGGTTAGGAGCACCCGTCCGCCGCGGCCGCTTGCGATTTTTCAAAATGAGATTGCTTCAAAATTAAATCTACCCATCACGTAAGAAAATGAAAGGCTCATACCCGTTCAAGCAATGGCTCATACGCGGCCTCCCCATTACGACGACAGAAGAGAAGTGAAATTCTACGCTGGAATGATGAGCTGCAAAGAAGACAACTGTGGAAGAAGACAGCGATGCCAAAAGCGGGAGCAATGACACGAGCGCGTTCGCACGGTAGCGCCGAGGGGCGCCAATGTGCCAGCTGTGGAAGAAGACGTCGACGCTCAAGCTATTGCTGATGATGATAGTTTCTGCGAACAGACAGGGACGTTCAGGCTAGACATACAGAAGCTTCGCTTTTAAAAAATATGACAGACCTTTCTGGTCATTGTAGAGTGGCACATTCCTAATCGGTATATGTCCATTTACCCAAGTTGGCGTCACAGACTTTCATTCAATAGCGGCACACACCAACTGGCATATACAGTAACCCAAGTTGGCATCAAATATGTTCATTGAAGACCAACACATACCGAGTTGTACATGCCCAGTACAACAAGACCGGCTAACAAAGTTTCCTCGAACAGGAAACTTTCTGACATTGGTAGACGCGAGACTACCCAGTCCCGTGTCTACCCATGTCAGGTGAGACAGCTTCGTCGATGAGAGGCACGTATGTACACATTGGCAGATACGCAGTGGCCAAAGTTGATCAGATGGTTGGTTTAGAACCCTGTTACTTTAGCACAGCAGCCTGATTCCCTAACCATTCTCCCACTGACTACCCAGTGTTACCCAGGTAGGCGAGAAATTTGTTAGATACAAAAATAGATAGATAGATAGACAGATATATAGCCCCCTGGAAAACGCGTGAAGTACCAAAATAATACAAACGCACTAAAAGCAGTGACTGGTATCTACCCTAAGCACCACAGGTCTGTCGTCTTCCTCCTCTTCGTCTCACCGCAGCCATAGTGCTAAATTGTCGTCCATCTCTGATCAAATCTAATGTTTTACCGCGAAAGCCTCAAGTGTCCCATGTCACAGAAAATATGGTGTAGGTGTCGGCGGCGTTGTCGGTTACAGAAAAATCATACTGAACCACGCATGCCCTCCGCGTGGCGCATAAACGTTGCTGAACTAAGTGAATTTCCCAAAGCAATTTGTGGCAGAAAATTCGTAATGTACGATTTGCGCACAACCTACATGCATGGTAGCGTCGGATCTTAATTATAATATATGAGAAAACAATTACGTTACGCGGAAACTCAAACACAAACCCCTTTTCGAGCTGCAGTTTGAGGTAAGTCTTAGTGGGGGCGTTGCGCCCCGCTTCGGTTCCTTGCGACACCATCCAGATGGCGCTCGCCTCCTCGCATACGAGGCAGCGGCGCCGCCTGCCGTGCGGAGGACATAAAAAATAACCAGAAAGCTCGCCTTTGTGCATAGTGTTCCCCGCCAGCGTTTCCAGATAAAAATTACGGTTACAGAATGTGCAGTTGCCAGGAAGCCTAAGAAGCAGTCAGGGATCTTTGAATGCTATGCCGTTCCAGTCTTAAAGGCGAAGCTTAAGCGTCATCCAACTTTTCACAACTGCAGGTGACACTTTTTCCCGCGACATAACTTCGATATTCCTTGAATGACAATCATTCAAGTGTGACTCAACGTAAACTTGATTCATTCCCTTCAACCATTGGCCATTCGCCGTCAAATCTCTCCCCTTTGCCTGTTTCACAAGTACGACTACAGCAATAAAATAGCCTCATTACACTTTGAACGCCCCCTTTTCACGTCACGCAGGCTACATAATCACCGTAGCTTCACGCGCATCTTTGGCAACACAAGCGCTTTTAACACAGCCGCACTTCCACAAGCCGTCCGCATGTGGAATGATCTTCCCGATGATATCGCCTCTGATAGTAACCTGAACACATTTCGCCACAAGCGTGAGGTAAATATTTTTTTTAAACAGTGCTTTAACATGGTCTCGTCGTTTAAGTTCTTTTGTTTATTTTGCGATGTGTGGCGTTTTTTTTCTTCACGTGCGCTCAAACGCTCTTTTAGTACTTATTTCGGAAACGTATTCTATTGTGCTGCATTTTTTTCTTCTCTTGCTTTGGAAACTTGCTTTGTATTTTGCAATTTACTTTGTTGCCTTGCGTTTTGTTGTTCACTTGCATTGTAACCCTGTTGCATACGTTTGCTTGTGTTTTCATTCTAATAAGTAAACCATCTTACCCAATGCCCTTTGGGCCTGTAAGGTATTTAAAATAAATAAATAAATAAATAAATAAATAAATAAATAAATAAATATCATCACTTTATACGTACGCATGCAGGTTCTGGTTACTGTTCATCACTAGTTTCATCGATGTTGCTTGGCTTCCCTATTTACTGCCAAACTCAGTATAGAAGTCCTCCGCTACCTTTAGATATCATCGAACAAACTTGCTAATCACAATGCCCGGCCCATATTTTACTGCGTACATATTGTAGTGCTTACTGCTCTTTCCGATACCACGTTTCCTACTTACTGATTACATGCTGCCCGAATATTGTGTTCTGCCTATACTGCTTACTCTCAGCAGAATAAGATATACGAATATTGCGTATGCCTGTCTTATTCTGCTGAGGCAAGCAGTAACGCCGAGCTTTGGGCCTTCAACTCAAGACGCTCAGCTCAAGTCGCCTTCTTCGCCTCTGCGTTATATAGTCCCACGCTGATGTTGCGGTCAGGCGCTAACAAACTACAATGCAGTAAATAGTATTCCCGCTTCACGATAGGAAATTGTTTCAATGGGACATCTCAGGTACATCTTCCATGAATTTGTCAACAACGTTTGTCTTTTTCCATTAGCAGATCCTGAACAAGCATAGAGCATAGGCAGTGGCTCACACTGCTATTCAGTGGTGTTCCTAAGACTCTGTGGGGCCTGTAAAAGCTGTCTTGCAGAGTGAACATACTGATGACAAAGGGTGGACTCAGCATTTCATGAAACCCTTGGCGATATGCTGGCCATGCTTGTTTTCATCTGACCACTTTAATTTATACAGGGCTCTACCTTTCCTTACGTACGCTTAAAGCACCGCCATGGAAAGTACCACCGGATACTTATCTTATTTTTTCTTTTGGACACGAACCTTCCTGCACCATGGAAACAATTCTTTCCTACCGGCAACATGATCAGAGTCGATCACTGTTTCTTCAACGGCTGCATACGTTGAAGAACGTTGCCAACCTACTCGTTTGTTCACATTCGAAACAAGTGACGCTAGAAAATCGCCAGATGCATCCACTACGACTACACGCTTTGCTTCCTGCTCGCTTGTTCTGGTTTCGGATCCTGTCTACCCTTTGGCTTTACCAAGCTGCTACCAAGATATACCGCTGTCTCTACTGGCTACTCCAACAATCATCCCCGGTTGCATACCTTATCGGCGTCTGGAGACCAGTGCCATCGCGTTCGCCAAGATTTCTACGTCTTCCGGCTCGAGCAGTGCCACAACACCTCTGGGTATCTTCCCAACGTCCTGGATTGCTTATGTTTCTACCGGGAGTGATTACAGCAATGGCGCTGAAGAAAGGAGAGCACGGCAGGACGTGCTGGTTCATCCGCTTTACTGTAGTTCTGCTTGAGTTGTTTAGCCGTACTGCCGCAAAGCTGCGCTAATCCCTGTGAGTTAAATATCTTTATTGTATTTTATATCGATTGTGTACAATGAAGGACGCAAGATATGCGATATAATAATTTTTTCTTATGTGTGTTTAGGTTTCGCAGTAGGTCTGAAAATCTTTTCTCCTAATTGCGTCGGCCGTTGTATCCACATATAAGTATTATAATGGCAATTTCAACGAATTATATGCGCAGATTACTTTCCGCAAATATCTATGGGGAAATTTGAACGCAGTTGCATCACAATGTCCAGCCCACTAAAACGATAAGAAGCATGATTAGACGGTTACAGCCCTTTCTATAAATATCATCAACAGTATTCCTTAAAAAGTTTGACTGTTGGCTAGTTGGTGTTTAGACATAGGAACCATTGTTAAAGCGCAAAATCGCAAAAGCGCAAAAGGCCAGCTGGAGATCGGCCTTCAATAAATCAGTTGTCAGTTTGCGCCTGTGCTCCTCTGGTCTTATCTGTGTTGTGTGGTTTTGCGCTTTTAACAATGGTTCCTAAGTATTCCTTAACAGTACCAATTATCTCGTTTTATAGTTAAGCGCATGAATCAATAGTGATCATTGTCATCTTACCTTAAATTTTCTATTCTATGGGCTCCTCGATAATGGAAATGCGTACCTAAATTTTTCTGTCAAAGAAAATAACAACCATTTTACATATGTGCTATAGCATAGACAAAATGTGACAACACGTTCACTGGACGCTGCGTGCATTAAATAGCCTTTTTTCAATGTCATAAGAGTGTTTTTGTACAATCGTGGCGTCAACAGAATTGATGTCCTATATGCTTCAAACAGGTGCGTTGTTTTGGGAAAGAAAGAAATGGTAAGCATCGCACAACTTCTCTCTTGTATCTATGAAATTAAATTTTTGTACATCGGAGGAGACATTCGCATCATGTACCTTTACAGAGGCGAAATTTCGAAGAAGGCAAAAGGCACTTAGGAACCTGACTACATGAAATTATCGATAGCCCGCTCTAGAGCACTGCACAGCCGATTTTTTCAGCCCGGGCCCGGCCCGGGCCCGTTTTTGCGTTGGGCTGCCGCCCGAGCCGGATCAAAACTTTATGGCGAGACCCGGGCACGGCCGGGCCGGAAATTATCTACGTTACCCGCCCGCCCGGCCCACACCCCTTTACCTTAGGCCCGAGCCCGACCCGAGGCCCGACCCGAACCCGACCCGAACCCGACCCGAGCCCGGCTCGAAACCCGCCCGAACCCGCCCGAGACCGAAAAATATGTGTT